>NC_060066.1:61493125-61815416 GCF_922984935.1 Meles meles | reverse complement strand
GCCCCCTTTGCCAAAAGTTAAAAGGCAGCATTACTTTCTTAAGGTTTTATGAAGCCAAAAAACAAATTGTGGGGAACACTGAAGTCACTCTGGTATTATCTCACAATGAGTCATAAGGAAAATATTAATAAAGCAAGTAAAAACTTTCAATCTACATTACAGCATCTCTGTAATAAATATTAATACTAATGACTGAAAATTTTGTTTCCTATTGCAAATCTTCTTTCTTTGTTCCTATTTAAGATTATCTCAGTTATTTAGCCTTTGTATATAAATTTTAGAACTGGCTTGTTAATTTTCACCCCAAATTCACAAGAGGTTGCATTACATTTCAATTATATTAAGTGGGACGCCTGGGTGGCTCAGTGGGTTAAAGCCTCTGCCTTCAGCTCAGGTCATGATCCCAGGGTCCTGGGATTGAGCCCCACATCGAGCCCCGCATCGGCTCTTTGCTCCGCAGGGAGCCTGCTTCCTCCTCTCTCTCTGCCTGCCTCTCTGCCTAGTTGTGATTTCTCTGTCAAATAAATAAAATATTAAAAATAAATAAATAAATTACATTAAGTATGTTTAGCAACTGTAGGAAATGAATAACAACATTAAGGCCCCATTTGACTTGTTCTTTTATCTCCTCAGTCTAGAGTTTTGCTACTCAAAGTGTGGACTGCAGACCAGTGCTAACACCAACTGGGAGAGGTTCATTAAAAATGTAGATTCTCAGTAGATCTTAACATTGAGGCTGGGAGAGGTTAATGACTTGCCAAATATTATGCAGTCAGGTAGGGCTGGCACCCTATTCCCCTTCCTCCAAAGTTTACTGTTTCAGTCAAAACAAGGAACTGGGGTCTTTGCACTATGGTAACTAAAAGAATTCTAGCCCAAAGAGCAAACTTCCCTTTGAAGCGCAACATAAACACCAAATATCACTGGCTATTAAAAGGACATTCCAGGATTATAGATCAGTATTCGGTTAATCAGAATTGGACTGAATGGATGCAAGAAATCTACAGCCAATCCAAGTTGAGTATGTCCAGCTAGAGTAGTCACCAGGCTGAGGACACTTAGAGGTCAGGTAAATGATTTATTTTTCTAAAATAATTCCTTCTTATGCATACTTGTACATTAAAGCTGTGATCCAAATGCACACATTTTATTTATATCCTGATCACTGGATTTCTAAATTGGCTTAAACCTGGAAATAGTTTATAGAATTTTAAAAAGTTCCTGAGACCATCCCAAAGAAGCTGGGAGTTTATAAACTACTGCCCTGATACTAATACATAGGTGCTTGAGAATCTCCGGTCTGGAGGTTAGTCAATTGTTTTTATTCTGATTTAATAGCCATTTTCCTATCACCAACCTTTTATTCACAAATGCCAATTTGTGTGTGTGTGAGAGAGAGAGAGTCAGGGACAGAGAGAGGAAAAGCTCATCTCAGCTACTTCTTTCACTCACACAGGAAGTATTTACTCCTTGTTTTTCCTTCTCAGTCCATACTGCCTGCTTTCTGCCTTTGCATCCATCAAGCCTACAGTTTCAGATGCTCTTTTTCTCTGATGTGTATTTCTGTTAACCTCTCATCTTGTTTGGAGCTTGGCCACCATCTCCTAAAAACTGTTTTGAAAATATTTATAATTATGAGGGTGAGTGGAAAGGGTTGGGAACAGCAGAACATCCAGATGTGTCTGCTCCATTATCTCCACTAAAAATAAGGAAAAGACACACATAAGGAATTGAAACAAATAAGAAAAGGCTTAAAAAACCATGTAGGTTGATCTCTGGAGCATATAAAAGATTAATCTTGAGCCTATACCCACTGGCCTAAGAAACGATCCAGAACATGCCACTGGAGACTTTATTCTTAGAAAATCTATTTAACACTCTAATTCCAGAGGAACATAGAGATTCCATTTGAAATATAGGATCTTTATCTCTGTTCTTTTCTTTTAAACGATAGAATTTCCGCTACTATGAGTGCTAAATTTTTCTTGAAGGGTACACTTTAACACATGCAGACTAAAAATGTGTATACCCAATGATAGGCAGGAAACTTGCCTGTGAAGGAGTGTCTCATGATTTCCATCCACTGCGTTGACGATATCGCTGCTACCAGAATAAGAGGATAGCATCAGCTTAACAATCTCAGTGGCTCCCTGGGTGGCAGCAAAATGAAGGGGTGTGCACTTCCCATTCTGCAAAGAGTTTTAATATCAGGTCCAATATTTAAGTCCAAATTTAAGGATATAACCTAAATTCAGCTGTGAGCTTTTTCTTCCTAGATCAACAACATCAAGCATTAATATAAGAATCACAGTGAACAATTCTGCTTCCTTGAAATCTGAGAGCTTTTGACAGCTCTGGCAGTACCTCTACTAGCATTATCAGTTTCATTATCCACCCATATTTGTGTTTGAAAGTGTTATGGGTAGCTTTCAGAATTCTTTGGCTAGGTTGAAATGTGATATTCTCTTGTTCTGCTTCTACCTGAACAGCAAAAAATGATGCCTGCTGCAACCTAAGTTGACTGTAAAAGAGCAATAAAGCATTTTAGAGACTAATTTACGACAACCCTAAATAAAAGCAGCATGTAGAACATGAACAGTTACTTCCATCAGTTCCAACTGTGCACCGTTGTCCAAGCACATTTTAATCATCTCCAAGTCACCACTTTGAACAGCCATGTGCAGGGGGCTAGATTTCCCATTATTCACAAAGTTAATGTGAGACTGTCTACTATATCCATGTTCTTCACCTTCAGAGGAAAATAGAATTCAAGAGAACAAACATTATAAATACAAGGAATTTTAAAAAAAAAAAGATATTTAGACATATAAAAGCCTCTGTGTAAACTCTATTAAATATTTTTCAAATTAATAGCATCGAGTACAACAGGCTTCTTTATAGTACATAATGTATGAAAACGTCTACTCACCAAACTTTAATATTATTTCCATGCATTTTTTGGCACCTGAGAATGCAGCCTGGTGAATAGGGAAACATCCCCATTTATTTGATTTACATGGCTTAGCTCCTTTATTTAACTGGAAGAAAAGAAAGGAGAAAAAAAAAGTCAACTGATCCAAGTTAAACCCCAAATCACAAGGATTAACAAGAATTAATGCCACTCTTAGGTCATTTCATTATTCTGTGCCTAGGTAATACTATATAGAGAAGCTTCATAGGAAATCTAGGGAAGAAGGTAATTGTGGAAGGGGGTTAGGATTATTAACTAGAGACACTTTGTATTTTCCAAAGATGAAGTAACAATGTAGACATAAGAATATCAACTTGATATTCCAACTAAAGTCAACACATTTTTCAATGAAATTAATGAAGTGTTTTAAAACATTACCATGACTTCTCCTATACCTATGTTCAATACATAAATAAAGTGATATTTCCCAAATTCCTTTCCTCTCATCTACATAAAATTAATAAATGGTAAGACCAGCACTCTTGTTAAACTATGAAAAGCAGGTATTTTCATTAATGGAAATTCTCTACTAAAAGAATGAAGATCAGGTATTTTCATTAGTAGAAATTCTCTACTAAAAGAATGTTACCTTGATCTCTGAGTCCATTATTTTCAATTATCAGTTTTTAAACAAGCAGGAAGCTGTGAAGAAGCAAATATTATCTACACTCTCACTTCTGAGGAACATTGTTGGTTTACATTTTAGGAAACAACTGTTTTTGTCTTATTTCTTTTCAAAAGTAATTTTCTGTACACAAAATGATCATTTTGTTCAACAAGTTCTACATTCTTTAAAAATATGATTTTTAAGTATATATGGCATTTTTGTGTATGTATTTTTGTGTATGTGTGTGTGTATTGTGTATTGTATAAATTCCTATTACAATAAATCCCTATTACTGAATTTCTGCTTTTTTTCAAGTTTTCTCCCTCTGATATATGTACCACTAGCATTAATATCAGTAATAGGTTTAATTATCTCCTTGGAATGTATTCCAAGAATTGAAATTGGTGAATCAAAAAGTATTCACACCCACAGTGAATGAAATTCTTTGATTCATCAAAATTTCTGAATATCAAATCAACAAGTTTGTTCCATCCAATTTAAGAGATTTAAAAAAATCAATCTCATTATTTCAATAGGTTTCTCCTTATTACAGAAACTAATTAAACTTCATGTGTTCCTGGCCAATTTCCTGTATCCTTTTCCTTATAGATTTGTAAGAATACCTTAAAGATAAATTTTTATCCATTTAAAGATAAACAAATGGATATAATCATATGCTTAGTCTGTTCACGTCAACTGATGTGCTATAATCAGATACTAAACTATTTGTACATTCCCTGGATAAAGCCAGTGTGGTACCGTGTGTTACTCTTTTAATGATTTCAATCAATTTTGCTAGTATTTTGAAGATTTTTGCATCTATAAATTTATATGTAAAATTGGTCTAAATTTTCTTTTGAGGAAAACTGGCAAGTTTTAGAATTGTTACATTTGCTTCTTAATATTAATCTGGATATTTTCACTCTTTTCCTGTGCTATAAAATAGTTACCTGAAATGAAAACCTTTCCCATACAAGTTTGAAAGAACTTATAAAATCTATAAAAGCTTGTAAAATTAGCTGACTACTGAGCTTAATAATGCATTTTTAATATTTTTTATAGTTCTCTATATAAATTAGAATTAACTTTTGGTTAGTTACTAAATTTCAATTACTTTTAACTATTTACACATTTAAAAATGAATTTCCAATTTTTTAGAATAGGATTATTCACACTGACCTTTTGTCATCTTAAAATTTCCTATCGTATCCAGATAAAGTCCTCCATGATTTGCAATTCATCTTTTTCTCTTTTATTTAGACTTGCCCCATACCAGCTCTATTTTATCATCTTTTTCAAAGAAACAAATCAGCTTATCAAATAATTTCAAAAATCATTAATATTTGTTTTCAAATTTGCTGTTCCTTTATTACAATTTTATTTGAGGCTCTCTTTCTAAATTCTTGGTTTAAGTGTTAATTCATTTACTTTTTGTCCTCTTTTTGGTCCAATCATGACAGTTTATAGGAATATGTATTTTTTCTCCAAAACATCTAATTAAATAGTTAGAACGTATTTGTAAATTTAAATATTCAGGAAGATGTTCTAAAATTATTTTTATTTTCTTACTCTCTGGGAGAGTAAAGAGGAAAAAAAAAATCAAGTGGCAAAAATATATACCCTCGTCTGAATAGCATACAAGTCATTAAGCGATAGTTGAAAGAAAGCTTTTTCTGGAATTCTAATACCACACTTAGAAGGGACACTATGTAGGGTAAGAATCAGTCATTTCAGACAGGCATCTCCAGAGTTTCAGTGGACCACCCCACGAAATCCCACCAGAGAGAGGACTGGTCCTACTTTTAGGGCTGTGGCCAAGGACCTCAGTCATTATGTCAGATAGGGCTCCCTTTCTGAGAATCCATGGCGGCAACTTCTAGTCCTAGGAACATGAAAGTCCGTGTCTCTTGGCTTTTATATCATGAGACCAACAGGAAGTTTGTAGTTAACTATGCTTATCTCTCCTCGGACTATTCAGAAGCTCAGAGTCAAAACTATGGTCCACGTTTACTAACATCCAATCTACTATACTTTGTATTTTGCAATCTAGCCTGACCAGCAGCTTCATCTTCATTTTTGCTGTCTATACTTTCTTGTCACTTGGTTCTCCTCACATTTTCTCCAATGTTTTCTTGTGAGTCTTCTGTAAACAATCTCAGATTGATTTAAGGAGTGTGCACAAATACAGAAACACACAGAACTATCTTTCCTGACATTTTCCGCATTTTATATTTTGCTGGGAAGATCTTCTATAAATAACAACAAATCTGCTATAAATAACAACAATTCATGTTACCCTAATGAAAGGAAAGAAAATGGGGGAAAATGGTTAAAACACAAACCAAGATTTGCAGTGCTTCACTGTTGTCTTTGGAACATGCAATTATCACAGCTGTGTTTCCATTTTCTCCTTCCAAATTAATATCTGTACTTCTGTGCTCAGTCAAGACCTACAAAAGAGGGAGAAAACGGTCAAACAGTTAGCTATCAAGTTGCCAATGAGAATATTTGCCTTCCATTAGATTATAAGCTCCTGGATATTAGGGACCATGTCTTTACTCATCTTTTTTCATCCCTCTCCCATGAAATCAGGCATAAATATCTACTCAGTAGGTACTATATACATTTCTCAAAAAGATTAAATAATGATGATTTGGGGGCACCTGGGTGGCTCAGTTGGTTAAGCAATCAACTCTTGATTTTGGTTCAGGTCATGATCTCAGGGTCATGAGATCAAGCACTGTGTCAGGCTTCACAGTGGGCATGGAGCCTACTTATTCTCTCTCTCCCAGGGCGCCTGGGTGGCTCAGTGGGTTAAAGCCTCTGCCTTTGGCTCAGGTCATGATCCCAGGATCCTGGGATCGAGCCCCACATTGAGCTTTCTGCTCAGCAGGGAGTCTGCTTCCTCCTCTCTCTCTGCCTGCCTCTCTGCCTACTTGTGTTCTCTGTCTGTCAAATAAATAAATGAAATCTTAAAAAAAAAAAAAAATTCTCTCTCTCCCGCTGCCCTTTCCCACCCTTCATGTGCCCATGCATGTTCTCTCTCAAGGAAGAAGGGAAGGGAGAGGGGGAGCGGTTTCTGTATCACATCAATGCAGGCAATATGGAGTTATGAAACAATAAGTAAGAAATACAGATACTAACAAACAGCTCACTTAATACTTCTCACTTGTATTAAATGAACTACGTTAATTAACAAATTAACAGCTTCAAGAAAATTTGTGGAGCCATTCAGAATGTGCGAGTGTGGAGGAAGAAGGGAGAGGAAGAAGGAAGGTGGGAAAGGAAAGAGGGAGCAGGGGTGGATGGGGAAGGGCTGCTTCTCCCCTCCGGTCATTTTTCTTGTACCTCTATTCTAAGTATTCTGGGAAATGTCAATTAAAAACTCCATTCTCTTCAACAGAGAAAAGAGAGCTCATGTAACACTGATATGGCTTAACTCAATTAATTCTGACTTAGTTGGGAATAGAAACTTTTTCTGGGATGTAATAACTTACCGTTCCTGATAAAATAGTTAAACAGTTTTTCTGATGGAATTTAACTGAAGAACTGTTCCCTTGTAGAGAACACAATGCAGTCTCTCCTGTCAAGCAGTGACGCAAGCAGTTAAGGTACTGCAGTTAGGAGATCTCGCCGGGACCAGCATCAGCTAACTGACAGCCCAGAACAGATAACAAGCAACCAGGGGAGGTCTGCCGGGACCCAGGACCGATTCAATCCTTTTAGAAAGGAGAGGATTTGGGCAGCAAACTGTCAGACTCTTCAGATGTGACCCCTCTGTGTCTGACTGATTAAAACAAGCAGCTGCCTCAGAAGGCTCTGTCTGATTGATCTGAAGTAGTGAGGGCCGAGAGCAGACCCTGACCAGACCTATCTCAGCTGGGCACCCACAGATGGACTTCGCGTTCGGTTCCTTCTTGTCCTGCGCCCTCTGTTATCTTGTTTGTTGTGTGGCTTGTCTTCTGTCCCGCTCTGTGTGCCATGTAAGAAGCCAAGTTTAATCACATGGCGAACTGTCGTGGAGTTTGGGGTCCTGAACCTGCTTTATAATTGTGATTAACTTGGCTTTATGACTGAATAAAGCTGACATTGTGAAAAGACACAACTCCTGTATGTGTCTTCATAGCATGCCCATGACATCCCCTCAGCTGGTGGCTTCCAGCTGATTATGGGCCAAGAATCTATAGATCTGGGGCACCTGGGTGGCTCAGTCATTAAGTGTCTGCCTTTAGCTCAGGTCATGTGGGATCAAGCCCCATATCAGGCTCCCTGTTCAGTGGGAAGCCTGTTTCTCCCTCTCCCACTCTCTCTCTCCCCACTCCCTCTCTCGCTGTCTCTCTGTCAAAAAAATAAATAAAATCTTTAAATTAAAAAAAAGAATCTAACCAGTTTTTATTTTATATCAAATCTAATAATTAGCTCCTATAAATGTGTCCCCCAAGAGAGAATCTTTGAATTGGCCTACTAGAGGCCTTTGATCTTAGAGCAAAACTATGATAAAACTATAATATGTACTTATAATTACATTCCTTAAGAATTTATTAAACAAGCTATTTCCTAAAAACCTTGACTTAAAAAAAAAAAGTGCACAGAGCCCCCTTGTTAATAGAATATGGCCTGATAGGGGAAACAAACCATGAGAGACTGTGGACTTTGAGAAAAACTGAGGGTTTTAGAGGGGATGGGGGTGGGGGGTTGGGTGAGCCTAGTGGTGGGTATTATGGAGGGAACGTATTGCATGGAGCACTGGGTCTGCTGCATAAACAATGAATGCTGGAACACTGAAAAGAAATAAAATTTTTTTTAAAAAAAGCCCAGATAGGTAAGCAAATAAATTAGGCTTACTAATTAGCTCTGGTCATAAAACAAAATTAAATGGAGATTTTAGTATGTAAGAACACAGGAGATTACTGATGAAAGAAAGTGAGAGCACAAGTTCATTCTGAATGTCAGGCACTTTCACATTCTGTTCTCAGCAAACTCTGCATTCCTACTGAGTCTGTAAGAGATTTTTTCTCTCTTTGCCCTCTTAAAGTCAGAGATCACAGATTTACAGCACTTGTGAGGGTGTTACTGCTTACTACCATAAGCACAATTTTTCCTAAAGCTGTGTAAAATTGTATGTGGCAGAGATCCCAGAGAGAGCACCTGAACTGTGCCCACTTCAGATTCATACCCAAGCAGGCAAGCCTGGAAGTTTGTAGGTGTGGCCTCCAGAGGTCCCTTTGATAGAAATCCAGGAAGCCTCACAGGAGGGTCAAACCATGCTGAAGGGGTAAGCCCTAAGTACTAAAGCTTAGAGGCTACTGAGAAACGAGGCCACCCACTAACCTCTAGGCCACTGTGTCCCAGGAAACACAGCTGATAGCTGCACAAGAACTGAGGGGACATTGAAGTTTTTACTTTACAAGCCCATAGGCAGGAGTAGACGGTTTGGGGGAGACGAGCCAAACAGACAATGGAGAAGCATTCCACATTCAGCAAAGGCTGGTGGGGTACAGGCTGGACCCTGGGTGTAACTGGGAGAGACCACCCTAAAGGAGTTTACAAGCACACAGAGAAAATACCCCCAAACTCCTCCCCCTTCCACTTACATCATCTCTGGTGAAGTAGAGGGTTTGGAAATATTTATAGATGAAGTTATGGCTGGTAAGATCAAGCAAAGGACAGACAACTAATTTCAGTTCTTTCATAATCCTGCTTTTTTCTTTTTTTTCTTGTTCTGGTGTTACCAGGAAATTCTCTGTTATTACCCCCCCCCCCCCCCATCTAGTTTATAAATCAGCTATGGGCTTATTTCTAAACTTTCTTTTCTATTTCTATGTGATATCTTTCTGTATTTGCCAGTCTTAAGGTTTCTGATTCCTAATTAAAAATAGCCCTTCCACTGTTACCTGCCTTTGAATTCCCAAATTACACTTTCAGATTAATTAAGTCAATGGGCATTTGTTTCTGAAGAAAGCCTTCAGAGAAAACACAAGAGTTCCTTGAGGAAATATGTGGCTTCTTTAGGTGGAGAGAGGTCCCCACAGTCACTAGGGGGTCCAATGCAGAAGGCATAGAATAAGCATCTGGCTCACAAACAATGCAGACATTTAAAAACAAATAGCCCCCTGCCAAAGGCCTTTTCAGTAACCTCATCAAAGGGCTGTCCTGAGCCATCTTCCTAGGGGATGAAACTTAAACTCATCCTTTCTCCTCCAGGCAAAAATGCCCATTTACTCATTCATTCATTTATTTACTCAACAGCCATCCTGACGAGGACTGGAGGTACTTAGATTAGCCGCATACAGTCCCTTCTTCAAGGTTAACCAGCCAGAGCCAGAGTAACCACATGAACTTCTTTTTAAATAAGTCTTTTGATTTTAATATTTTTTTCATTTTTTTATTATATTCAGTTATCCAGCATATAGTGCAACATCAGTTTTTGACGTAGTAATCAACGATTCATTAGTTGCAGATAGCACCCAGTGCTCATCACAACACATGCCCTCCTTTATACCCATCAGCTGGCTACCCCATCCCACCCCTCCCCTCTAAAACCCTCAATTTGTTTCCCGGAGCACAGGAACTTTGATTACAATACCACGTGCTAAGTATTGTGATAGAGTATACACGTTACAGTGGGAAAGCAGAGAGTAGGCTCCTCTCACACCCTCTATGCCCAGCTTCAGGGAACCAAGGACCCAAGAGGCCAAAAGGAAGTTGTCTGAGCTACAGGGAGCATGGAGCTCAAGACCACCCCTGGGATTTTTGGGGTGATTTATACACAAAGTAGGTTTTGGGATGGTGGGATAGACCTGATATTTATGTAGAAACTTAATCCCTAATGTGATAGTATTGGGAGGTGGGGCCTTCAAAAGGTGATTAAGAATGACAGTTGGGCCCTTATAAAAGAAACCCCGTAAGCTCTCTTGCCCCTTCTGCTTTATAAGGACACAGTGAGACGACAGCCGTCTGTGAAAGACAAGTCTTAAGCAGGCCCCCACCAGACACCAAATTGGCTAGTGCCTTGACCTTGGACTTCCCAGCCTCCAGAACTGTGAAAAAGAAATATTTCTGCTTAGGCCCACAGTCCATGGTATTTTGTTACAGCAGCTCAAACTAACTAAGATATGTGGTTTGGCCTAATATCCAAGTCATTATTTGCAATATAACTACCTCAGAAAAACTTATTATAAGTTCCAAATTGCCTCTCTTAGAAATGAATATGCAAAACATGATCCCTTTGTAAATTTCATTGCTCTTTAAATCAGTAACCATGTGTGTCTTCTAGTGTGTCTGTGAGACTCTGTGATGCAGTTTAAAAGCCTTGGACTAAAACTTAGCCTTTTGGCATTCACCAGCATTTCCTTTATTTGACAAAACTCACTCACTCTGAGGTCTTGGAAAAAGTAAGAAATCTCCCCCAAAGTGTCATTATATCTTCTGCCAAGTCATGCCATCCACTAAGGCATGTTGTCTGCTGTAACAAAAATAGTCGTAATTATGTTTTCTGTCTTCCTGAGGCATTCATCACTGTCTTCCTTTTTATCATTTAGTCAGTCAGGTAAAAAATAGCAAAGCATTAACTCACAAAGATGAGAACAAAGTCCTAATTTTTGTTTTCAACCAGTTATATGACATTAGGCAAATTATTTCATTCTCTCTGTGCCTCAGTTCCCTCAGCTCTGATATAAGGATAATAATAGTCTTGGTACACAGTTCTCTTTCTTTGAATGAGGATTAAAAAGTTGAAACATATAAAACTTTTTCTTTGAAATGCTGATACATAAGAACCCTTCGATAAAGACAAGATCATCATCAACTGGTCAAAAGCAAAACCAATGTTATCATCACCATATTTCCTTCATCGTGGTTGGCTAGGCTGGCTACTCTGGCTTAGGTAGAGACCGCCAGACTGGGGTCCTGGCTCATGCTATGATGGGGCATGGGCAGCAGCCTTACCTTCATCACCTCGTTGTGCAAGTTCTGCACAGCGATGTGAAGGGGCGCCATCATGCTGCTGTTCCGGAGGTTTGGGTTAGCTCCTTTGCTAAGAAGAAACTTCACACTTTCAACCTGGTTTTTTTCTGCAGCCCAGTGCAGAGGGGTATTTCCGTAATCATCCATGACGTTCAGCACTACAAAAATACACCGAAATAACAGTTAGATTTTGCTTGGACTATATTCAACACCTATTGTGTGCATGTTGACTTCAAAGCCAAGTGCTGCTGACACAGGCTTTACCTTCTTTATAAAAATGATACAATATAGCTTCAGTTCTCAGGAAACATCTGCCAGACACCTAGCAGGGATATGCTGAAGTACAGACACCAACACTGTCAAATGAGTTAGATGTCCGTCTATAGCATCCACAAGAAACAGATTCTCCTGTTGCTATATGTTTTTATCTTAAGTGTGAATTTGAGGAGAGTTACAAAATATTGAGTTTATATAAAAGTAGTAACTATATGTCAGAAATACAATGAAGTTCCATACAACCATTACTGCATTCAACCCTCCAACGCCCCACAAGGAACCATGACCACTTTTTTCAGAAAGATAAAGAAAGATGAGGCCAGAGGTTCAAAATCTTGCCAATGTTACACAACCAATATGGAGTTCTATAAACTGCCTTACTCTTTGAACCTCAGTGTTATTATAGTCAAATTTGGTAGGAAGGGGTGGGGGAGAGGGAGGAAAGACAAAGTTTAAAATATATATATACTTCACAATGTTTCGGGGGGATAATATCAAATCATGTCTTCAAAAATCTTAGTAGAATGGCCCATAGCAATGGTTCAAAAAAATGTTAATGAGAAAAAAGACACACCACTAATAAACCATAAAGCTAGAACTAGAGCTTGTGCCCCTAATGCCACATGTGATTTCCGCTTATTTCTACAATGTAACATATTACTGTACTACTTACCCTGTGAGCTCAGCATAAGAGTATGACCTTTTATATAGCAGTTATCTTATACCTATTCTAAAATAGACATGTCTGCTTTATCAGCCTTTTTATTTAGTGGCAGGATATTATTATGTCTGAGGAGGTGGGAATGTATTCAATCATGAAAATGATTTGGGACCACGTGCAACCACGCTGCAGCCACAATGCCCATGTTTCTCCTTTTAAAAATTTATCTTTCCTCTCTCCTTTCATTCATCCCATACCTCATTCTCAGCAACACACCCACACACACGCACATACTCCCACTCTCTCATACTCATACACATCTTTGGACCAATCTGTCTGATCAAATCACTCCTTTCAAGATTTTCATTCAGCACCAAACTTAAACAGGGGCCTACAATGATAAATTCCCATTCACTAACTAACGAACGAATTTGACTTTTATCTCTATCAGTTTTCAGAAACCATTTTTATAAAGGTTATTGAGACCCTTTTACACAAGGGTTATTGTGATCTTCTCCCTACTTGAGTTCTTGGGTGCAGTTACTCTTATTACACATCTATCTGAGAACTCTTCCCTGGGCTTCTGTACCATCCCTTATCCACCACCCTTTTCGCCATCCTCTTGCTGGCTTTTCCTCTGCCATCTGATCCTTAACGTCGGTGCTCTACCCTTAAGCTACCTTTGCTGTCAATTTCATAGTCTCCTAAAGGATTTCCATGCACTTCCATAGCCTCTGATACTTTCTATGAACAATGGCCCTGTGGGGGCAGCTCCCTTCCTTCTAGAGTTCTAGTCTACTGGATATTTCCAAGTAGATGTCCTCTGGACCTTTCAGACTTAGTATGACCAAACCAAATTGATTATTCTTCACACCCCACTCTCACTTTTCTTCTGTTCTTTTTATATGCCTTCTCTTCTGGATAGCTTTACTATTAGCCTAATCTCCTAAATTAGGAAACTCAAAGTTGGTTCAACTGCTTGCCACTTACTCCTCACACTCAATCTCTTATCAAGCCTTGTCCATTCTACATGCAAAATAGCTCTTGATTCTCTCCCTTTCTTCCTATTGCAATCTCAAAACCCTCATGGACTCTCATCTTCTCTTTGCTACTAAAATAGCTTTTCATTTGGGCTTCCTCCTCCAATCCATCTTCCACAATACTGATTGAATCCTCTTAAATAATAAAGGTCTTATCACAGTATCTCATGGCTTAAATCTGTGGCATTGCCCTTCCTTATGTGACTACAGTTGAGTTTATCAAATAAGGCTGTGAGTGCATGATGCTGGATAGGAGAGGATGTTCCATCTTCTTAGAGCCTTGATTTTATTCAAGGACATGTGATTTAAGTGCAGAATTACCTCAATGAAAATAGTAAAGAACACATCAAATGTGTGTAAAGAAAATCTCTGCATGTTGTGCAATGTCCCAGATCCCTGCACCACCCTTTGCAGTATTTCAGTGGAAACTAGCTCGAAGGGAAAAACCACACTCCCAAGTGAGATATTCAGGCCATTTATAATCTGGAACTCATCTGCCCTTCAGAATTACTTCATATGACTCTTCCCAATGAATCTAATGGGATGATGGACTTATACAGCACTCATTGTAATATCCCGTGACCTTCAAAAGAGGAGTCATTGATGATCATCTCCATAAGCTCCACTTGACCTTCTGCTGCAGCTTGGTGCAAAGGAGATGCGTTCATATCATCATATTTGCTTAATTTCTTTGGTTTCTTCATAAGGTTTTTAAGTCCACATGTACTTCCTTCAAAAACCACCTGGAAGTATATAAAAAATTGTTACCGCCAACAAGCATACATAAAACTTATTAATACAAGTTAATTTCTTGAGGGAGGAGGGGCAGAGAAAGAAGGAGGGAGAGAATCTGATGAAGGTGGAGCCCATGCAGGGCTCAGT
The DNA here is from genome assembly GCF_922984935.1 of Meles meles. Taxonomy (NCBI): domain Eukaryota; kingdom Metazoa; phylum Chordata; class Mammalia; order Carnivora; family Mustelidae; genus Meles; species Meles meles. Next base: position 61,801,014 of record NC_060066.1, on the reverse strand, counting down.
CTCACAATCCTGAGATCAGAACCTGAGCCAAAATCAAGAGTCAGGTGCTTAAACCACTGAGCTGCTCAGGCACCTCACTACAAGCTGTTTGTTAAAAGGTTACTATCACCCAAAACTATTCATCATGCTTATGATAAAGTAAATATTTTTTGAAGAACACAAAATGAGTACAGACATATTGAAGGTACAAGTAAATGCTTGAACATTAATAAGTGCATTAAATAAATGATCTGCTTTTCTGATCATAAACTTGTATATGCTGTAGAAATAAAGGCCTTGAGAAAACTTTTATTGAGGTAATTATAAGGGATGTGATCTAAAAAATAACAAGTATAGTGAAAATATAGAGAAAATTTTTTAAGAATTTCTTTGAGAAAGAGAATGAGCAGGGGGTGAGGGACAGAAGGAGAGAGAGAAACAGACTCCCTGCTGAGCAGGGAGCCTCTGTGGGACTTGATCCCAGGACCCTGAGATCATGACCTGAGCCAAAGGCAGGAGTTTAGCCAACTGAGCCACCCAGGTACCCAAAAACATAGAGAGATTTTTTCAGATGAAAGTGTACTTATATCATAGCATGTGGGATTTTGGTTAAATTAAAAGATTTTCAGGATACAAGGGTTAAGTCCAGGAATCTAAATTATTGTCCCATCTTTGACCTTCCTGCTGACAGTCAATTCCCATCCAATGTTTCCTTACATAGCAGAGCTAGAATTACACCAAAACAGTGTTATGTAACTTACTTGGTTAGTAGTCTAGATGGCTATCCACTCACACCCTAGGATTACATTATTCCTCCTCTTTTGACTAGTAGGATCCTGCACCAGACCAAGTCAGCTCAACCTCACTGTTCTCTGCACATTGGAAATGATAGCTATATTGTGGACTTACTTAGGGCTACACACAAGGACACGGAGAGGTTACACAATTTGTCCAAAGGGACTCAGTAAATGGCAAAGTCAGAACTTGAACAGGAGATGCATGGAATATGTATTTTGGCTGATTGGTCAATGATGGAAAAACCAACATACAAGAGAAACTGAAGCTGAGGTAAAAACCATCATCACAGAATGAGCTGTGTGACAGCCAATATTCTCAGTGGAGAAAAACTGAGAGCTTTTCCCCAAAGATCAGGAACATGGCAGGGATGCCCACTATCACCACTGCTATTCAACATAGTACTAGAAGTCCTAGCCTCAGCAACCAGACAACAAAAAGAAATAAAAGACATCCAAATTGGCAAAGAAGAAGTCAAACTCTCACTCTTTGCAGATGATATGATACTTTATGTGGAAAACCCAAAAGACTCCACTCCAAAACTGCTGGAACACATACAGGAATCCAGTGGGGCGTCAGGATATAAAATCAATGCTCAGATCATCAGTTACATTTCTATACGCCAACAAGACAGAATAAAGAGAAATTAAGGAGTCGATCCCATTTACAATTGCACCCAAAACCATAAGATACCTAGGAATAAACCTAACCAAAGAGGCAAAGAATCTGTACTCAGAAAACTATAAAGTACTCATGAAAGAAATTGAGGAAGACACACAGAAATGGAAAAATGTTCCATGCTCCTGGATTGGAAGAACAAATATTGTGAAAATGTCTATGCTACCTAAAGCAATCTACACATTTAATGCGATCCCTATCAAAATCCCATCCATTTTTTTCAAAGAAATGGAACAAATAATCCTAAAATTTATATGGAACCAGAAATGAACCTGAATAGCCAGGGGAATGTTAAAAAAGAAAACCAAAGTTGGCGGCATCACAATTGCAGACTTCAAGCTCTCTTACGAAGCTGTCATCATCAAGACAGCATGGTACTGGTACAAAAACAGACACATAGATCAATGGAACAGAATAGAGAGCCCAGAAATAGACCCTCAACTCTATGGTCAACTAATCTTCGACGAAGCAGAAAAGAATGTCCAATGGAAAAAAGACAGTCTCTTCAACAAATGGTGTTAGGAAAATTGGACAGCCACATGCAGAAAAATGAAACTGGACCATTTCCTTACACCACACATGAAAATAGACTCAAAATGGATGAAAGACCTCAATGTGAGAAAGGAATCCATCAAAATACTTGAGAAGAACACAGGCAGCAACGTCTTCGACCTCAGCCACAGCAACTTCTTCCTAGGAACATTACCAAAGGCAAGGGAAGCAAGGGCAAAAATGAACTATTGGGACTTCATCAAGATCAAAAGCTTTTGCACAGCAAAGGAAACAGTTAACAAAACCAAAAGACAACTGACAGAATGGGAAAAGATATTTGCAAATGATATATCAGATAAAGGGCTAGTATCCAAAATCTATAAAGAACTTATCAAACTCAACACCCAAAGAACAAATAATCCAGTCAAGAAATGGGCAGAAGACATAAACAGACATTTCTGCAAAGAAGACATCCAAATGGCCAAAAGACACATGAAAAAGTGCTCAACACCACTCGGCATCAGGGAAATACAAATCAAAACCACAATGAGATGCCACCTCACACCAGTCAGAATGGCTAAAATTAACAAGTCAGGAAATGACAGATGCTGGCAAGGATGCGGAGAAAGGGGAGCCCTCCTACACTGTTGGTGGGAATGCAAGCTGATGTAGCCACTGTGTAAAGCAACATGGAGGTTCCTCAAAAAGTTGAAAGTAGAGCTACCCTACAACCCAGCAATCGCACTACTGGGTATTTACCCTAAAGATACAAATGTAGTGATCCAAAGGGACACGTGCATGCCAATGTTTAGAAGCAATGTCCACAATAGCCAAGCTATGGGAAGAGCCTAGATGTCCATCAACCATCAATGGATATCCATCAATGGATAAAGAAGATGTGATATATACATATACATATATATGTATGTATATATATACACATCAAAAAAAACCCTCAAAATCTTGCCATTTGCCATGTGGATAGAAATTGAGGTTATTATGCTAAGCGAAATAAGTCAATCAGAGAAAGACAACTATCATATGATCTCACTGATATGAGGAATTTGAGAAACAAGACAGAGGATCATAGGGGATGGGAGGAAAAATGAAAAAGATGAAACCAGAGAGGGAGACAAAACATAAGAGACTCTTACTCTCAGGAAACAAACTGAGGGTTGCTGGAGGGGAGGGGAATGGGGAGGGATGGGGTGGCTGGGTTATGGATATCAGGGAGGGTATGTGCTATGGTGAGCGCTGTGAATTGTGTAAGACTGATGTTTCACAGACCTGTACCCCTGAAACAAATAATACATTATATATTAATTAAAAAAAGAGAGAGAGATTTGGCTAATAGTTAAAAAAAAAGGGGGGGAAAGAATGAGGTGTGTGATAGACTGGAATATTTTGAACCATAAGAAAAGATCTTGGAGAGCAAGTTCAGTAAATTTTTGGCACAGTTGGCTGTTGTCACTGGCCTGTGAAAGTGTAACTCCAAACACATGCTCATTTCCACTGATGTCAGGGAAAAAGTGAGAGGTTTTTTTGAATACCTTTTTTTTCTCTAATGCTCTTTTTTCTTCCTCTTGCTTTTTATATTCTTTATTATGACTGGACCAAGGATAATTTATCATAAATGACACTGTATCTCTTCCTTGTGAAATTTTGTGGTGACAATGTTGATATTCCACTTTTGATTGATTCTCACAAGATATGAAAAATTCCCAAGCAGAACTTTTTTTAGAAAATCTTATGGCCTAAACAGAATAAACTTACTAAAAATTAAGTAAATCTTTAAAAACAATTTCATTCGATGTTATTAATGTTACTATAGCAAACAAAATTTTATAAAAACCTTAATGTGATGAACTTGCTTCTATTACCTGGCCTTGCATTATTTAAATTTTCATGAATACTTTAGATCAAAAGTATGTTGTTTTTTCAAAAATTAAGTAATATATCCTTTTATAATATCTATATTAACAGACATCCTAGTTCCATATTCTAGTTCCCTACTTGAAAATTCTTACTATCTGTTTTATACAAAAAATTAAGAATTTTCAAATTTGGGGCACCTTGGTGGCTCAGTCAATAAAGCATCTGCCTTTGGCTCAGGTCATGATTCCAGGGTCCAGGGATCGAGCCCCACATTGGACTCCCTGCTCACCCAACTCTTGTGCTCTCTCTCACCTTCTCCAATGAAAAAATCTTTAAAAAGAAAAAAAAAGAATTTTCAAAATAATTAAATATAATCATGTTTATTAATTACTCTTCAACTGACTGACAAGAGTGTTAGTCAAAGGTGCTTCTAGAATTCCTTATATTTCAAAGTGTTTAGGTATTAACAAATATGAACAACATGCCTTATTCTATTAGTAACATTTTTATAATGTTTAGATATGATGGTATCACTGAGAACACACTAGTCAGAAGACACCAGAAATGGCAATGAATTAGGTATTTTGATATTTGATTGCCAAAGCCAAAGCCAAATTGCAGAGTTTGGGCCAAAACTAAGGCTGTAGCCAAACTGTGACATGTCCCTGAACTGCACACAAGTGCTCTACTCCAGAAGCCACCCTCTTCTAGCACCATGCTGCACCATGTCCATGTTGTGCTTATTAGCTTAAACTATACCAGTCTGTCCACCTGAATGAAGTGTGCCCTGTTCTCTTTCCTTTCCAATCCACCTTCCAAATGCCCTCCCAAATTCTCCCTCCTTCTTGAGGCTTTCAGGAGAGCTACAAGATGCCATTCTCTAGCCTAGCCTTTCTTTCTGTCTCTCATGACTGCACAGTGAGAGACAGGCCACAGAAGGTATGGTGACATTATAGCACTGACAGTTACTAGAATGTGTGCCATGGATTCCCATGTCTTAAATGTTTTCTCCACTTTAATTTCTAATACAGTAACTATTGGTAGCTTTAACCCCATAAACAAGCATTCTTTGGAATCATCAATTTTAAGTTTAAAGGGATTCTAAGACACAAAAAAAAGTTTGAGAAACATTCTCTAGTTCATTCCTCAGACTGTCTATGCTGAATGTGCACTACACATTTGGATACTTATTTTACATGATAGTTTATATACGTAAATAGGTTTTCCAGAAAGAGAAAGTGAAGGAAGGAGAGAAATAAGGCAGATCCAGAGCTCTTACAGAGAGCAGGTGGGGTCATATGGACCCGTATACACCCCATAATTTCCCCAGACTACCTTTTTAAAAATCAATGGGAAAAATTAATGGAACCTCATTCCAATGCTATATTAATATATAGGCTAAAATTATTTCTCAATGTTCCTCTCAGCTTTGCAAATATGTGACCAAATAATAATCTGTCTGACTTTTTTCTGAAGGTATTTCCTATCAAATATTTCATCAAATGAAATGAAAACATTTTATAAGACAGTAGCTTTTCATAAAAACCACCATAAAATAACTACTTCCTAAAAATGCAGCAACATCCTCCAAACAAATAATCCAGATACTTGCTTTGATTCTACCTTTGGCTGTGAGTGGTCACGTTTGACACACATTGAGATAAAATTGTTAAACTACTTAATGTATTTTAATATAGTTAATAAACGTGGAGCATATTAGGATTTACTCAACAACTAAAAGGATTCATTCAACAAATGCCAGGTTGAAGTAAATAAAACAAAATCCCTTAAAAGTTTGAACTTTGGTTTTTGCTCTGTTATCACAGAATAGTATCGAAGAAATCATTTTTCTATGACAGTCTTTTAATTGACACTTTTCAACTACAAAACTCTATGTAACAACCCATAATTTTGGTGAATGAATGATAGAACAACAAGCATGCAACCATTTCTAAACTTAAACAGATTCAGTAATAAAATTAAAAATGAGGTTCTTTCAGAAATATGCTGTTTCTCAACTTCTCACTCTACCAAAGAAAGTGTCTAATTACATTTGGAAGTGTTTTAGCACTTGAATTTGATGTTCTCCCAGTAATAAAGGGATTACACTGCCCACTCTGCAGGGCCGGAGAGAAGAGTCTACAGGTCTGATCAGTGATGTGCTGTCAACACAAACCCAATTACATACTCTAGAAGACAAGTACTAGGCTCAGATGCTCCTAAGATAGTGCTGAATTCAAAATGACAAAAGAGCATCTAAGTACTTCATATAAGCTCATCAGATGTGCTAAACAGTCTGGATTTAGTACATCATATGTTAAGTCGGGTTTTGAAGAGACTTCTTAAAGTTCTGAAAGTAATCCGGGAATGTCATTTAGACAGAATTATTTTATATTCACTCAATATAGTTTTATTGTTTTGTTTTGTTTTTTTGTCACAGGATTACTTCAGATTCTTTTGGATTCCAAACTACATGACTAGGGACAGAACATAATCACTTTTTAAGAAGCTAATTCTAAGCACTTTAAAACAGAGGTATCAAGTACATTTGTTCTAGGTTGCTTTAATGAAATACAACCAGTAATGGGGTAAAAAAAGAGGGAAGCAGGTGAAAGATTTTGACAAGTGAAGGGTCAAATGCTTAGAGTGTCATGGAAAAAGGTAAAGGCCTCAATCAGATGGTTCTCTGTCCACATTTCTCATCTTGTAAGGTTTCTTCCATCCTTTGATTTTTTTAGTATTCCTGAGATGGTGTGGAGATGCTGGAGAAAATACTATACACCACATCTTTTTAATCAGAAAATCTTTAGAGTCAGAACTCTCTATAGTATTAGAGGTACCGATTTATAATAAGTCTCACCGCTGACATTTCTACAGAATGATCTGGAATTACTTTAGGTAATAAAATACATAAACCCTTCAAACTACAAGCTCTATTATAGCTTCTAAAAGCCTTAAATCACATAAATGGCTGTACTTAGGCAATAAAACTACATGAAGACAAACAAAAATATGAAGTTTGAGACTCTGTGCTGCAGAAATCCTTTGGCAAATAGCTCTTGAAAACAAAACCACGTTGGTAAGTGAAGTATTTCTAAGATTTGTGAAATGTACAATTTTCTTCCAGTCTGTAATATTAATTCCAAAAACACTATCCTAGCACTGGAACTCATGACCTCAATCCTTTGGATTAAGCCAAAAGACCCTAGTTAATATGTTTATATTAAGGAGGAGGGAAGAAAAAAGAAGTCAGTGTTTAATCTGGATGTGCAAATAGGGGAAGGCTGGTTTGTCAGTTTATGTGATTTACTACACAGGCTTGACTCGGTAACAATCCCTGCAACCTATTTAGAGGTCAGTCTGGTGATTTCTATCAAAATTAAAGCTGCACATACCTCTTGGGTCTGCTAAGACTTTGACATGCATGCATATTCACTAATACACTAACAGAATCAGCTGTATCCACACTCACTACACAAGCACATGTGTGATAGCAAAGCACAACAAAAACAAACACAACCTGAGAGTCCACTCCTGCTGAACTAGTGAAGTAAATCATGATACATTCACATAAGGGAATACTACGAAACTGCCAAAAAGAGTGAGAAACATCTCCAGGTGAATTTTAAAGTACTCTAGAATATAATTTCGTAAGTCAACGTGTGTGTATTTGTCCAAACTCCCCCTCCACCGCGCTCTGGAAAATACTGGAGGCACTGATAACACGGTTCCAATTCAGGAAATGGATTTGCGGTAGGGGGTGGGGTAGGAAAGACTAGTAATTTTAAAGTTTAAAAAAAAAAAAAAAAAAAAGACCCTTCCTCCTGCTGACAACGGGAGGAGAGCCAGGGGCGGGTTTGCCAGCCCTCAACAGCCTCGGTCCCCCGACCCGGCCAGACAGCTAGTACTGCCTCCTGGGGCGGACGCCAGGGTGTCCCGGGAACCGTGCAACCGACAGAGCCCATCCTAGCCCTGAGCGCCTCGAGAAGACCACCCATCCCACGTCAAGGGGCCTCTTCTTCCACAGTCCTTCCTGACGCCCCCACTCCCCGGAGGAGCCCGCCAGTCCCGCCATTCCCCATACTTTGGCGTAAGTCTCTCCAGACTGCAGGTGGCCGCGCCGAGGTAAGGGCAGGTTGAGCAAAGCGGCAGGCAAACTGGGCACAGCAGACGCTCCTGGGGCGCCTCGCAAACGCGGCCCCTCGTCCCCCGCTCCCATTCTGAGAAGGTCCCCAGTGCCCGGCGTCCTCCCGTCGCGGGGCTGCCGGCTGGGAAACCCCGAACGCAGGAGCGCAGAGTTAAGCCCTGCCGCCCCCGTCCGGCTCCGGACCGGTCCCGACCGCCCATCGCCCGGGGTACCTTAAGCGAGTCCTTGGGGTCGTCCATGTCGTTCTCCACACCCTGGTAGACGGCGCCCTGGGGCTCCTCCTGCTTCCCAGGGTTCAGCATCTTCCTCAGGCTGCGCCTCATCGACCGCACCCCGGCGCCACCTGCGCCAGCTGCTCCCCACGTGCGCGGGCACCGGCGGCGAGGGAGCGCGGAGAGCTGCTGGCGCCTCGCTCTCCCCCAGGCGGAGAGAACTTCTGGAAGGGCTTCCGCGTCCCAGGCTGTTTGCAGCGCAGGAAACAAGAGGGGCACGAGGAGGAGGCAGGGACACAGACCTCGTGGCCGCGCCGAGACTGCCCCCCGCTCGCCGCTTCGCGTCCAGAGCACGCGCGACTTGCCTGTCCCGGCTGCGCACACTTAGAGTCAAGGTGTCAGGTCTGGGTGGATCCAAGGAACCTGGAGTCTTTTATAACAAAAACAGTTAAGAACCGCCCACGCGCTGGACCGGGGCGCGTTGGGGGTGGGGGGGTGGGGTGGAGGATGGCGGGGGATGGAAGTGGAGAATGAGAGGATAAAGGAGTCCCTTGGGAAGATTTTTCTCTTTTAGGATTCCTCCCCCCGCTCCCCCAACGCTTCTGAGTTTGGGTGCCCATTTCGTTTTAGACTCTTTGAGTCGGAAATAAGATTTTTTTAAAAAAATATTTATTTATTTGACAGAAATCATAAGTAGGCAGAGAGGCAGGCAGAGAGAGAAGGGGAAGCATGCTCCCCGCCGAGCAGAGAGCCCGATGTGGAGCTCGATCCCAGGACCCTGAGATCATGACCCTAGCTGAAGGCAGAGGCTTAACCCACTGAGCCACCCAGGTGCCCGGAAATAAGATTTTTATGAACACTTCTCTTTCCAGAAGAATAGGGAGAGAGATTAAACCCTAGCACCGATTTGAGTAAGTAGATCAGGTCCCTTTGAAACTCAGGTTCCATTTCCTATGGATGGCAATACTAATCTCACGATCTGGTGTTTCAGAATGGCTTAAAAAAATGACTGTTAGGATAAAGGTAAATCACATTGACTGCTGTCAGCTGGTTTACCCTCAACTTTGTTTGTGAAAGGCTTATCTTCAGGGCCTGCCGTGCATCTATTAATCTATGTGTGTAAGTTGTGGAGAGGAAAGTGTTTTCCTCTCCGTTGATCAGGCTGCTTCTCTCTGTTCATTCAGTGGAGCCTTTGAAACTGTAGCAGTTATGTTTAGGCTACAAGATTAGAAAGGAAAAAACTTCTTTCAAAAAGTGACAATACTTTGCACAGGCCAAAACTATCAGCTTCTTGTTTGGACAGTCTGTGCGCTCCTTCAAGGCCCTGGGTTGTCCTAATCACATGGCAATCTCCAGTATGTGTCACAAGACCCTCATGGCTCCAGGACCTGGCGTAGATCCTGTGCTAAATAAATAGAGGTTTGCGGACTTCTTGACCGAGGGGCTAAGCTGGGCTGAACGTAAGAGCAGGTGATGTGGCATGATGATATTTGGGGACTATGGAAGCTCCCCTCCCCCCCAAAGCTATCAATAGATTTTACAGGTTGCCATCTGTTCCACCCATGGAATAGAATTCCTTAGAATTCCCTAGAAAGATAATATTAAGGTTATCCCTGTTTACCAGCTGATGGGCATTTGGATTATTTCTAATTTTAGTTTGTCAGAAGTAATGCTGCTATGAAATTTTTCATACAAGTCTTTCCATGGACACCTGTCTTCATTTCTCTTGGTTACATACCTAGTAGTGAACTGTTTGATTATATGATAAGTATGTGCTTGGCTTTGTTGAAACTGCTGAACCATTTTCCAAAGTGTCTGGGTCATTTTACATGCCCACCAGCACTGTATGAGGCTTCCAGTTTCTCCGTATCCTCACAAAACTTGGTGTCAGCAATCTTTTTGATTATAATCATTCTGTTGTGTATACAGTGGTATCTCATTTTGGTTTTAATTGGCATTTCCCTAATGTCTAATGATATTGTCCACATTTTTCATTTATTAGCCATTCATACGTCTTAACAAAATGCTTATTGAATTATTTTGCTTTTTTTAAGTTGAGTTGTCTTCTTAATATTAGGTTGTAGGAGTTCTTTATTCTGGATACAAGTCTTGTATCAGATAAATGTTTCACAATTTTTTTAAAACATTTTATTTATTTATTTGACAGAGATCACAAGTAGGCAGAGAGGCAGGCAGAGAGAGAGGAAGGGAAGCAGGCTCCCTGCTGAGCAGAGAGCCCAATGCAGGGCTCCATCCTAGGACTCTGGGATCATGACCTAAGCCGAAGGCAGAGGCTTTAACCCACTGAGCCACCCAGGCGCCCCTCACAGATATTTTTGCAGAGTCTGGCATCTCTTTTTATTTCCTTAATGGTGTCTTTTGTTTTTGTTTTTTCAAGATTTTATTTATTCATTTGACGGAGAGAGAGAGAACACAAGCAGGAGTGGAAGAGGGAGAAGCAGGCTTCCTGCTGAGCAAGGAGCCCCATGTGGGGCTCGATAATAGGACCCTGGGATCATGACCTGAGCCGAAGACAGATGCTTAATGACTGAGCCACCCACATGCCCCTTAATGGTGTCTTTTGAAAGGTAAAACTTTTAATTTTGAAAAATGTCTAATTTACTAGTTTTTATGGATTATGCTTTGAGTGTCATATATAGCAAATTTTGCTTATATTCACAATAAAAGGCTTATTATTCTATTCTTTTACATTTATTTTGAGTTAATTTTTATATAGGGTATGAGGTAGAGGTGTAAGTTCATTTTTATTGCATATGGATATTCAGTTGTTACCATTTGCTAAATAGAGCTGTGCTTTCTTCATAGAATTGCCTTGGGACCATAGTCAAAAATCAAATGACCATAAATATATGGGTTTGTTCCTAGATTTCATACTCTATTCCATTGATTGATAAGTCTGCGCCTAAGTAAGTCAATACCACAGTCTTGATTTTGTACTTGACGGCAAATTTTGAAAACAGTAAGTGTAAATGCTCCAAACTTGTTCTTCTTTTTCCATATTGGTTTGGCTCTTCTAAGTTCTTTGCACTATAAATTTTAGAATCAGTTTGTCAATTTCCATGGAAAAGCTTGCTGGGATTTGATGAATTGGCATTTAGTCTATAGATCAATTTGGCAGATGTGCCATCTTAACAATATCAAGTCTCCTAATCCAGAAATGTGGCATTTTCTCCATCATACGGATACTTCTTGATTTCTAAACAGCGTTTTACAGTTTTCCATGGACAGGTCATACACTTTGTTGTTGTTGTTAAATGTATTCCTAAGAATTTTATTAGTTTTAAGATATTTTGAACAGAATTATTTTCTTAATTTTACTTTCCAACTATCTGTTGTTAAAGTATAAAAATAAAATTTGAATTTTTATATTTTTGTGTATTCTACAACCTTGTTAATCTTGCTCATTAACTTTAATAGTTTTTTTTTCCTGGATTTCTTATAAACTAATAAGATTGTGTCTTTCGCTATAAGACGAAATAAGTTTGCTTCTTTCTTTCCCAACTCTACATCTTTAACTTCTTTTTTCCCCCCTCCATAATGCACTGGTTAGAAGCTCCAGGACATTGTTGAACAGATGTCCAGAGAGCTGACATCTTGCCTCTTTCTCAGTCATTTGGAGTATGATGTTAATATTAGAATTTTCATAATTGCCTATTATCATGTTGAGGGACATAACTTCCATGATGACTTTGTTAAGAATTTTTAATCATAAGGAGGTATTAATTTTATCTGATGCTTTCTCTACAACTATTGAGGTGATTGTGTGCTTTTTCTCATTTATACTGTTATTTTACATTAACTGATTTTCTAATATTAAGCTTTTATATGTTGCTGAATTCAATTTGCTAATGTTAAAGATTTTGGTGTTTATATTCATGAAGATATTGGTCTGTGGCTTTTCTTTTGTGTAATGTCTCTGTATGGCTTTGGTGTCAGTGTAATAGTGGCCTTACTGATAGAGCTGAGAAATGTTCCCTTCTATTTCCTGAAGTAGTACATATAATACTGGTATTCTTTCTTTCTAAAATTTCTGATACAAGTCACCAGTGCAGCCTAGTGAATTGGGTTGTCTGGGCTTTTTTTCTTTCTGGAAATATTTTTAATTACCAATTTCCTTTTCTTTTATAGGTCTTTTCTGAATTTATAATTTGCTTGAGTAAATTTTGGTAATTTGTGTCTTTCAAGAAATATATCTGTTCATTTAAGTCATCTATTTTTGGTATAAGTTTATTCATAAAATTCCCTTATAATCCTTTTAATTCTTATAGGATCTGCAGTATGCCGGCTCTTTCATTCCTGATTTTGATAATTTGTGTCATCTCTCTTTTTTAGCTTCTTAGTTATTATAAACTATTGCTTATCAAATTTCTTGATCTTTGCAAAAAATCTAGTTTTTAATGTTATTGGTTTTTCTCTAAAATCTACTTTAGGTTTCATTGTTTGTTTATTTCTTCTTTGATTTTTCTTTGTTTCTAATTACTTTGGGTTTGATTTGTTCTTCTTTCATTACTTGCTTGATATGTAACCTTGGGTTATTGATTTTAGATCTTTCATCCTTCTAGTGTAAGCATTTAAAGCTATAAGATACTTTCTAAACATTGTGTTAGTGGCATCCCATAAACTCTGATTTGTTGTTGTTTTCATTTATGGCTTCTTTTTTTATTCACAAGTTGTTTTTTAGAAGTGTAATGTTTAATTTCTATATGTGTGGGGTTTCCCCAAATTTCTTTCAGTTGTTGAATTCTAATCCAGTCTGGTTGTGGTCAGGGAACATACTTTATATGATTTTAGTCTGTCTATATTCAAATGTAGACTTGTTGAAACATGTTTTTATGACTGGCATGTGGTCTATCCTGGAGATTGTTACTTGAAAAGAAAATGTATTATGCTGTGGTTTGGTCAAGTTTCTCAATATGTTATTAGGTCCAGTTGGTTAATAGTGCTGTTCAAGCCTTCTGTATTCTTAGTGACTTTCTGTCTATTCTTCTATCAACTACCGAGTGAGGAGTATTAACATTTCAGTTATAACTGTTAAATTGTTTAGTCTCTTCATTCTGTTCAAGATTTGCTTCATTTTGGGGATTCTCTGTTCTTAGATGTATGCATATTTGTAATTGTTGGTTCTCTATTGCATTTTTCTTTATCATTATGAGATGTTTTTGTCTTTAGTAATATTTCCAGTTAAAGTCAATTTTGTCTGAGATAGCTATTCCAGATATCCTATATTTATTGTTTCTTTGGTATCTTTTCCCATCCTTTTACTTTTTTTTTTTTTTTAAGATTTATTTATTTGACAGATAGAGATTACAAGTAAGCAGAGAGGCAGGCAGAGAGAGAGAGAGGAGGAAGCAGGCTCCCCGCTAAGCAGAGAGCCCGATGCGGGGCTCGATCCCAGGACCGTGGGATCATGACCTCAGCTGAAGGCAGAGGCTTTAACCCGCTGAGCCACCCAGGCGCTCCAAACCTATTTGTATTTTTAAAGTGTGTTTCCTATAAATAGCATAGAGTTAGATGATGCTCTTTTATCCAGCTTGATAGTCTCTGCTTTTTAATTACTGTTTAGTCATTGACATTTAATGGAATTGTTGCTATGATACTTCTATTTTGATATTTGTTTTCTATATCTCATATCATTTTCTGCCATCTGTTCTTTCTTTATTGCCTTCTTTTGTGTCCAACAATTTTTTTCGAAAACAATTCTCATTTATTTGTAAGTTTAAAAAATTTCATTTTCTTAATGTTATGCAGTCTAAAATACAGTGTTTTATTTACCATATCGGCTACTCATTTCTTTCTGTAGATTTGAGTTACTTTCTGGTGTCCTCTCTTTTCAATCTAGAGGCCTTTCTTTGAAATTTTTTGTAAGGCAGTTCTGCTTGAAAAATATGTTAAGGCATACTTCTGCTGGATGGAGAACTTCTGCTTAACAGGTTTGGGTTTTTTTGTGGGTTTTTTTTTTTGAGCAACTCAAATGTTATTCTGTCCTCCATCGTTTCTGATGAGATTCAAAATATCATATCATATTGTTGTTACTTAAATGACTTAAGATTTTTGCTGACCTCAAAAGTTAATGATTGTCTGTATGACCTCAAAAGTTAGTGATTGGGGGCGCCTGGGTGGCTCAGTGGATTAAGCTGCTGCCTTCGGCTCAGGTCATGATCTCAGGGTCCTGGGATCGAGCCCCGCATCGGGCTCTCTGCTCTGCAGGGAGCCTGCTTCCTCCTCTCTCTCTGCCTGCCTCTCTGCCTACTTGTGACCTCTCACTGTCAAATAAATAAATAAAATCTTAAAAAAAAAAAAAGATAAAAAAAAAAGTTAGTAATTGTCTGTATCTTCCCCATTTACAAAATAATAAGCTTACCATGCTTGCATTTCTCTCCTCCCTAAGTTTCTCTTCTATCCATATTAATATATCCAGTATTCTAATTTCTGATTTTTAAGAAATTAAACTTTATAAAATATTTAGACAATCATAAATTGCATTCTCATAACCTTTATAATTCTTTTTCTTGAATCCATATTAATTTTTTTTAGATTCTATATATAAGTAATTCTGCCAGGAAAAGTATGTTGGTGGTAAGATGCCTCAGTCCTTGCATGTACAAAATTCTCCTTATTTTGCCTTCCTAGTAGATACCAGTTTAGTAGGTACAAAACTCTTTCAAAGTCATTTTCCCTCAGAAATTTTAAGACTTTCTTATTCCCTTTTACTATCCAATATTTGCAATTAAAGTGTCTTATGTCAAGCTACTTCTCATTCATTTCTTGGTACTTTATTTCATTTATTTCTCTGAAAACTTTAGGACTTTTATTATATTCTTGGTGTTCTGAAATTTCACCATCCTATAACTCGATGGGGATTTTCTGTTGTTTGTCTTGTTCTCTACTCCGTGGTCACTTCTAATTTAGTGATTATCTTTCTAAGGCTCTGGGAAATTTTCTTCTATTTTGTTTAGTGTCATTATTTATTTCTACGTAAGTTGGGCATCTTTTCATGGCAAATAATAGAAAAACACAACCAGAACTGGCTTAACCCAAACTAGAATTAATTGGCTACAAAACTAAAAAGGCCTGTGGCAGAACTAGCTTAGGACCCAGATGGATCCAGGCCTCCATGTCATCGAAGCTGTTTCTTGAGGCACCTGTGTGACTCAGTCAGTTACATCTCTGCCTTTGGGTCAGGTCATGATCCTGGAGTCCTGGGATCAAGCTCTAAGTCAGGCTTCCTCTTCAGTGGGAATTCTGCTTCTCCTTTTCCCTCTGTCCCTCTCCCTCTCAAATAAATCAATAAAATCTTAAAAAAAAAAAAAACCTGTTTCTATTTTTTTACATCAAGAGCAAGAAATTTCTCCACTTCGGGGCACCTGGGTGGCTCAGTCCATTTAGCGGCTGCCTTCAGCTCAGGTCATGATCCCAGAATCCTAGGACTGAGCCCCACATTGGGCTCCCTGCTCATCAGGGAGCCTGGTTCTCCCTCTTCCTCCTTTTGCTGCTCCCCCTACTTGTGCTCTCTCTCTGTCCAAAAAAATAAATAAAATCCTTAAAAAAGAAAGAAAGAAAGAAAGAGAAAGAAAGAAATTTCTCCACTTCTTTGAAGTTTCACCTACAGCAGCACCTGGCTGAAATCGTTGAAGTTTACATCTATGAGTGGGATCACTGAATTTCTACCAGCTCTACAAAATTTCATGATGTACCACTGGCTCTAATTGGGTTATAAATTCAATATCTTAATCGCCACAGCCAGAAAAAGAGTGATCTGATTATTCAGATCTGAGTTACATGCCCTTTGTCAATGTCATACTTGATGTCAACTTTGCCTGAATTGCATGGACTGAGAATGAGGGAATCATCATTTCTATCACCCTGAGATCACTTGGAGTACACTGGCAGAAGGAGGAATTGACGCTAAGCGTCTGTTTCCAGCTGGTTGTGTAGATGTTTATATACCTTCTCTCTGTTTGATTTTTCTGGTTACATATTAACATTTCCTGATCCATCTTTCCTTGCATCTTAAGCTTCTTGTCACTCATTTATACATAAGAATGCATACCCATACGTATATATGGGTATGTGTGTGTGTATGTGTGTGTGCATATGCATATATGTATAATTTATTTTTCTTTTTACACTGTGTCATGGGAAAATTCTTCAACTTGATCTTTCAATTCACTGTTTTGCTCTCCAGTAATGTTTATCATTCAAATATAGTTTTTTTACTTTCATGAAGAAATTTTTATTTCAAAATCTCTGCTTGAGTGTCTGTAAATGTAGTATATTCTCACGTGGTTATTTTAAAGTCCTGATCTCCTTTCCTCTTTACAGTAGTGGTCATTTCCTTCACATGTTGAGTAATTGCTGTTAGTTCATTTCTGTGTTTGGTATCTCTATGCATTTGCCTTTACAGTTCAAGCTCAGTCTCTGGGGATTGTGTGGGAGAGGCCAGATAGGCTGTTGGGAGACCACACAGTGTGCATCAGCTTCCCTTCTGAGTTCAGCAGTTCCTGTCCTCTCTGGAACATTGCTCCGCTTACAGGCCCCCATTGCCCACACTCCCCTTTAGGCTATGGGCAAACACCATTGCTGTCTACTGCTTACTACAAATTTGAGAGGAGAGAGGTATCGACTAGCCTTACTCTGACCATTTCTCATCCATTAACAACTGTTCTGAGGAATGATTAAAGACTACCTCTTTTATCCTTCGGCTCCTGGCTCCCTGTCATTTTTCCCATCACAGTATCCTTTTGTCTATGCTTGTGTTTTCCTTTATTTATATCTCTATAGATGTAATCCTGCTCACCTTCCATCTTTCCAGAATTCTTTAACATTTCTAGATGGTAGGTGGCATTGCTTGCTTTTTTTGTTTTCCTACCTTTGTTTGTATTTACTCTTTATTAAAATTTGACATTTCATAGGTTTTCAGATGGAAAGGAAAATAAATATGTGTACTCAGACACATAACTATCACATTAACTATCTTAATTTAATTGCTTTTTCTTATTTTTTTATGTAACTTTCCAAAATTCTACCTTGTTCCTGCCAAATTGTATGGAAAGGAGAAAATTTTCATATAGCACGTCTTGAACATTTAAATTACATGAGAAAAGGATTGGGTCAGGGAGGAAGGGAGGAAACTAATGTTCATGAGATTCTCCTATTCACAGGGTGTGCCATTAGTCTTGTGACCGTTGAGTCTCACATGGAAAATTCTGCTTCATCTTGATAAATAGGGAGATAAATTACACATACACATACACACACGCTACTGTGGGCACTAACGAAATGCTCTTTTCTGCCAGGGAGTCAGAGAAACTCAGTGTACTTTGTTACAGAGAAACCTGAAGGAAATTCTGCTTTGTTTACTACCCAGAAGACTAATTGCTGTACATAGATTATCCAAACCAGCACCATTCCCAGGGCCCTTAGCAACCATAGTCTAGAAAAATTATTAGAAAAATTAATAAAAATGCAAATCTGATAAGATTATTTAAAATGTGAGATATTTAGAAAGCTAATTAAGTTGGCCTTCTTTCTAGACAAGGAAAACCTTGCTAAAAGTTAATTATGTCATACCAAATAATATTTGGAAGTTTAGAATAAAGCTAGGTATAATAAATTGATTTGTATTCTTATAAACTTTTATTATATAACTTAATCAGATGATAGAATTCATCTTTATGTTGTGAATTTTTATTCTGTTTAACCTAAAGTGATCGGCAAAATTTTATGATGGGATTAATCTTGACATTGTAAATTTTTATCTCTATTTAACCAGAAGCAACAGACAAAATTTAAAATGTTGCCGTGATATCTGCCAGTGAATGAGAGATAATGAAAGATTTCTCATAATAGTAGAATTCTTTTATAGGATTTGAAAGTATAATTGAAACTTCCTACTGATTATAAAAGGCATGTAGGGTACAACTTTACTTGATATGCACTAAACTAATTTATACATAGATCATTTTAGACTGGGGCAGTAAGAATACAAAAGAAAGCTCTTTTCTCTTTAGCACCTCTGTTTTTTACCTTAACAAATTTATTACATATGGAACACTTTTAGTCCAAGGATATTTTAAATTATTTAAATTTAAAACATTTTAAAGTATTTAAAATATGAAAACACTTTATCATATTTGTCCTAAGTAGCTCATACTAATAATGTCTGTTGTTCAAAATCTGTCTTTAGTATTTAGAGATATTGTTTACTGTTTCAAGGATATATTAATTTATCTCAGTCTGTGAAAAGAAAAACTACTTGGGATCCCAATTCTTAAGCTTTGTAGCGAATTCTGGACAATAGCTTAAACAATTTGAATTGAATTAGTTGTAAAATAAAGTTTTTATTTTATCCAATGCATTATGGTAAGGTCAGGTTAAAACTAAATAACGTCAAATGTAAAATGAGAGCCTGCATTCCTTTCAGTTGAAACCCAAAATGGCATTTCAGATATATAATTAGTATTAAAATTATACTAATTTCTTATATGAGAAAACTTTTCTAACATCTAAATCTATGCATTATCCTTTAAAAATATGAAAGTTACTGGGGTGCCTGGGTGGCTCAGTGGGTTAAGCCTCTGCCTTCAGCTCAGGTCACGATCTCAGTGTCCTGGGATCAAACCCCGCATCAGGCTCTCTGTTCAGCAGGAAGCCTGCTTCTCCCTCCCTCTCTCTATGCCTGCCTCTCTGCTACTTGTGATTTCTGTCTGTCAAATAAATAAACAAAATCTTTAAAAAAAATGAAAGTTACAAGGTAATAAAAATTATTCTTACCTTCATTCATAAAAATTGACATCCTGTTTCTGATGTTACACAAGTATAAATGTCCAAGTAGAGAACTGTTCTTTTCCTGACAGAGTCAATATGTTACATCTACTTTTATAGTTCCATATGATTATACAAGGAGTGGTTCATTCTAAGAGTCAATATTATGCCTTTTTATTAGACTATCTTACATAAAAGATGGGTAAACACTAAGATTGCATAATGCCAGCTTTAAAATTTGATTATTGGCAACTGAAAAAAAAAACCCTATTGTAATTATTGCTTGCAGGTTTATCTCACCTGCCATGACCCCTTTGTAATGCAGTACCAAAAATCAAAATAATTAACAACAGTAGGCTTAGGAGAATTATCTGGCTTTTTTGGAGAACGAATTACCGTCTTCCTACTAAATAAAATTACTAAGAAAAGTAAATAAAGGATCATAGCATTATCACTTGTTAAAATCTGCTACATATCAGTATATTAGGGGTAAAACTGGCCTATCCAAGGAGAATTATCTAAAATAAAATATGATAGATGCCTCATGTCATAAACATATATCTGTGTCTATCATGGATATGATTTAAAGAAAAATGTATTGCTAAAGTGGTTAACTATCAAGTTACCTTATGAAAGCTGTAATATTTAAAAATTAACTTTGCACATTAACTATGACAACTTGGTTAAAGATCTGAGGATGCCTGGGTGGCTCAGTCAGTTAAGCATCTGTCGTTGTCCCCAGTCATGATCGCAGTGTCCTGGACTCGAGTCCCTCATCGGGCTCCTTGCTCAGTGGGTGATCTGTTTCTCCCTCTGCCTGCCATTCCCCCTGCTTGTGCTTGCGCTCTCACTCTCTCTTTCTGACAAATAAATAAATAAAATCTTAAAAAAAAAATGTCCCCTTTGATGTAGTCTCCGTTTTCTTTCCCTAAAACATTTTTAATTCACTCATTTAATTATTATTGAGAAACACTGATTGAGTAGTCACTCTAACAGGTAGTGTATTGGGATCTCCCAGAGAGCTGCCAGCTTGATTAGACAAGAAAGTAGACATTTTAGCTACAGTGTACAGAGTGTATTAGCATAAACTAATTGTGGTAATAAAAACTGGTACTTTAATCATACAGAGTCCAAAATAAGTATTTCTAATCAGCCAGAAACTTTTGTTCAAGTGATAGTTCAGAAACCAAGGATATGCCTGTATAGTGACCCTGTCATCTTCCTCTCAGGGCTTCCCATGTTGCCTTGTTTATTTGTATCCAGCCATGAAAGACAGAAAAGCATGGAGCAGCTCCAGGGGCATCGTTTTGGGCTAGGTCCTTAGTGGTGATGTGACCGTAATAACAGCAAAGGAGGCTGGGAAAGGTGGTGCTGAGGAGGAGGAGGAGGGGGAGTGTGTTTCATGATAGTCCCTTCTGCAGGTGCTCTGGGACTGCAGCTTGTGTGGGAGGTTGTTCAAAGACCACTCTGTGAAGGAAGCAAAGCCCATCGGATTTGATGAGTAGGAGCTAACCTGGAGTGGTGAAGGAAGAGGTATATGAGCAAGGTCATCGTGGAGAAGGAGGAGCAATGTGCAAATCATAGGAGTAAGAGAAGATGGTAAAATTAAGGCGTTTCAAGAACATGGGTTCCCGTGAAGGAATAGGAGGAAAACAGAGCACAAAGGGACATAGATGGGTTTTGTAATATGGTCGTCCATTTTGAAGGGTATAAAACCATTTTTCATACGTTTCTCTAACAATGTTGTGAGAATTAAGTAAGCAGGATAAGAGTAGAGTCACTAAAATCAGTAAGGAAGGGATAGTGGCCATAAAGTTGAAAAGGAGGAAGTCCAGTCCTGAATCATGACAATGGAAACAAAGAGGGGGCAGGATTTATTAGATGTCTAGGACATAGACGTTACAGACATCGGAGGACAATCTGAAGGTGAGATGAGTGAAAGAAGAATGTAGAATGGCTTCAGGGTTTCTGGTTTCCTTGAGATGGAGAGGAGAGGAAGTAAAAAGTGAGATGTGTTCAGAGAAAAGGGAGAAAAAAATCCTGCCATCCAGAAGGCCATGAGATGAGAGATTTCAAAATGTTAGAAATATTTAATATTGTAAAACCTTCAGTTGGTAAAAAAAATGAGAACCAAAAGGTAGTTTTTCAATGTGGAAACTAGAGTCTCACTGGTGACCTTGCTAACAGCAGTATGAGCATTTAAATTTATTGGTTAATACTAAGCACTTAAATAGCATTGGAAATAATATCACAATTGTTATGATAAATAATAGTACAGCTTAGTTTAGTGTTTAAGTGATTCATTTATAGATAGGAAGGGACTTTGATGTTTATCACAATGATATTGGGCAAATTTTAAAATTAATAATTATGTTTTGAATATAAAAAAGATGATTTCCGTACAGAATTACTGGAGTTCCAATGCTGGCATGTCTCCATATGGAAAACTTTCATCTCTGCCTAAATTGTTGGGAAATTTGATGATGATAATGCATATGATTATTATTACTAAAACATCATGCTGAGTATTGTAATTTACAATAATGTTTTTTAAAGTTCAGTATAAAAATAATATAAGATCATGCTATTAGCAAGAATGATGATTTCTGGAATTTATGACAACAAAATGTGAAGGTATGAAGAATCAAAAATTATTTTTTTCAAATCCTTATACCCAATGACATTTTAGTTATTATTATAAAAGATAAACATTTTACTAAGACATTTCAATGTAATTCCAGATCTCTGAAGGATAAACAATAGCTTGTAAAAATTAGCAAAACTGGAATTGGTAGAATGGAAAATCTCTCAAAACTGAAAATGCAGGGGCACCTGGGTGGCTCAGTGGGTAAAGCCTCTGCCTTCAGCTCAGGTCATGATCTTAGGGTCTTGGGATCGAGGCCCACATCGGGCTCTGTTCTGCAGAAAGTCTGCTTCCCGCCCTCCCCTCTCTGCCTGCCTCTCTACCTACTTTTGATCTCTCTCTCTCTGTCAAATAAGTAAATAAAATCTTAAAAAAAAACTGAAAATGCAATACTGCATTATCTGGAATAACAAAATCTCAAAGAAATGAAAGTGACATGGAAATTGGCCTATAAAATACATTTGTTTATATAATCATATACTCTTAAAAATTGAAATGAAGCAACTTTTTCTCTATATATTTTATGAGAAGCTCAAAAACTTAAGTGGTGAATGACCTGCATTTATTTTAAACTTATAATGAGTTCTTACAAAAACAAACAAAAACTACCTTTTACATTTGGTTATATTTAGTTTTATTTTCTCACTCTCCAGGGATGAATAAATGCAATAATTCCATAGTAGAATGTAAAACAGCTATGGACTAATATAGAGGACCACTACAAATGTTGGTCTGTCATCCCAGTAGGAAATCAGCAAACCCATGTCCAAAGTACCATCTACTCACAGAAAATTCTGCAAATGGTCTGCTAAACCAGTCTTCTCCAGGCCAAGAGACACAAGTTTGTGCAATGACATGGAATTTGAAGTAAAAGGACCTATGTTTGAGTCCCAACTTGCCATTTGGTAATTTCATGACCTTAGGTTGGTCTTGTAGTTTCTCTGATTTTCTCATCTCTTTTGCACAAAATGGAAATAGTACAACAAGCCTCCCTGGGGTTGTTACAAGCAAATTAGACAGTGCATGAGAAAATGTTGATTAAACTGTAAAGTGCAGCATAATCATCTGGGTTTTATGAGCACCATTACAAAATGCTTATTTATTATGCTGATTATCAGTGATAGGAGAACACATTAGGAACACAATATAAGACACAACATTTATGAAACTTTCAGGTGGAAAAACATTTAATCTTGGACTTTTCTAAAGTCAAAGATGCTTTATTAAGGTTCTTGGGAATAAGATGAGCCTTTGGGGCAATGACTGTAGAGTGTTTTTAATTGAACCATTGTAATAAAAGGGAAATAATGCTTTCTGCTTCTTTATTCCAAAGTCACCAAGATACTAAATTGATAGTAACATTTATTAATGAACACAGTGAGCCAGATTGATACTTATTATCTCGTTTAAGTGCTTCACATTTATTACCTCAATGAATTCTCATGACAATTTATGAAGTAGGTCTTTTATTTTGCCCATTTTACAAATAAGGCAGGTAGGGCATGGAATGGAATGGTGGAGTGACTTTCCTAAGTCAATGTATGTGGCTTTTAAGAACTGCCACGGATAGGGATTCTGTAGTATCTTTGGTGGTCAGTTCTAACATTTAATGATCTCTATGCATCAGCAAGTCTCAAATACTCCCTCTATTGCTCTACAAATGTAAGTTATTTTAATCTGTAAATACTGAGACCTAATCGTCTGATTCATCCTGACTGTGCTCAATAAGTATTTCCAGGCAGATTGCCTGCCCAAGAGGAAATCCTTCCAGATATAAATTTCCTGTGTTGTGGTTAAAGAAAAAGAAACAAATTACCATTGCTTACTTCCTCAGTAAGATACAAAATTAATACAGATTAGGGTCTACATTGGACCAATCATCTGTCACCCTCATCAAGAGATTCTAAGCACAGATCCAAGGAAGATAACTAATCTCTAATAAAGGCCAAATGGAGAGCCGGGGTGAAGATTATGAGTCTCGTTCTTTAAAAATTGCTTCCCTACTATTGAGAACATCAAGAGAAATAACACAGTTTTGTTTTATACCTAACAACATTTAAAATAAATCTTAGTGTATAAATTGAAACAGAATATTACAATACATTGTCAAACATTAATCTACCATTTTAAATGATACATTTATTAACGTTTACTGAAGACACTCTGGACTAGATGCTGGACATAAGAAAGAAAGGAAAGAAAAGGGAAAGGAAAAGGAAGAGGAGAGGAGACATAGTTTCTGGCCTGAAGGCCTTCTCCTGGGAGCAAAACCCGTAGGTGTGTTTGCAAGAGTCAAGAAGTGGTGGCAAAGGCATTTCAGGGAGAAGAAACAGCATGGACAAAGCCTGAGGGACTGGAAGTCTCCTGTAAGGTTTTCAGTGTTCTCAGAACATAATAGGTGGGGGGGCTGCACCAGAAGGTGGAAACAAGGGCGCCTGGGTGGCTCAGTGGGTTAAGCCACTGCCTTCGGCTCAGGTCATGATCTCGGGGTCCTGGGATCAAGTCCCGCATCGGGCTCTCTGCTCAGCAGGGAGCCTGCTTTCCCTCTCTCTCTCTCTCTCTCCCTGCCTCTCTATCTACTTGTGATCTGTCTCTGTCAAATAAATGTTAAAAAAAAAAAAAAAAAGAAGGTGGAAACAAGATTGCTAAGGGCTTTCTTATGCTATAGATTGTATGAAACACCAAAGGGGTGGGGGGAGTGAGACAACATTCAGTTTGCTTTTTAGAAAAATCAGTCTGGGGGCATCTGGGTGGCTCAGAGGGTTAAGCCTCTGCCTTCGGCTCAGGTCATGATCCCAGAGTCCTAGGATTGAGCCCCCATGTCGGGCTCTCTGCTCAGCTCCCTCCACCCCTCCTGCCTGCGTCTCTGCCTACTTGTGATCTCTGGCTGTCAAATAAATAAATAAATAAATAAAATCTTTAAAAAAAAGATGAGAAAAATCTGTCTGGTGCTGTCTGAAGAATAGGTTGAAAGCACAAAACCTAAAGACGGGGACAAGCTAAGAGGTCCTACCAGGCAGATAATAATAAGAGTCTGGTTGGGGGGGGGGCAGTAAAAATTCAAATAGAGATCCTAGCGGATGGATAAGATTTATGGGAGAAAGAAACAGCAAAAATTCTAAGCAGTTGAATGTGGGTAGAGGAAAGGGGATTTTTTTTCTGGGGATACTCCATTTCTGGGTGGTGAGTGGTGTCACTCATCAGAAGGTCAAGGGAGAGGTCTGAACTGGAGGACAGTTGAGATCATCAGAGTAAGAAAATTAACCAAAATGAATAGATAAGCCAGACTAGTATCATAAATGAGTGAGGACTGGTGGAGGAAATGAAAGTACTATGAAAGTAACATAAATGAGAGTGGCAAATGTGGGTAACTACATCCTGTCTAAAGTCCTCAACTCAAAAATGTGGTTCATGGACTGACTGTCAACATTGACATTACCTGAAATCTTGTTAGAAATGCAGAATCCCAGGCCCAACCCCAGAGCTACTATAGCCAGATACTCATTTTAACAAGATTCCTTGATACTCAGGCACGCTAAAGCCTGCGAAGCACTGATTTAAAAGGTCAAATTGGGTCTTTGGGGTTTTTTTGTTTGTTTGTTTTTCTGTCTACATAGTTGGTTTGATGTCAAAATATGGGCCTGGTATTGTCAAGTCTGATTTTTTCAAGAGACGATTTCCCAATTTTAGCAGACAGCAGCTGTATGGTCAAGGTCCTAAAAGGAAGCAGAATTATCCACAGATGATTCAAATGTAGAGAAATAAAAGGCCTTCTTATAGAGGTGGGTTAAGATGGAGAGAACCAACAATGGCTGGTGAGGCTTCCACTAATTAGTAAGAATGCTCTGGGAAGCATGATAGGCTGCTAAGGCAGAAAGAGAAGAAGAATTAGGGCTTCCAGAGCCCACTGGGACCCAGAGTGCTAAAGGAGGACCTGCTGGCAGGAACAAGGCCACCGCCAGAGAGAGAGCATTGAAAGAGGGAGGAAGCAGGAAAGAACCACTTGACTTCTCTCTCCTGCTGTCCTTCAATGTTCTGCTGGGGTCTTTTGTCCACACCCATCCCCAAGCCTTAAAGGAACTGACAAGAATCACCTCCCAGGGCAACTGAGCAGGACAAAAACAGGTGGGGAAAGAAGAAAGACTATGCAAGTGAAACCAAAAACTTTTGGGGCCATATCTAGAATAAAGAGAGAGGAGAGCCAAGACTAATGTCCTGGGGAATGCTACCTGCACCCCACCATGTGGGTGTGATGCATTGCCTCTGTAAGCGGTGCCACAGGATTAGAGGACAGAATGTGGTACAAAGTCATAGCTTGGGCTCAACAGGAGCCCCTAAAACCATCCAAGTATCTCCACAAGAAGGAGATCATCCTCTATCTTGTCTTATCATCCTCCTGTTGCTTCCCAGTGCTGTCTTCCTTCCACTTTTTCTCCTGCACACTGCACTTCCAGAGTAATATTTTTTTCCTCTTGAGTGAGCATCCTTTAATAAGGATTCTCGTCACATTCAGGGAAATAATCTGATGCAATTCCATCCATCTGTTCAAACAGTGAAAATCTGCTCTCATAGAGCATGTTCCCACAAGATGCTGGCCCAGTTGGCCAACCAGAGATACAAAGGGTGCACTGCACACCACAGACTTTGATGCCATTTGAACAGCTAATTTTCCTTCTGCACAGATGTTTGTCTTCTGTTACATCATGTGTTTATATTGCCTGATTTTCTGTAAAGTTGCCACATCATAGTTTTACAGTGCAGTTGCCTATCCACAAGGGTGTTTAGGCACATGAAAAATTTTAAACATTAGGAAAACTCTTAACAAGTGAAATAAATATTTGGGGAGAAGATAAATTCAGGTGTATTTGTTCTGGAGTAGTAACCACTATTTAATCTCTATCTTCATTTGTTGATTTTTCCTCCAGTGGGCTTTTGATATCTTTTGGGGTTCTTGGATACATTTCCCAGTGTTCTTTTATTTTGATTTCATGGAAATAACTTGGTGATTTGGTGTAAAATGGTGAAATGTCAGAGGTTCCTATGCTTGTAATTATTTTTGAGTGATGGTGATGAACTTGCATTCATCTACTAGCATTGCTTTCTACTGGCTCTTGGTGGTGTTATTGTAGGATTGAAAGTATCTGTTCAAATATTATCTTCATTCCATTTACTCATTTAGCTAGAGTAAGTTTGCCTTCCAGTGTGACCTGACTTATGAGCCTATCATTAAAATATATATAGGTATTATGTTTGTGCAGTAAAAATATAAAGAAATAAATTATTTTATTTCTTGCTTTTGATATTGATTTCTAATGACCTATGTTTGCCATATAAAGCCTACATTTGGCATCTCATAGGAGAATGAGATGTTGGAAAACTCAGATGAAGACTTTTGTTCACAAAGGTGTATGGCAAACAGCCCAGAATGGATGTTGTTCCTTGCCTACTTGATATCCATTGTACTTTTTTCTTTGGAAATACTGAGTTTTGCTCAATGAGTTTCAGGGACTAAGCCGTAATAGTTCTAAACTGATTATGGTAATCCCTCTTGAACTTGAGATATAAGAAGTTTGGCTAGGGAGCAGTGGGCATTTGAGAATAATTTTTCTCCTTGATTAAAGGAGAGAACCATAGGATTAAAAGCCCTTTTCTTCCTACTTACCTCCCTTCAGCTTTGGACATTGTCATGTGAGGATTTAATGCCTTGGTCTGCAGCAGCCATTTTGTGCCATGAGGCAAACCACCTGAGTGAAAGAGGGCAGATAATGGTGACACAGGAAAAACGAACAGATTCTACATCTGCAGCACAATCATGGAGCTACAGAACCAATCCTGGAAACCCATTTCTTTGTACTTTTTATTAGTAAAACAATAAAGACTTTCTTTTACTTGCATTTAAAAACATTCCTTCAAATGCATATAATTATACAAAGCCTCTCCCAATTTCTTATTGAAATGCCAATGGTGACACAGAAAAATTGCTAGTAACTAATTCTGAGAACAAAACAGCAACAACCAAAAGTCTTTATCATTACTCTTTACCTTTATTAAATATGGCACAAATTTGAGAGATGTCTCTTGGGTGCTCAAAGAAGAAGAAACCAATCAAAACTAAGCAGAGATTAGCCCCCCAATTTGGCTTTATTTTTTATGTGGGAAGGAGGACTTATTACCCATATTTTCTTTTTTTATTTTAAAGATTTTATTTATTTATTTGACAGCACAAGTAGTCAGAAAGGCAGAGGAGAGAAGCAGGCTCCTCACCAAGCAGAGAGCCCCATGCGGGGCTCGATTCCAGGACTCTGGGATCATGACCTAAGCCAAAAGTAGATGCTTAACCAACTGAGCCACCCAGGTGCCCCATTATCCATATTTTCAAGAATAAAATAAACTAGGGGCACCTGGGTGGCTCAGTTGGTTAAGGGTCTGCTTTTGGCTCAGGTCATGATCCTGGGATTCCAGGATCTTGGGATGGAGGCCCCACATGAGACTCCCTGCTTAGTGGGAAATCTGCTTCTCTCTCTCTCTGAGCTCCCTCCCCACTTGTGTTCTCTCTCTCAAACAAATAAATAAAATCTTAAAAAAAAAAAAGGAACAAAATAAACTAGCAGGAGTTTTCTCCACGTTCTATTGCTGTTGTATGTTCTATTGCTGAAGCCAGTTACAGTGAGGGAAAAATCAGTATTGATAGCTTTGCCACTGGTGTACTCCTCTGTTTTTTCACCATAAAAGTTTATTAATAGAAAAACCAATTTTTCAATTAATTGAAAAATTATTTGGAAAGCACCATTGTATCTCAAGGGCTGAGTCAAGGGTGACTCAGGCTCCTAACATCAAGATATGCTGAGTAAAATTAGGTCATGATAGTATAAATTCCTTCTACCATCATAAATGTGTATCATTGCTTTAAACATCCTGTACTCAAGAAGTATTGTAATTCCTTTGTATAAATACCCAAACCACAGTGATAAACATGGCAGTGTATTACTGTGTCACTTGAATCCACAAAGCTATAATTTGCTACAGAAAACTAAATTTCCATTTTCTGCCACTTGAATTCTTATGAACCTTCTTATGATTTTACATTCAAATGTTAATTTTTAAAAAGCAATTGTGTCAAATATATTCATATGCATCATTCCAAAAATAGAATGTATAAAAAACCTTAAGAAAACTAGGAAACTCTAGCATAGAGATCCATAGGAAAGAGGGGCATTTTAAACATAGAGTTTAAATATGTGTGTGTTTGTGTGTGTATACATAATGTTCAGGGAATATTGAACAAATTGAAGTGTAACTGGCACCCAGGTAGAGAAACAAAATATTACCAGGATCTCAGATGACCCCACTTGTGCCCCTTTTAGTAGTAATTCTACTTTAACCACTTTCATCTTCCAGATGCTTAATGCTGCCCGTCAGGGTACTCAGAGATGAAGATGATGAGGCTTTTAAAACCCATTAGCTTTCCAAGAGCATTCCCCCTTCTTCCTTGGATTCAGATCATTTTCACACTGTGTTCTTCAGGGAGTGGCACCAGTAACAAGGGAATCGGTAAATGAGTTCTTGAAATTAAGCCCATTAGAAAGATTCTTTTCTAAGACCTTCTTGATCTCAGGTGAACTTTACAGAAATCTCAGTTTAAGCTTTTCTCAGTTACAATTCTATTGAATTTTAGAGAGGCACCTCATCTAGGCATGCAGCCACACAATGGGTTCTATTTGGGAGTATTGAATATAAAAGGTTTTGGGGGCTTTTTGGCAGAAGTTAAAACTATGTTTTTAGGACATGGGATTTAAGAATATCATGATGAAAGAAATAGGTGTATGCTTTAAAGATTAAAGATCTTTATAAAACCCGAATTAAATATTTTGTGATTACCATTGGTCTTTCACATTCATATATTATGCTACTCTTGCTTAGAGGTCACATTGTCATGATTGTTAGCTGTGGGATGTTTATATATGAAACAGACCAGGAAGGTGTTCTGTTGTCCTTGGAAAATGCACCCCACTAACTTCTACTGTGGTGAGTCTCACACACATAGAGAATTTTAAGATTCTTTTTAAAAGATGTTATTTTTTTAATATTAGTTAATGTAATCAAAGGTTAAAATAAAAAACTTTATGAGAATGTTCCCTGACCATCTTATAACACCAAGACTTTCCTCCCTTTTTCACCTAGAGTTTTCCTGCCTTTTTCATGCATTCTGTTTCTGTACCATAGCACTAAGACCATCAACGTGCAAGTTGGCCATATAGACATCTGTGTGTGAGATGGTCTCATACAGACCATCTGTGTGATTTGGTAGGCTATGTAATTACTTTAAGTCTAGATCTTTCCAACAAGGGGTTTCACATGATCATGCTCACTTCATAGCTTCATTGAGTATAACATGGCAGAATATTTAAAGCATGTATTAATAGGTAGCTACTCTCATTACATTCAGTGCCTAAAATGTACTTATTTTAAAATGATTATAGATTTGAATTGCATGTAGTCTTTTAGGTAGCATTCAATTCTATGCCCACCCATATTATTTTGTTACTATATAGCTAAAACTATTTCTAAAATATTTTGTTTCTATAAGTAACCACTAAGTTACAAATTACTTACAAGTTGTAGCCATAATATACAGATCAATACAAATTATATCCCAAATGTTTATTCAGTACATTCATACAAAAAATTAAATACAAATTGTGGTTAAGTTTCTAAGATAGGACATATAAAACTATATCACCATAAAATAGCTGAAACTGTATTAATTTATCTAAATGGACCAGATCCCTTAATGTCAGAGCTCTGGGTTACTCTGAAGACAAGTCCCTCTGAGGCTTAGCTATACCCTGCTGCCTACTGAGACTTCATGGCTTTACTATCCTTCTTGAGCCTGTAAGATCAGTAAAGGGCTACAGAGAAATTGTGAGAAGAGAACAAAGAAGAAAGAAAATTTTGATGAAACACCAAAAGGAAGAAATTTGGAGATCTTTGAGAAAGGATCTGAACAAAGGCAACATTAAGGATTATATTGTACACCCATGTTCACGTTCATAGCAGCATTATTCATAATAGCCAAAAGGTGGAAGCAATCTATGTTCCGTGGACAGATGAATGCATAAACAAAGTGTGGCATGTGCATGCAATGAAATGGTTATTCCACTTTAAAAAGCAGAAGAATCCTGACACATGCTATAACAGGGATGAATCTTGAAGACATTATACAGAGTGAAATATTCCAGTCACAAAAAGTTAGAAGCCAAAATGAACAAATCGAAACAAATAAGTGTGGCATAGAGATAAGATAGAGGGAAGAAAGGATTTTAAAAAGAAGAAAAAATAAGATTAATATCATAAAAGAAGGGAAGGTACCATGTCCATGAAGCATGAATATTCAGAGAGAAAAATTCCTGGGATAATATGTAATAGATCATTTCAGAAATTTAAAAAATTCAATAGAAAGTTTAGAAAATAAGATGAAGAAAATCTTACAGGAATTAGGCCATCAGAGAAACGATGAAAAATAGCAAGAAAATAAGATAACTAGAGCACATTCAGATATTTGGACTTCTAGAGAAAGGACTTCTAGAAAAAGAGAAAATTGAACTAGGGTTTGGGGGCAGGGAGGGAAATAGTTACAGAAATAGTTGAAGAAAATTTCTAAGAACAGAGAGTTTGGAGTTTGTTGATAGAAGGACCCACTAAGTGCTCTGCACAGTATGTAAAAGTGGGGCGAAAAACTACAGAAAAAATAACAGCTTTCAAAGAGAAAAGGAAAAGGGTTTTATAAAAAAGAAAAAATTTTAAAGAATGAGAAGAGACTTAACAGTCACACTGGAAGACTGGAGATAACTCATGTTTTCAAATTTTTTAAAAAAATTAATCTCCAAACTGAAATTTTAAACCCTGATTAAGTGTTCAGGCAGAATACATAGCAAGCTGAACACGTTATCTCCCATGCTTTCTAAAAGAAGCTAAAAGAGGGGCGCATGGGTGGCTCAGTGGTTAAGCCTCTGCCTTCGGCTCAGGTCATGATCTCAGGGTCCTGGGATCAAGCCCCACATCCGCATCTCTGCTTAGCAGGGAACTTGCTTCCCCCTCTCTCTCTGCCTGCCTCTCTACCTACTTATGATCTCTCTCTCTCTCTCTGTGTGTGTGTGTGTGTCAAAAAAATAAATAAGATCTTTAAAAATTTTTTTTAAAAATTAAAAGAAGCTAAGAGAGAATGCACCAATTCATACCAAAGGAGTAGAGAGAAAAAGAAGATGTGGAATCCAGGAAAGGAGATTGATGACGGGAGGGGAAGGGAGAGTAGTCACCAGGAGGATGGTGAGAGGAGGGCTTGCCATGACCCTGAGCCAGAGGACTAAGATAAAACCATTCCAGACTGAAGCAAGTCTGAAAGCTCTGAGAGAGACAAGCTCAATAAGACAAAATTGCTAGAATATCTAAAACATGTGGACATGCTGAAGATGTATATAACTGAAGGAGAGTTGGAAGTTCAATAAGTAATAAATACATAGAAAAGTTAGCAAATAAATGTGCACAATTATTAATTCCAGTGAAAATAAAATATACAGAAAAAGAATGAATCACTGTATCCTTTTAAAATGCATCTTTCAAGAGCATTTACAGTGATATTATAGTAGAATTATGACAAACTAAAGTTTTAGAAAGTGTGTGTGATATTGTGAAAAACTGAAAAAGAGCTTATGCCTCGTTTTCCATTTTCAACAGTCAATAAAGGATGAAAAATGAAAAATCAAGACATGCACAATCCAGAAGCATATTATGTTGAGATACAGAGATAAATAACAAAATTATTAATTAGATTAAAAAATTAGATAAAAAAATAATTAGATAAAAAGTGGAAAATTATTGCCTTTGTGGGGTTTAAAAGTAGTGCTGGCCTGTGCAGTTTTTTGTTAAGTGTTACAGAACTATTTGATTATTTAAAACATGTACAACTTTGATAAAAAATAATAGTTTTTAAAATATTAGAATATTTATGGTACAGTTGATCTCTGCCAATATGATAGCTCTCTTCCAGTAATTACAGTGATTCTTACTTTCCATTTTAGAAGAAAAACATCTTCACCAATTCTAATGGATATTGCCATCCAGTTGACTTCTAGGTACTCTGTCCCTCCTCACAGCAAATTTTCTTTACATGACAAGACAGGAAGTAGTAAATGTGAGTAATTCAAAATATGAGTGATATAATAATCTATATGTAACAGTGGTAATATGGCAATGCCAACTGAAATTTCCTGAGAAAATTAAACATCTAAGAACATACATTACAGATCATGTCTTGACAAATTAAAAAAATTCAATCAACACTCCTAATATTGTTTAACTTCTGTGCCAGATGTTTCCATTACATAGGAAGGGAAAGGAGGAAGAAAGAACTAACAGCTAATCCTTGTGAAGAGTGACACGTTTAATGCCTCTGTAAATTGATGTTTACAAATGTGGAGAGTTTAGAGCTGGGAGGAGTGAGGGTACTACCTAGTGTAAAGACTTCATAGAAGAATTTTTAAAAACTAAAGCTATTAGTTGACTGACCAGTGATTTGATGAAAGACTAATTTTAAAATACAGCATGTTCATTTTCCCCCAGACGGTGTGTCAAGTGACCATACAGAGATACAATTTACAGAGTATGTATAAAATGATAGGCAAGCTTTCATTTGGCTTCTGGCCTCCCAAGACTCAATTATAGAAAGGGGAAGAATCCATAGGTAGAAAGGAGGAAATGTATCTTAAGCCTTTTTCATGCATTGAGAGGAAAGAGTAGTGATAGAATAGGGAAGCAGATTTCCCCAACAGCTATAGGTTCTCAGAGGGTCTGGTTATTTTTACCTGGCCAGGAGAAGGACAGAATTCTAATAGAGGTTCCTGGCAGGGGCAGTGACAGCATTGATGAAGTTCTAGAACCTAGGTGAGGTTCGGTGGGCTGAGGTCCGGAGCCGATGTCCAAGAAAGAATTCTTGAGATATCTTTGGTGCAAAATGGTGGTTTATTAAAGCATGGGGACAGGACCCGTGGGCAGGAAGAGCTGCTGCCCCGGGTTGTGAGGGATGGCAGGTTGTGTACCCTGTGGTTGGGGGAAGGTGAGGGGAAGGGAGGTTTCAATGGAGTTTTCATATGCTGAAGAGGCCTACAAGGTGCCCAGAGGTCTTCAGGCTTGATCAATGTGGTCTTTTGGCAAGCCATTAACATCAAGATAGTTGAGAGATTCCTGTCTTGCAGGCAAGTTAACTATTTGTTTCTCGTTTATGGTGGTCAGGGGTGCCTGAGGAATGCTACACATATTACCGAGGGGAGTGGGTGGAGAGGGGGTGCAAGGTGCCAGCTTTTGCTTTGTCCTCAGCCAGCCTCCTGCTCCCTCATCAGCATGAGCTGGCCATGTGTCCTGTTGCCTCCTGCCATTGTGGTGAGTGGCTCACCTTTCTCTAGACAGAAAGTGGCCTTTCTGTAGACCTATCAGGCCACTGTCCTGCCTCCTACTGGCAGTGCCAGGCCTCCAAGGATAGGACCAGGTTTTAGGGAAGGGCTACCAAACAATAACAAAAGGAGGCCAGATAATTAAGGTCTGGAACAATCCATGTAAAAATAACACAAATTCTTTAAAACAGCATGTGCAAAATCAATCACAACACATAATTTAAACATACATCAGTGCCAAAAAGTCACAGTGATCCACTGTGAAGTTTCATCCATTAACTGTATCTTAAGCTTATAGTTCTTAGACCCAGAATCAGTTTGTGGCCAAAGAATCTCTTCTTACAAAGTGGTTTTGGCTTGAAAGGGTCTATGACCACAAATGGTTCTATCCCACCAAAGAAGATATATGGACGGCATATAAGCACATGAAAAGCTCTTCAACATTATTAGTCATTAGTCAAAGGCTAAGTAAATCCACAGTAATACACCACTACATCCATGAGAACTGATAAAATTTTTAAAGCCTGAAACTTTCATATATTCTTGATTTGGGAACTATTTGATGCTTTGACATCATGAACAAATCTCAAAATAATGCTGGAAGCCAGACAATAAAGGGTACATATACGGTTCCATTTATATAATACTCTATTAAGCGCAAACTAATCTATATTAATAAGAGACGGATCAATGGTTGCCTGTGAACAAGGGTGGGGCAGTGCGGAATGAGAAGGAGTAATCATAAAGGCACACGAGGACACTTTTGTGAAAGATATTCATTATCTTTATTGAGGTGACAGTTTTACACAGATGTTAATAATGTTTATGATTTTAATCAAATGTGAAGTTTATGTCAATTTAAAACTTGATAAAACTATAGAGATGTGTTACACCATAATTATGGTAAATCAAGTTTATCTTCAATATTAATTTTTTTAAATACATGTCCCGATTTACTGGTCCATGAAATTCCAAAATTAAAGAATCATTGTTTTGACCTTAAATAAAAAATAAATGACCTAGAATGGAAATATTTTAAATCTTTTAGCTTAGCTCAAATTCCATTAATTTCACCCACAGCTTCCTTCTCTCACCACCTCACCTGTACCCCAGGCATAAAGAATCTCAGCAGCTTTTTCCCTGCTCTGGTTCACACAACTCCGTGGCTTCTATTCTGTCCTCTACTTAGAGAGTCTCTATGCCTGCTTTCATGTCCAGCCACCCCCAATCATCATTCAAGATAAGGCTGATCATCCTCCAGAAGCATTCTTTTACCAAGCTATCTCCACCCATCCCCCACTGCCTTCTGAGCCTGTTCGGAACAGATAAAGAATCTTTTTCCACAGAATCATGTCTACCTCTGTTATCACACTTTATTCAATGATTGTAACATCCTTGAGGGCAAGAAATAATCTTTCTGTGGAAAACACAGAAGTGTTTTGTTCAACTTGCACAAGCGTGGTAAAAATTTGACATTAAAATCAGGACATTCACCTGAGCTCACATTCCTGCTTAGAATGACCCAGAGCCAAAGGCAGCTTTAGAGAATCTCCATTCACTACAGATGTCTCTTCTCCCTATTGCCCCCAATACTTACTGTCATTTGCCACATTGCTTTTTAACTTGCTCACCACCTCTCCCCAGTGTGTGATTTCCTGGCTACGATGAGCATTTGACTTTGAATCCATGCTAATTGAGAAATCAATGTTTCTGGATAGAATTAAGACATGTATAGATTAAAGAACAACAAGAGAAGGCTTTTCAAAAGAGGAGGGAACATATGCTTTTTAAAAAAATATTAGGTTTGGGGAGTGCCTGGGTGGCTTAGTGGTTAAGTGTCTGCCTTCCACTCGGGTCATGATCCTGGGGTCGTGGGATTGAGCCCCACATCGGGCTCCCTGCTCGGTGGGAAGGCCGCTTCTCCCTCACCTACTCCCCCTGCTTGTGTTCCCTCTCTTGCTCTGTCTCTCTCTGTCAAATAATAAATAAAATCTTTTTAAAAAATAAAATAAAATATTCATTTTGGGTTTATGACTTATTGACTTGAAAATTCTGTGCATTACTCAGTGCTCACCATGGTAAATGTAGTCACCATCTGTCACCATAGAACATTGTTACAGTATTATTGACTATATTCTTCATGCTATATTTTAATACCTGTAACTCATTTATTTTGTAACTAGAAGTTTGTACCTCCTAATCCCCTTCAACTGCTTCACCCATCCCCCCAGCTCCCATCTGGCAACCACCTGTTTGTTTTCTGTATTTAAGTCTGTTTGGGATTTTTTTGTTTGTTCATTTGTTTTAGATTACACATATAAGTGAAATCATATGGTATTTGTCTTTCTCTGACTTATTTCACTTAGCATCATACCCTCTACATCAATCCATGTGGTCACAAATGGCAAGAGTTCATTCATTTTAGGGCCGAGTAACACTCCATTGTATATATATATACCATATCTTTATCCATTCATCTATCAATGGACACTTAGGTTGCTTCCATGTCTTGGCTATTGTAAATAATGCTGCAGTAAACATAGAGGTGTGTATATATTTTAGAATTAGTGTTTTTGTTTTCTTTGGATAAATACCCAGTAGTGAAATTACTGGACCATATGGCATTTCTATTTTTAATTTTTGGAGGAACTTCCATACTGTTTTCCACAGTGGTTGCACCAATGTACACTCCCACCAATAGTGGATGAGGGTTCCTTTTTCTCCACAGCCTCTTCAACATTTATTATTTCTTATCTTTCTTATGCTAGCCATTCTGACCAGTTGAGATGATATCTCATTCTGGTTTTGGTTTGCATTTCCCTGATGGTTGGTGATGTTGAGCATCTTTTCATATGTCTATTGGCCATCTGGATGTCATCTTTGGGAAATGTCTATTCACATTTTCTGCCCACTTTTTAATTGGATTGTTTGGGGGTCTTTTGGTGTTCAGTTGTATATACACCTTTTATAGGAAGAGAGTAGATTGGGACAGATTTTTAAGATTCTAGTTATTATGTGCCAAGTTGGAGTTATTTATTTTCATGGTTTCAGATGTCTCCAAGTGGTTCTCTACCCTTCTCTAAAGCCAGAGTGGTCACTGTGTTCATATGAGCCACTCCATGTCCATTTCAAATATGCTTCATAGATATATACTAAACTAGCTTGATCCTGTTAAAGAAATGCAAAATTGTAACTATAGGAGTCACAAGTCATGATTTCAATTTTTTTTTAAAGATTTTATTTATTTATTTGACAGAGAGAGGGATCACAAGTAGGCAGAGAGGCAGGCAGAGAGAGAGGAGGAAGCAGGCTCCCTACGGAGCAGAGAGCCCGATGCGGGGCTCGATCCCAGGACCCTGAGATCATGACCTGAGCCGAAGGCAGCGGCTTAATCCACTGAGCCACCCAGGCGACCCCATGATTTCAATTTATAGAAAGCTAATTCTAGATACATCTAAATAAGAGGCTCACGTTAATTTGAAAACATTCTATGGTAACCCATTTATTTTTTTTTAGAAGATTTTATTTATTTACTTGACACAGAGAGAGAGGTCACAAGTAGGCAGAGAGGCAGGCAGAGAGAGGAGGAAGCAGGCTCCCTGCTGAGCAGAGAGCCCGATGCGGGGCTCAATCCCAAGACCCTGAGATCATGACCTGAGCCGAAGGCAGAGGCTTAACCCACTGAGCCACCCAGGCACACCTCTATGGTAACCCATTTATTACAAAATTCTGGATTCTAATGAAAGGATTCAGATTAAATAATGTTCTTTCCATCAGAAGCTTAATAATGCTTGCTCACTGATTCTGTGATTGCTATTTGGCATTTCTTCCCATTCCACCAATAAAGCAAATTGTTTCCCGAAGTAGTTTCACTGGTGTATAAGTCAGGAAACTACTTCTGATTGTGGTTAAATGATGCTGTTTAAAAAGCCTGTCTTCAGAGGGTCAACCTGGAGCAGAGATTAAGTCCCTTTTTATCCAGTAAGTTCCAATTAGCCTGTGCGGGAAGCTTTTATTACCTATGTGCTTCTAGAACACAGGAGAGGGGATGTGGGGATTCAAAGCATTTCATAAAACATCTTCCATAAAGTCACTGAAAAAAAAAAGAAGCAAATAAGTAGAAAAAAATGTATTAAATATTTCAAGATAAAATGATCCCTAACTACATATTTTTTCACAGTGTACATGAAGATTAGTACACACCTTAGAGGTTAGGAGAAAGTTGCCCTTTAAAATGGAAGAGGTATATGAAAATGATTTATTATAATCATACAATAATAAATTATCTATGACTTTATTGGTAATTATGTTTCTAGGTGACAGGGCTTCACTTGGCAAATGTCCAGGAAGTAGGGACCCTTAGAGAATGTACCTCTTCATAAGGAGGAGGGAAATGCTGTAATTAGGCTTTTCTAGACCTTGGAAGCATAAAACCTATCATAAATTCAAAGAAATCCTGTGATTTAGCTCTATGATCCACAGTATTTTTTTCTGTCCAAGGCATTATTAATAAAAAGTTGCAAAAATGACCTCTGTATTCTTGTTAATGTTCAACTTAATAGTAATTATTAATGTATGTCTTGTCCCCAAGTGCCTCACCTTGAGCCCTGTACACACTAGTTGCACAAAAGATAGTTTAATTTCCTGGATGTGACCTGTGGCACACCCAACAGGAGTGTTGTTGAAGCACCACTCAGTGAGAGGCACTATTTAATTGGTCTGGCCCCTTAGTCAGGAGAATCTGAAGCACAGTTACCTCTAACAGGCTTAGAATACACTGCAACAGGGAGAGGAACCTGAGAAGGACTCACACCTCTATGTGGGACAAGATTGGTGGACAGTTTTCCATGTGGTTAACTGAATTATGGAGGGAGATTAGGTAGATGGATAGACATATAAACGTAGAAATAAAACAACTAGAATTAATCAAAACCTATTCCCCTACTTCTTTTTGCTTCTTCCCTCTGTTATATGAATGTGATGATTACTAATTCTATACAGAGGTATTCTGGTAATTAGTGTTTAGCACTTACTCAGGAACTGGTTAAATGAGTGAAGTCATTTGCTAGGGCTGCCACAGACAGGGTAGCTTAAATGACAAACATTGATTGCCTCACAGTTGTAGAGGCTAGACATCCACAATCAAGCTGTCGGCAGGGTTGGCTCCCTCCCAAGGCTGTGAGGGAGAATCTGGCCCATGCCTCCTCGTTCCTGGGTCCTGGTGGTTTGGTGGCAGTCTTTGGTGTTCCCTGTTTGATAGGTTCCTCACCCCCATCTCTGCCTACCTCATCATATGGCATTCTCTCTGTGTGCTTCCTCGGGCTCCAAATTTCCCCTTTTTATCAGGACACCAGTCACTGAATTAGGTGCCCCCTCTATTCCAGTATGACCTCACCTTCACCAATCATATCTGCAATGAGTCTATTTCCAAATAAGGCCACATTCTGAGGTACTGGAGGTCAGGATGTCAACATACGAGTTTTAGGGGAGGATGGTGGGCACACAGTTCAGCCCATAACCAAGGGATACTTCAATGTGTCTATTCACCTTTGCTATGCTTCCCGGATCCCATCGACCCCTCTCTTGTTTGTCATATACTCTTCTTGTCTTGTGTGGGAACACCCTGGGGCTGTTCTGCTTTGTATCACAGGCTGTTGCAAATGGTCATTCTAAGGCAAGATTTTTAAGAGCAATCTTCTCTGCCTTCGAGAAAAGGAGGGTCTACCACCAATTATGTACTGGTGGAGATGGCTGCTCTGGGTGGTTGGGCCATGCTAGAGCCCTGCTTTCCATCTGCTTCAACTCTGCTGCCTAATGTCATGGCAGGTAGTGGCCCTACAAGGACAGTAGCTGCCAGATGGAGCTAGAAGGGCTCCTTTACTGCCCAGAAGCACAGTCGGACAGGCGTCCTGCACATGATCATGGACACACCTCTGTGGGTTTTATTATTTAACAACTTCACCCCCACAACCATATGGTCTGAGTGGATGTTCTTTGGTGAACTACGGGCTTGAAGTTTCTCATTCACTCTTCAGGGTATCATACTTGCAGCTTGTCATTATGACCACAAGTAGAAAGAGAAATTGAGAGATTTTACAAAACAGGTGAAAGTATGTCAGTGGGTTCCCCTTTATCTATGCAACCTGTAACCCTGTCACCATTAAAAATAAGCTCATATTTTACATTCTTCCCCAGAGGTTAGACTAGCTAGATATAATGGAAGTTTATTTTACATTAGTCATTTAGCTG
This sequence comes from Meles meles, assembly GCF_922984935.1. Classification (NCBI taxonomy): domain Eukaryota; kingdom Metazoa; phylum Chordata; class Mammalia; order Carnivora; family Mustelidae; genus Meles; species Meles meles. The sequence goes on along the minus strand of NC_060066.1, from coordinate 61,760,712 downwards.
ATAATAAATGGCATTTATTAAGCTCACACTGGACAAGTTAATAATTAAACAGCAATTCAGTTATCTAGAATCCTTGGGTGATAAATCAATGTAAAGAATAGAATTTCTGGATGACTAAACATTACAACTTTCAGACATCAACCTTAATAAATCAGTAAATAAATCACCTTTGGATATTATTGATTTTTTTCCAGACTAAAATCCATGTTTTGTTACTTACCTTAAAAACTATTTACCTTTAACTTTTGTTGAGAATATGTTCATCAGTATGAAATAAAATATTATTATGAATTTTAGTATAGCTATTGCCATAGAATCAGTTGAAAAATCCTACTATTTATCACTACACTAAATAACCCAAATATTTCTCTTTTGAAATCTCATATTGCATTCTGAGTTTTTTTCCTTTCTTTAGATGTGTGTGGTCTTTATATAATAGCCATATTAACCCTCTTATTTTGTACCTGCTTATATTAATCCTTTTTGTCAAAGTTTCTAATCCACTATGGAAACCAGGTACTCAAACTTGTTAGATTTCTTTTTTTTTTTAAATATGTTATATTAGTCACCATACAGTACATCATTAGTTTTTAATGTAGTGTTCCATGATTCATTGCATCTAACCCCCAGTGTTTCATGCAAATGTGCCCTCCTTAATACCCATCACCAGGCTAACCCATCCCTCCACCTCCTTTCCCTCTAAAACCCTCAATTTGTTTCTTGGAGTGCTTAGTCTCTATTGGCTTGTCTCCCCCTCAAATTTGTTATATTTCTAAGCATGGTAAGCAGAAATGGGTTCAGATTTGGCCTCATGTGAGAAATATTCATGAACATTAGTGTTTGGATACTATGACACTTATTTGGGTAAGAAACTTACTTGGGTAAGAAACTTGGGTTTCTTACATTCTCTCAGTACTTTTTCTTATCTTATTTTGTGTCTGTTAGTTGTGTCCCCAGAAATTTGAGATTTCCAGACACCTGATTCCTGGATGGGTGAGGCATTGTTCTATGAGTCAATAATAACAAGCATACTTCCACATACATGCTCTCTCCTCTGAATCCTGTTTTATATCAGGCTTTTATATTAAGTCTTCACTTTCAGAGTTCACAATCCCATTGAACTACACAAGGCACCCAAACGAAAAAGAACATTTACAAAGGAGTAGATATTTAAAGGATCTTAATAAACATTTATGGGATAGTAAATGGAGTAGTACATGGGTGAAGTCAACCTGGAAAGAAGCATCTGTATGTATGAGACCGATGAGAAGGCGAGATGAGAGGACTGTCCAGTGGGTAGGGGATCAGATGAAATTATGTAAATAGAGTTCTTGGAAGTGGACGAGAAGGAACAAAAGCAGAGGGCCTGAGACTGTATGCTAAGAAAAGTACTCGGTAATGGCTGGGAAGTGTGAGGGAAGGACCCACATGTGAGGAAGAATGATACTATTAACTGCCTGCTCAATTAATAATGTGTGCATTGGGTACTCCATTCTCCTGGGTGGTGTATCAAATGTGTTATTCTCCAAATGCAACAGAGTTGCAATTGTACTTTTGTCTCCTCCTCAACATGTTTAGTGGGGTTCCAGTTAATTTTAGTGCAAGAGATACAAATTAAGCAGTGCCCTAATGCTCCCTGTGCATTCGCTGTGGCTTCATCTGTACTCCTTACACTCCACCCCCACGTCCGTGGACTCTTGTTCTGGAGGTTTGGCTGTGGTCAGACCTCCTGTGGGGGTCCAGCCTAACACTCCTCACAGTGTCATTACTAAGGATAACAATACTTCCACATCCTGGGTGCTCATGTACAACATTCTAGTAGAATTGGCACTCGATACCCACATGGAAGAAGCAGAAATATTTGGTCTAGGCATATCGCATTACCAGTATTCAATCAGTTTTGACCTACAAAACCTTTCATAAAGTTCAATCTAATATTTTTACCCCTACTCCCCATGAAAGAAACCACCATGTACCACTCCCCTTGCCATGTGGCATGTGATTACCTAGACCCACTCATCCAAGAAAGGGTTTGTGGGATGGTACTGGTACGCAGTCCAGCGTTTTTTCCAACTTTATGCCAAGTTCATCAGATTTTATTTACTTTTACAAAAGCCCTGCTTGTTCTTTCTCAGTGGAGGTAGTTTTCTTTCTGCCTTCAGCAATTTTCCAGTGTTTAGCAGGAAGTGTGTTAAGGCTTGTAAAATTACGGGAGCCACTGGAGGCACCATCACATTTCTTCAGCTGTGTGCTTAATAAATCCTCTGCAAATGTGTCCTTGAGGACGCAATTCGACGTGTGTTGAAACTTCTTTATTACTTTAGGCATCAAACAGGACCTGTTACTTAATGGAGATTTATAAATGGGATTAACAAAACCCATGTTGCATGCAGTGCTACATCCATTTCCTTTAAAGCCAAGATTGGTTCTTTTAGATGTGGAAAAGCAGAAATATGTTACTCTTAGGTATCATCCAAGGAAAGAGTTCTCAGAAAGTACTCCAGATTGTAGAATTTTGAACTGAAAATGAGATTTAAAGCCATCTAATCTAACCTTCAGATTTTTTAGAATATAAAACCGATGAGACAGTTAAGGAACTTGTCCACTGTGTATCTCTGGTTGGGAGAAGAATTGGGATTGTAATTCAGATTTCTTCAATCCCCGTCAAATTTGCTGCCATGCCTACTGAGTGAGAGACTTGAGTCATGACAAAGCCAGAATGATTACCATTTAGAGTGCCTGGTGATCACAGGGCCGCTGAACTAGACACGGGCCTGAGCACACACACAGAAATGTCACCCTCCTTTGTTCTTTGTCCATTTTTAGGATTTCACGGGGTTTGACATTTGCTGGGAACTTAGTTTGCTTGCTACAAACTGAAGCTGGTATTTAATTAGTCTCCTGAAATGTCAAGTAACCAAAGTTGGCTTATAGCATTTTGTTGGAGATATGGCTGTATTAAGTATGAAACTGGACACTGAAATTTGGTGGCTCAGATGTGATTTGTGTGGAAGCATGAATATGGTGTTTCCAGATGAATGAAGCAAATGGCGCCCTCTTGTCAGGAATACTGTTTGGTCACCCAAGCTAACAGCTGTAATGTGTACTTTGACTTAACAATGTGATAGCATCTAGAAGAAAAATTTTTAATATTCCTTTTTTGCCACTTTAGAGGCTCAGAGCTTCCTAGAGTTGCCTAGATTTTGAGTGCATGCTAGCTTAGTCCCAGGATATCTACTGAGCTCAGAGTTGATCTGATCCAAACTAGAAGATGAAGCTCTAAGGGCCCCCAGGAGTAGAAAGAACTCAGAGATTTCATTCATATCAACCGTCAGGATCCTTCTCTTTCAATTCAATTTAAATTAATTGGGTGGTTAGTTAGAACTGATTTTTCTAGGATTGGATAGAATCCAAATTTAAGCCTATGGAAACCTGAACTGGCTCAGGTTCAAGGGTTCGATCTTAATCTGACATAGACAGTTAAAGTACATAGTGGTCAAGGAAAGAAAGAAAGAGAGAGAGAGAAAGGAAGGAAGGAAGAGAAAGAGAAAGGAAAGAGAGAAGGAAAGAAAGAAAGAAAGGGGAAGGGAGGAAGGAAGGAAGGAAAGAGAAAAAAAGAAAGAAAGAAAGAGAGGGAGGGATTTATTTCTAAGTACAAAGGAAAAAGTTGCCATACTTATGCAGATCTGGTTGCTTTTTCATTACTGAAATATAATCTATTCTTTCAGTTTCTCTTCACTGTGGAATTAAAATATGAATGGAGAAATTGATACAGATATCATGTGAATAAAAGTACCTTTTGTCCTATGAAGAGTTTGACTTACAACTCGAAACCATTACATAGCTATATGCTATTGAATATAAGTAAAAGTAAGAATTTAATATAAAAGAACTTGACAGTTTAAAACCTTCCCAGCTCCAGTCAGCTGGGTTGCTACCCTGCCATTATTCCTTCACAGGTTGCTTGATTGGCAAGATGGATTTGGCTAGTTGCCTTCCAGATATATCCTCCCCTTCTTGCTTTATAAGAATAAAGCTCCAATATAAACTGAGCACAGATAAAAGACACATTTCCTGGGCACCTGGGTGGCTCAGTCGGTTAAGTGTCTGCATTCAGCTCATGTCATGATCCCAGATTCCTGGGATTGAGCTCCACATCAGACTCCCTGCTCAGTGGGGATTCTGCTTCAGGGAGTCTGCTTTTCCCTCTCCCTCTCCCCCCACCCCTGCTCATACTCTCTCTCTCTCAAGTAAATAAATAAATAAAATCTTTAAAAAAAAAAAAAAAGACATTTCCTGCCTCTCTGGTAGTAAGGGACAGCCATGTTGCAAAATTTTGACAATGGAATTAATTACACAAGTGTTGTGTGTGGTTTGAGGAGATTTCTTTAATAATGAAGGGCATCGTCTCCTTCACTTATTTCTTTTTTTTTTTTCCTTTTGCACTGAGTGTGGATTTTATATGGTGGCTAGAACATCTGAATTTCTTTTTCATGAGAAATTAGCTTCCTTATTGCGTAAGCCATTGTTTTTGTTTTTTATTCATATGAATTAAGTATAATCTTAAACCACACAGTCATCTGATGATCAATGATGATCTCTTTCCTCTGGGGCTCCACTCCATGGTGGCCAGTCTGATATAATTCCACTGCACCCTTTCCACACAGTCTTTCCTGTTAACCAGGTTTTTATTGGACACTGGTAATGTCTGTCCTTCTGAGAGGGCAGTCTTGGAAGCTGAGTCCCTTACGACCAGCTGAGAATGTCCTGGTTAGGGCTACTCATGAAATCCTGAACAACCTCTCACCCATTTCAGTGGCATCTATATCATTTTAACTCCAAGATAAAGTCAACAATTAGCATTTCTCCAATGCTCAGCACTTAACCTTAATAGCCATTCACCCTCCCCACCACGTAGCAATGGTTCCCTGGCTCTGGGCCACAAGGTGTTACCAAATTTGCAAGGCCTGGATTGTGGACTCCTCAAGGGTCATGCCCAAGTTGTATTTACTTCTATGTTGTCAATACTTAATATGATGTTGGACATAATATAATTGAATCAACCAGTAGTCGAATGGTCTATTTTATTTTTAGAAAATTGTACCTCCCCCAGACATTACCAGACCAGGCCAAATGTTCCTTTCCATTCCTCCTTCAGCCTGGCCCCAGGCCCCTCTCTCCTACCTTTTCTTGGATTTCAACAGTTTTTTGACCTTGTCTACTCTTTGGTATCACCTGATGATTTAAAAACACTCATGCCTGGGTCTTCCACCTGGATATATGTATTTTTTTTAATTAATCTGGGTTGTGACTCTTTAAAAACAACCCAAGTGATCCTGTTGTGCAGTCATAGTTGAGAACTAATGCTGTTCTCACATTGACAGAGCACGGTCGGCTCTACTTCCAGTAAGTCTCCCTCAGCATCTGCATCCTTGAATTCCATCTGTTTTTCTTTTTTTTTTTTTATTGAGGTTTAATTGACATACAATCTTATATTTGTTTCATGTGTACAACATAGTGATTCAACACTTGCATATATTGTGAAATGATCCCACAATAACTCTAGTTACCATCTGTCATCATACAAAGTTAATACAATGTGATTGACTACATTCTGCACTTGGTACATTACAGTGCATCCCCATGACTTATTTATTGTATAACTGGAAGTTTGTAGTTCTTATTCCCTTCACCCATTTTAAGGAAGGATAGTCAGAAGAAAGGCAGGCAGGGACAAAGGCCCCCACCCTAAGAGGAAAAACCCTTAAGAGGATTTTACAGCATCATAAAAGGATCCCTCTGCCCTTTCTCACATGAATAACTACTCAATAGGTAGGTGAAAACAGGGACAAAAACCTGGTTGGGTGGCAGGCACATGGAGGGTTAATCAAATTAAAACATTCCACCAACAAGCTCATAAAAACCTCTAGACTTAGAAACTCCAGTGGCAACCCACTGGGGTCCCCTCCCTCTTTGGGAACTTTTGCTATGGCTCAATAAACTGCCTTGCTGCCCACCACTGTTCATCTGGTCTGTGTCTTCATTCTTTACAGTGGCGTGAACAAGAACATGGGCACCAAAGGAAAAAAAAAATCCTGCAACATTTTCAACCTCCCACCCATCCAAGCAGCCGATCTCCCCTCTGGCAACCATCAATGAGTCTAGGTTTTGTTTGTTTGGTTTTTTGGGGTTTCACATATAAGCAAAATTATGCAATATTTGTTGTTCTCTGTCTTATTTCATTTAGCATAATACTTACAAGGTTCATCCATGTTGTTGCAAATGGCAAGATCTCATTCTCTTTTTTTATGGCTGAGTAGTATTCCATGGTGTATATATGTCCATCTTCTTAACCATTCATCAATCTTGGACATTTAGGTTGCTTTTTTTTTTTTTTAATTTTATTTATTTGACAGAAAGAGAGAGATCACAAGTAGGCAGAGAGGCAGGCAGAGAGAGAGAGAGGTGGAAGCAGGCTTCCCGCTGAGCAGAGAGCCCAATGCGGGGCTCGATCCCAGGACCCTGAGATCATGACCTGAGCTGAAGGCAGAGGTGTAACCCACTGAGCCACCCAGGCGCCCCTTAGGTTGCTTTTATATCTCAGCTATAGTAAATAATGTTGCAGTGGACATGGGGGTGCATGTGTGTTTTTGTATTAATGTTACTGTTTTCTTTGGGTAGATACTCAGTACTGGAGTTGCTGGATCCTGGTAGCTCTACTTACAATTTTTTTGAGGAACCTCCATACTCTTTCCCATAGTGCTGCACCAGTTCACATTCTTACCTGCTATACAAGGATTCCTTTTTCTCCTCATCCCTGCCAACACTTGTTATTTCATGTCTCTGATAGTAGCCATTCTACCAGGTATGGTATACATTTGCATTTCCCTAATGATTAGTGACATTGAGCATCTTTTCACGAGCTTGTTGGCCATCTGTATGTTTTCTATGGAAAAATGTCTATTCAGGTCCTTGGCCCATTTTTTTAATGGGATTGTTTTTTCATCATCAAGTTGTATGAGTTCTTTATGTATTTTGGGATATTAACCCCTTGTCATATATACCATTTGCAAATACCCTCTCCCATTCAGTAGGTTGTCTTTTTGTTTTGTTGTTGATTTCTTTTTCTGTGCAGAAGCTTTTTAGTTTGAATTAGTCTCATTTGGGGTTTTTTTGCTCTTATTTCCCTTGCCTTTGGATTCAGATCAAAAAACAAACAAACAAACAAAAACCATTGCTGAAACCAATGCCAAGGAGCTTACTATCTATGTTTTCTTCTGGGTGTTTCATGGTTTCAGGTCTTACATTCAACTCTTTAATGTTTTGAATTTATTTTTGTATATATTGTAAGATAGTGGTTCACTTTCATTCTTTTGCATATAGCTGTCCATTTTTCCCAACACAATTTACTGAAGAGACTTTCCTTTTGCCATTGTATATTTTTGCCTTCTTTGTTGTAAATTAATTAGTCATGGATGCACGGGTTTATTTCTGTTTTGTTCCAGTGATCTGTGTGTCTTGTTTTTATGTCACTACCATACTATTTTATTACTATAGCTTTTTAGTATAGTTTGAAATCAGGGAGCATGATACCTCTGGCTTCATTCTCTTTCTCAAGATTGTTTTGGCTATTTGGAGTCTTGTGATTCCATACAAATTTTGGAATTATTTTTTCTAGTTTTTTGAAAAATGTCATTGGAATTTTGATAAAGATTGCATTGAATCTGTAGATTGCTTTGGGTAGTATAGACATTTTAACAATATTAATTCTTCTAATCCAGGAACACAAAACATCTTTCCATTCATTTGTGTCTTTTTCAATGTCTTTTATCAGTGTTTTATAGTTTTCAGCATACAGGTGTTTTACCTCCCTGGTTAAATCTATTCATATGTATTTTATTCCTTTTGATGTGACAAAAATTGGATTGTTTTCTTGATTTCTCTTTCTGATAGTTATTAGTGTATAGAAATGCAACATATTTTGCATATTAGCTTTCTATCCTGCAAATTTACTGAATTCATTTATTAGTTCCAAGTTTTTTGGTGGAGTCTTTACTGGCAGTTTTACTTCTTCCTTCCCAATTTGGATGTCTTTTATTTCTTTTCCTTGCCTAATTGCTGTAGCCAAGAATTCCAATACTATGTTCCTTTCATTTCTATTTGCATGGAGTATCTTTTTCCATTTATCCATGTTGAGTCTATGTGTGTGATTACTTCTGAAATTACTCTCCTGTAGGCAGTGTATATATGTGTCTTTTTTAATCCATTCAGCCACTATATGATTTTTGATTATAGAATGTCATCTGTTTATATTTAAAGTGATTATTGACAGGTATGTCCTTATTAGTATTTTGTAAATTGTTTTCTGGCTCTTTGGTTCTTTTCTCTTCCTTCTCTCTTTGATGACTTTCTTTAATGTTAGTTTAGATTCCATTCTCATTTCTTTTGTGTATTTGTTTTGTTTTTGCTTTGTGACTACTAAAATGTTCATTTATATCATCCTCTGTATATAACAGTCTATTTTAATTTGATAGGTACTTAAGTTTGAACACATTCTGAAACTACATTTTTACTATCCACTCCCAACATTTTTTATGTCACTTTTTACATCTTTTTATTTTATGTATCCCTTACCTAATTATTACAGTTTTAGTTAATTTACTGCTTTTGTCTTTTAACCTTCTTTGTAACTTTATAAATGATTAACCCACTACCTTAAAAATACGTCTACTTTTCCCAGTGAGATTTCTACTTTCATGTTTTTTCTTGTTATTAATTAGTGTCATTTCCTTTCTGCTTAGAGAAGTTCCTTTATATTCCTTATATAGCCAGTTCAGTAGTGATGAAATCTTTAGCTTTTGCTTGTCTGGAAACTCTTTATCTCCCCTTCAATTCTGAATGGTAATTTTGCTGGGTAGAGTTTTCTTTATTGGAAGTTTTTTCCTTTTAGCATTTTGATGTGTCATGCCACCCCTTTCTGGCTTGCAAATTTACTGCTGCAAAATCTTCTGATAGCCTAATGGGGTTTCCTTTGTATAGAATAACTTCTTTCTCTCTTGCTGCTTTTAAGATTCTCTCTTTATCATCAACTTTTGACATTTTAAGTGTAATGTGTTTTGATATGGCTCTCTTTTGGTTCATCTTATTGGAAACACTCTGGGCTTCCTCGACCTGAGTATCTGTTTCCTTCCCTAAGTTAGGGAATTTTTCAGCCATTATTTCTTCAGATAAATTTTCTGCCCCTTCCCTCTCTTGGGAACCCCGTAGTGTGACTTTTATTCCCTTTGCTGTTGTCCTGAAGGTCTCTTAAATTATCTTCACTTTTTAGAAGTCTTTTTTTTCTCTCTTTGCTGCTGTGTCTTGGTTAGTTCCATTACTTTATCTTAGCTGATCATTACTTTATCTTTAGCTTGCTGATGCTTTATTCTGCTTCATCAGTCCCTATTAACCCTTTTAGTGTGTTTCTCAGTTCAGTTATTATATTCTTTTTTTTAAAGATTTTATTTATTTATTTGACAGACAGAGATCACAAGTAGGCAGAGAGGCAGGCAGAGAGAGAGGACGGGAAGCAGGCTCCCTGCTGAGCAGAGAGCCTGATGCGGGGCTTGATCCCAGGACCCTGGGATCATGACCTGAGCCAAAGGCAGAGGTTTTAACCCACTGAGCCACCCAGGTGCCCCCAGTTATTATATTCTTAACCACTGTGACTTCTGTTCAGCATTTTATGTATTCTGTCTCACTATTGAAGTTCTCACTGTATTCATCTTTTCTTCTCCTGAGCTCAGTGAACATTTTTATGATCAATACTTTGAATTCTTTATCAGGTACATTACTTATCTATCTCTTTCCCACTCTCTTTCTGTTTCTCTCTCTTTAGAGAGGGAGATGGGGGAAAGGGAAAAGGAAGAGGGAGAGAGAGAAGCCAATGCTGGGCATGGAGCCTGATACAGGCGTAGTCTCACAACCCTGAGATCACGACCTGAGCCAAAATCAAGAGTGAGACGTTTAACCATCTGAGCCACCCAGGCCCCCATATATTACTTATCTCTTTATTGTTTAGGTCTTTTCCTGGGGCTTTTCTTGTTGTTTCATTTGGAAAATATTTCTCTGTTTCCCTATTTTTCTTGGTTCTCTGTGTTTGTTTTTTATGTGTTAGCACAGCTTCCTCTCTCAGTCTTATAGGAGTGAACTTGTTTAGGAGGTGATCTTTCATGTTCAGCCTTGCACTTGGTTGTCTCCTAAACCTTTGTGATTATCTAAACCACCTGATTTATTCTTAATATACTTCCACTGTTGAAGGTATGCCAAGACCTGTCAGTGATCCAAGGGAAGGAATCTCATTTAGCATCTAGTTTCAGGCTGAAGCCAGACCCTCAGACAATAGTTTTACAGTATGAAAATATATAAAGTCCTGGGAAGCCACAATCATAGACCCTGTTTACCTCCAGGCTAGGGGATCTGGAGGTGTCCCCTGGGTGAGACTTGTAAAAATCAGGGCTCTAGATGAGTATATAATCTCTTTTCTATGAGGTCTCATCCAACTGTAGCGAGGCCCAGGGTATGTACCAGAATAGTATCTCCTCACATTCCCCTGGAATGTCTCTGTGGCCTCTCAATTTATAAGAAACCAGAATCCCCTCCCCCAGACTGAAGCTCCAGGAAAAGTGAATAGGTCTTTTTCCCCTGGGAAGACTAGGGTGTTTCAGTTTATTGTCTGTGCATTGTCCTGGGGATGTTGGCCTGCCAAGGACTACCTTTCCAATTATTGTAGTATTGTGGAGCTCTAGAATACCAATCCTCTTGGCCACCAGGTGATCAAGGTGTGTCCCCTCAGTGCATTGCACATGCCTGCATGGCAGCTGGAGAGTGTTGGGGATGGGGTACATGTCAGCTTCAGAAAAGAGGGGGAAAATGTGTCCACTGTGCATGCTTACAGCCTTCAACAATGGAACAGAAGAATGACTTGTCTACATGCAAGCACTGGCTTTAAGCTGGGTGCAGAAGAATGCCACAACCACTTGCACTTCCCACCCCAGTCAAGTGGCAGGGGAATGCTGCTCTCCAGTACCAGCATGTGCCGTGGGCAGGGTGCGGGGGTTAACTGAGCTTTCCAGACTGGGCCAGCAGGCTATGTGGAGAGTGCATTGATGGTGTCCACCACCTCTGTCTTTGGGGAGCATCTCAACTGCCCCCATCTCTCCAGTCAGTCCCCCCCAGATCAGCAAATGAAATCCTCTTTACATACAGTCTAGGCACTTATCAAGCTGCTGTTTTGTGCTGGGTTGAGGCCAGTGAGACAACATGTGAACCACCCAGGAGAGAAGTCTGTTTCCCATAGCACTTTGGGACCTCTGGACACCAGCCTGACTGGTTTTCCAAGCCAGATGTTGTGACTCATCTCTCTGATGCAGATTACAGGGGTTGGGGTGCTCGATGTGGGACAGCCCCTCACTTCTCTGGGGGAAGGGTCTGTCTGGTGAGATCCCTCCCCATTGTGTGAATCACCATACTGGCGTGTATTTCTTTGTGAGACCATGTGCCTACTTCTCCTATCCATGGAAGAGGTCCTTTTATCCTTTGTTATGGAGAGCAGTTCATCTAGGTTTTGAAAGTTCTGTCTTTTTTGGAAGGATATGATCCATAAGTAGCTGTAGATTTGGTGTGTCCACAGCAGGGGGCGGTGGGATCTTCCTACAGACTTCTAAGAGGTCTGTAGGACCTTAAGGACCTTTAAAGACCTCAAGGTCCTACAGACCTAAGACCTGTAGGACTTCCTACAGACCCTGCTCCCCATCTATTTTTCATCTCTATAAACTTCATGCAAAATTGTGAGGAGCTGTTCATTCTTACCTGGAAGCAGGACTAAGGCAAGCTGCCTGTATGTACATTAGTGACTACACCAGCAGCAAGGGACTCCCCCCCTTTATTCTAGTTGTCCAGTATACTGCTTCCAAATGTCTGTTTCCCATGCATTAGAGGATGTAAGGGTTTTATGAGGTCACAGAAAACAAGGAGTCCTTCTTCCCAGATATCCTTTCCTAGAGTGAAAGTCTATTCACTTATCTCACATTTGGACTGTTCTTATCCTATCTCCACCACACCATAGTCATGCCTTTGAAGTTATGTTATATGTAAGCTTTCTGTAAATTATGTTTTCAATTGGCCATTTTCAAGATTTATTTTTTTTAAAGGTTTGTTCATCCAGGTTCTGAGCTTATAGTGAAAGAGGAATTTTTTTTAAGTATTTTATTTATTTGACAGAGAGAAATCACAACTAGGCAGAGAGGCAGGCAGAGAGAGAGGAGGAAGTAGGCTCCCTGCGGAGCAGAGAGCCCAATGCAGGGCTCCATCCCAGGACTCTGGGATCATGACCTGAGCGGAAGGCAGAGGCTTTAACCCACTGAGCCACCCAGGCGCCCCAGCCATTTTCAAGATTTAAATGGATTTCCCCTAGTATATAGATATTTAGATTGTGCTTCTGGCCAGATGTCATAAAGAGACATTGTTAGTTAAGTTTGGTCATAACTTAAGTCTATTTCACTTGGCTAGATCAGAGAGGACATGCTCATCAACTGCCGCACTGCTGCCACCTGCTGGATGCCTTTAGAATAGTGTTTTTCAGCGCTCTCCCTCTTCAGTTTCTTGAGCAACAGGACCGACTATTTGGGGTCACACACACACACTCACAAAAACACAGTTAGTCATTTATACTTCCGTGTTAAGCAGGCAGCCACATCTGTGGGCAGTGCACCTTGTGGCCTCAAGCTGGGGTCAGCCAGACTGGCCAGCATCCTCCACTTGGCCAGCATCTCCTGGGTAAACATGGTATGATTATTAAAAGCAGTATCAATACCATATTAAATGGGCTATTTAGTGAATTCCTACCTTCATCTTCTAAATCATTACTGTGATAGACATTGATTTCATTTTCATGGTTTATTGTTATTACTAATGTTTTCTTCTCAGTAGAGGCTAACATTACTATTCTCTAATATGAAGAATAATTTATACAGAAATACAAATTTGAAGGGACCTTTTTACTTTCCTAGTAAAATCCTAGTGAAACAGGATTTGGGGATCCTCTGACCTCTCACTTTGAACATTGAGCAATTTAAACAGTTTAGATCATCAGTTTAGATTAAAAAATGGTAAAAGTTTGTTTTCTAACAGCAAAAAATCCCTTATACATAAAAAGCATCTACTGTTTTATGTCACTTGGGAGATTTGGGGAAAATAAATACAAACTTCCAAGTTTAGATTTAGTTCTATTTTCCTAATTATCCAGATGGTGGCAGCATCTCCAAATTTTATTGAATCTGAACCCACAGGGAAAAGAATTCACTTCTGCTTATTCCCTAGTGCTAATTACTACTTTGCTATAGTTAGCACCATACAATATTAATCTTCAAGGAATTCTAATACTATGATGTATTATATTTCAAATATAGGACTTTGTAGTTACTGTGACCACACCTGTAATCTTCCTACCGAAAAAACAGTATTTTGCTTAGCACATGGCTCCTTCCTTGTGCAGTAACACATATTAATTATTTTCTAGATTAGTAGTGCCCAACAGAATTGGACTGTGTCCAATAGAATTAGTCGCCGTAGTGGCAATATTGTATCTGTGATGTCCAATACAGTAGCTACTAGCTACATGTGGCTATTGAGCTCTTGAAATATGCTGATGTTACTAGTCTAGTAGTAGATGTACTAGTGCTAAGGAGGAACCAAATTTTTTATTTTATTTTTTTTGAATTAAATATATGTAAGCTGTATGTGATAGTAGTTACCATACTAGAGAATACAATGTTAAATGGATGGTACAGATGACTTGGCCAACAGATCAAAATTTTCTCCCAATATCAAATTTGCTAATGTTACTATGTATGTTAAAGCTTGCTTGACTAAGGGCACTTAGAGAAGGCTGTCTCAGAACTAAACTTTTAATGGGAGTTTATGGTCTGGTTCCCATCAAACTCTATCAGATTCTCTCTAGCCCCTTTGGTTTTTTCCTCAAGCTCACCCCCCTACTACTGCCTCCAAGACATGCCTTCCTACTTCTCCTTTTTACTGATGGATTTTTTTTTTTTTTTTTTTTTGGTCTTTTCTGGGCCTCTCATTCATTTGCTGCTTCTGACCATAGACCTCTGCATTCTCCCTGAGTCATCCCATTGACTTCATGGTTTTAGTTCCTATCTCTCCACTGCCGACTTCCTAATCTGTAAAGGTAACTCTGAACTTCGCTGTGCCCTTCAGCATGTATCCACCTTCCTTGTGGATATCTCTAGTAGGGAGCTCTAACATAAAATACCCAAAATTAAACTTAGGTTCCTCCAAGTCTGCTCCTTGTGTAGACAGCCAACCAGTTACCAAGCTCCACGACCTCAGCTGCTCTTCTCTTACCCCCTCCTGTGTAATGCACAGCCGCATTCTATTAATCTGAGCTCCTGAGAGATCTCAGATCTCTCCATCCCTGTGGTTACTGCTTATTCAGGCTTTCATCATCTCTCTTCCACTGCAAAGCCTTCTCTTTGGTTTCCTTATTTTGTTTTGTCGGCCTTAAATCCTTCTTCCACATGGCCATGTCTTCCTAAACACATCTTCTCCACACCCTCCAGTGGCTCCCACATTACCTAAAGATCAAGTCCAAACCTCTTTGTATGTCTTGCAGTGTTCTCCAAGGCCTACTCCACATAACTATTGAAGCATGACTCCCACCCCTCTGTTCTCATGTCTGCCCTGTCCTGCTGTCAGCTTCTTGCAACTTTTTAGACCTGCCTCTGGGATTCCCATCTCTTATTTCAGACCTCTGAGGTTTTATGAATCCTGCTCCCTCCACTAGAAACATCTTCCCACCTACCCCACCGCTACCCCCATTTCCTGGCTGATTTCTCCTTATTACGGGGCAACTCAAGTAACATTTGCTCTAGGAAGCCTTCATTCAGTTCCCAGGCTAGAACAAGCACTCTGCTCAGTTTGTTTGTATATCTTTATTATTGCAGGTGCAATGGTTTTCTCACTCAGCTTCTTGAATATAAGGATTTTATCTTATTCAGTGATCGCACCCAGCAGATGCTCAAAATTTTTATCAAAGTTTCAAATGAAACTCATGAACTATTTGTAAGAACTGGGTCTCCCATTGTTGTAATTGTGTAGAGAAATGGGTGATAAGTTTAAGCAAAGAAAGTTATGCAGCTGCTCTAGATAAGCTTTTCCTATATCTAAACTGTTCAACCTTTCTACACTAACTTCTCAGTCATATGATTGATTTCTTTTTTTACATTCCTGATTAATTTATTTATTAAGCAATATGGTTTGTTTTCATTTTTGTTTTTGTCTTATTAACATAAAATGTATTATTTGCCCCAGGGGTACAGGTCTGTGAATTATTAGTCTTACACAATTCACAGCACTCACCATAGCACTTACCCTCCCCAATGTCCATCACCCAACCACCCTATCCCTCCCCTGCCATCCCTCAGCAACCCTCAGAGATTAAGAGTCTCTTATGGTTTGTCTTCCTCCCTGGTCCCATCTTGTTTCATTTTTTTGCCTCCCTTCCTCCCCTACAACCCCACTCCCTGCCTCAAATTCCTCATATCAGAGAGATCATATGACAACTGTCTTTGTCCTATTGACTTATTTTGCTTAGTATAATACCCTCTAGTTCCATCCACGTTGCAAATGGCAAGATTTGGGGGGTTTTTTATGGCTGTGTAGTATTCTGTTGCATATATAAACCACATCTTCTTTATCCATTCAATGTGATTGCTTTCTTTACAAAATCACCCCACATGACCTGCAGCTCATCTCAAATGGCTTCTGTGAAAATGAACATTCAGTGTCAGTTCTACCAAACAGTGCTGGTGATGGAGGATCAAAGACACTCCCTAAAGGAAATGAACTTGCAAGCTTTGCCCTTATAAATGTTGTTCAAAGCCTGATTATGAAGACTTAACCTTGGTCTTACCTGCACATTGCCAGGTTTGTAATTCATAGTAGATAGATTCCTCATGACTCAGGACTGAGCTCAGCACATGGATCATGGTGCTAGCTCAGAGTCTGGAAGCTTCCAGTCCTCCCTCCACTCTTCACCCTCTGCCCTCAGTGCCAAACAGCCCATGCACACCCCAGACCCACGTTCTGTGCACAGAGCTCCTTAAAACACTCTCATAATTCACAGATCAGCCCCACCACCCAGAATGGTGAATGCTTCTTCTAGACGAGAAGCCAAAATGGTTAAAATTTTGTTAACCCTAAGGCATTACATTTAAGTGATCTAAATGCTTACTTCAATTCCTTAAAGCAAATTTTAAAAGTTTCAGATTTTAGGCTCACACTACAGCTGTGAGCTATTACTTTGCTTATTGATGTCCCTATGTGGCTATCTTTACACCCATCAGTTTGGGGGAAGTGTTGACATTTTGAAATGTTACTGCAGAGTAAGACACGCACACACACAGACAGACACACACACACACACATGCAAAATATAGTTATAGGTTGTTTCGATTCAGTTAATTGTCAAAAAAATTTACAATCAAATAAATTTCCAAACTATTTTCTTTGCTATTAAAAAAAAGAGTAGGCTGCTTAAAAATTGTATTTGAAACCTTTTTTGTTTTCTTTTTCCTCATACTACGAGCTTTTATCATAGTTCTACAAATTTGGAGTGCCACAAAGCAGAACTCTAATGAAATCATTCCTTTTCAATGTAGTATGTATTTAAGGCAAACTGGTTACAGTCAGTGAATTTGCAACACTTAATTTCTCACTTTGAAACTTGATGACCAAGAAGAACAAGTTACTAAGCATAAGTATTCACCGAAGTTCCTCTTTTTTAGGAGAGGAAAATTAGCTTGGTTTCATATACCTTTGCTACAGCTAGAAAACAAAGCTATAAAAGAGAAAGGCAGAAAGCACAAACAGTCCCTTAATTATTGTTCCTTTTCCAAATAAGAAAATAGAAATCTTACCACTTGACCTACTTCTCCCACACATTGAAACTGGATCCATTGAGAACTTCTTTTTTTTAATCTGCAAGTTTCTGTACAGTTTCTCCCATCTCCGTCTCTCCGTCTCTCCATGTCTCCGTCTCCGTCTCCGTATGTATGTATTAAAGTAATCCCTACCCCCAGTGTGGGGCTTGAACTCACAACCCTGAGATCAAGAGTTGTGTGTTCTACTGTCTGAGCCAGCCAGGTGTCAGTTTTGTAGACCAAACTGTGCTATAATTTTTGACTCAAAAACTTTCATTTCTTAAAGTATGAGGTATAGGTATTAGGTACCCAGGCTTGAGGTATATTCCTCACTCATCTCCTCAGGCAGTGGTTCTCCAACAGTAGGGTGTATCAGAATGCTCTGGAAAGCTTGTGAATCCACAGATGGTTGGGCTCCAGCCCAGAGTCTCTGATTCTGTAAGTCTGGCTGGGACCTGGAAATGAGAGAGGTCCCTAGGGCATCTGCTAGTACTGGTCTGGGGACCACAGTTTGAGAACCAACGCCCCAGGGCAAAAAAAACACAAAGGCCTCAAGAGTAGCTTCAGTTTAAGCATCTGTCAAATGTGATTTTCCACTGAAACCAATCTGGGTTTGAAGGGGAAAATCTTTTCTAGCAGTGGGGTTGTTAAGGCTGAGTAATAGTATTATAAGTCAGTTGAAAACCTGAAAAGAAAATGGGTGATAATTATTGAATCCCTGGAAAGACTTCATCATTTCTGTTCCAATTAAACTAGACAATTGATCCTCACTCCTTCTTTTTCATGGAAAGTAAAGTGAACAGATGTTTGGGATCTCAGACATTGCCTCTAATGAGAACAGCCTTTTGTCCACATTTACTCACTTGCTACTTTTATGGAATACACAACCAACAGATTAGTTGCCCAGAGTTTACTGTGTTTTAGGCCCTGTAATCATTGTCCAGGTATAGATGATGACCATTTATCCTGAAGAATTATTCAAATTCTCATGCTTCCCTTTTCCTCTATTTGTAAATGGTGATACTAGTAATAATACCCACCCCCTCAGGGCTGCTGTCTTGATTTAAAAAGAGTCTAATGATGCCATGTAACAAGGTACCTGCCTCATGGCAAGTAAGTTATTAGTTTGTTGTTGTTGTTGTTGTTAAAGATTTTATTTATTTATTTGACAGAGATAGATCACAAGTAGGCAGAAAGGCAGGCAGAGAGAGAGGAAGGGAAGCAGGCCCCCTGATGAGCAGAGAGCCCGATGCAGGACTCGACGATCCCAGGACCCTGGGATCGTGACCTGAGCCAAAGGCAGAGGCTTAACCCACTGAGCCTCCCAGGTGCCCTGTGAGTTGTTAGTTTTATTACTTTTACTGAGTGTTCTGGAATCCAAATGCAAAATACCAGAGGAGTGCATTACGTGATCAAGAAATGTCACAGACCAGACTGTGATGTTTAAACAGTGACCTCAAGGAAGCAGAATTATTAGCTAGCAAAAGTGAAGGAGGCTCAGGGTGGGAGAAAAATGTGCAGGTAACAGGTGAATCTGTTGTGAATACTCGGAGGGAGGAAGAATTTGCCAGATTTGAGGAACTGGAGGGAAAGGGCAAAAGCGGCAGGAGTGAGGCCAGAGCAGTCTAGACAGGGCTTGATTGTTCCAGAAGCTCGGGAAAACACATGATTCTTGTCCTTTGAAACCATATACTTGAACTGGAGTTCTAGATTCACACAGATAAATATCAAATGCAGGAAGCCTATGACATATTCCAAAGGAGCTTGGAGAACTGGTACCAGGAATCTTCCAAGAGATGTTCTTTCCACACCTGTTTCCACTTTAACTGGTTACCTCCGTTAACACTCACCTGCAAAGCCCTGCGTTTTGCAGGTGCTTTGGCTCTAAATGCCACTCTTGGGAAGTACCAGTTTCTTGCTGTCAGGGTTCCTTCTGCTGTATTTGAACTCTGACTTAGCTGCCTCCAGATGTTCTATATGTGTTTTCTGGGACCTTCACTGTCTTCCTGACCCACCAGGCACAGGTTTCTGGCATACCACCTGTGTGCATCCAGTGGCCAGGCTACTCTTCTAGTTGTAGCCACAGGCTCATCCTAAACACAGAGCACCTAATGCGACCTTGGCCTTGGTGTGCACCCTTGCATACCCATCCACCATCTGCCCTTCTTGTCTCAGCAGTTGCCCCGAATCCACAGGGTAAATCCCTGTTTCCTACCTACCGCTCATCCCAGTAATGATGGCCATAGGACCTTTGAAGGGGGAAGATCACTGTGAGGTTAGTTCAGGGGTTTCATATAAGATGTGGGGCTTAGACAGTGTGACATGGCGGAGTTGAATGTTAGGAAGGGGAAAATGGAGTAGTTATTTCATGCAAAGAAGAATATAATCAGAGGGTTTGTGCAGGAGAGTAGAAAGAAAAGTTAAAAAAGCAAGAGTTGGAGGCCGAGAACCTGAGATGCTAACAAGGATCCTGTGGACGTGTGTTTTTCAAAGTGCTCTAAGTGTCGATTTACGATATGTTACAAGTTGTTAGTCAAGATTGAAGACATTTACATACTTATTAAGGTGTTTGGGGAAATAAATTTTTAAGCAATGCTGCACTCTCCCCAGAGACCACTAGAAAGTCAGATGACATCCATTCTGTTCCATGATACACAGAAAAGTGCAGCTTTATATAAAGCTGTTTTGTGATCATTGGACCATCTAATTACATAGTGATTTTTCAGTATTATGTAATTATCATTATATTAGTTCTGATATTATTCATTGTTTCAAATGCTGCATTAGAAAATAAGTGTTGACATACTCTCCATATCAATTTTTTTTTTAATTTAAAAATGTTTTACTGTGGGGCACCTGGGTGGTTCAGTCGGTTAAGCGTCTGCCTTCAGCTCAGGTCATGGTCCCAGGATCCTGGGATCAAGTCCTGCATGGGACTCCCTGCTCAGCGGGGAGCCTGCTTCTCCCTCTCCCACTCCCACTCCCCCTGCTTATGCACTCACTCTCGGTCAAATGAATAAAATCTTTAAAAAATGTTTTCTGTGTGGGGCGCCTGGGTGGCTC
Source organism: Meles meles (assembly GCF_922984935.1). Taxonomy (NCBI): domain Eukaryota; kingdom Metazoa; phylum Chordata; class Mammalia; order Carnivora; family Mustelidae; genus Meles; species Meles meles. Next base: position 61,740,667 of record NC_060066.1, on the reverse strand, counting down.
AGTGGGTTAAAGCCTCTGCCTTCAGCTCAGGTCATGATCCCGGGGTCCTGGGATCGAGCCCCGCATCGGGCTCTCTGCTCAGCAGGGAGCCTGCTTCCTCCTCTCTCTCTGCCCGCCTCTCTGCCTGCTTGTGATCTCTGTCTGTCAAATAAATAAAATCTTAAAAAAAAAAAAAATGTTTTCTGTGAAATATAATACACACCGAGAAAAATGCCTAAAATTTATATGTACACTTTCATTAGCATGCCCATGCACTTTACCCCGCAAGAGCAAAACCTGAGCAAGAACGGAACCTCTGTTCAAGACAGCAGACATGGGCTGGACTCTATGGCCATCCTAAATTAATAAATGGCTAAAAAGCCCGTTCCTAGGTAACTACCACCCAGGTCAGTACACAGAAATGTCTCTAGAATCTCAGCCACCTCCAGTGTATCCCTTCTGAGTCACAAGCTCTTCCTTCCCCCTATCAAGTAACAGCTCGCCTCTCTTCCAGGTAACAATTTACATGCTTTCATTTATATTTCACACCTCAGTTTGCATTATTGTGGAATATCGTTTGTTTCTCCTGTTTTGCAATTTTTAGAAAGCAACACTTCTGTACTTTAAAAATGCTTTAAGTCTCGCCTCTTTTGCTGACATTACCACAATACTCCCCATGCGCTGGCACGTAGCCGCGGTTCCAGCATTTCCTTTGCTGTTTCATGTATCATTGTACAAATTGCCTGTGGTTTCTTGATCCATTCTATTTCCTATGATTTTGACCTTGTTCCCAAGGCTCCGATTTTTATCAGGGGAATAATATGACAAAAGTAATGTTTTAGGAAGAGCACCCAACCGTCAGTATTTCAGATGCACTGAAGAGAAAAGGAACAAACACGAGTTCTCTCCTGTGCCAGGCACAGCATACACCGCTCTCCCGTACATGCAGGGACCAAGGCAAAAACCTCAAGAGGCTGGTCTCTGGTAACAGTACAGTTGGGCTCTGTCCAGGCTGTGACTTGTGTTTCCTTCCTGCGCCTGCAGCACAGAGGCACAGAAGGTGACATCTGTTGTCACAGAGCCCTGGCTGCCAGGACTGGCTCTGCCGCTGTCTTTGGTGCTTACAGTCAAGCCCAGTCTGATAATACCACCCTCCTGGGATCGTTGTGACAATTCAGTGAGACCATGTTTTCAGGAGTTAGTTATTTCAACCACAGTCCATAAAGGAGGACACTATGAAAAGTTAAACACTTTTATTTAGTTTCTGTTCTGGCCTTTCTACCCCCACTCCCTTGTCCAGGGACAACTGCTGAAGTTCCTATGCTTAAAATATCCAAAGAACCGGGGCGCCTGGGTGGCTCAGTGGGTTAAAGCCTCTGCCTTCGGCTCGGGTCATGATCCCAGGGTCCTGGGATCGAGCCCTGCATGGGGCTCTCTGCTCCGCAGGGAGCCTGCTTCCCGTCCTCTCTCTCTGCCTGCCTTTCTGCCTCATTGTGATTTCTCTCTGTCAAATAAATAAAATATTAAAAAATATATATTTTTTAAAAAATCCAAAGAACCAAATATTGTGCAAAAGTGCACCAGAGCACAAGGTAAATGAAGCTCCTAACGCAACTCTTAAGAAAGACCATGTCATGTCAAGTTCTGTATCTTCATCATGCTCCCTACTATAGATACACATTTTAGGTTTACTAGGTTATATACTTTTCCAAAAAAAATCAGCAAAGAACCAGGGTTTATACCTCTCTGTCTCTCTTTGAGCCCTGAGCCTTCAGTTTGGCTAAAGCTACAAACTATCTTCTTCCATTCTAACATTCTCCCCCAAGATGACAACATGACAGACCAACCCTGTTAACCTCTTCACTGGAGACCTCTTCACTGAATAGCTCTTTGAACCATCGAGCAATGCTCCTTAAATGTACGTACCATCACTGGACCCTCTCCAAATAGTTAAATTAGGTGCAAGTCACAGAGATGCTGGCCTTTTTTGAAGAACATTAGCAGAGATTACTATGAAAAGATGTAAATACATTTCCTTGGTCACCATTGGCCGATGTTTTTTCATGAGTGGAGACCTGGTCAATTTATAATCAGGAGGAACCTTGATTTGGCAATGAATAAGTTCATTGTCTCAGTATGACCATATTTATTTACATAGTGCACATACCTGCTAAATGGCTTGAGGGCAGTGAACAGCACAGAGCTAGAGAGAGGGCTCTGCTGCTTGGTTTGCGTGCACGCTTAGCTGTCAACCCAGTAGGTCTCTATGTTGGCGATGCCTGTGGCCTAGTACAACACCTGACTCTCCTGATCTGGTAGATCAAGATGGCTCTCAATAACCTAAAGCCCTTAAGACCTTTTGCCTAACCAGCACAAAACCTTCAGGCTTCCAGAAACACTCAGCACTAGGCTTCACTCGTCCCATCTGAAAGAGCTGTTACATCTTCCTAGGTTACCTGGATTACGACAAGAGAATGAGGCTTTTAGAAAATATGGCTCATCATGCACAACGAAAAATAAATGTGTGAGTCCTAGGACAGTCCTTCGGCAAGAATATCAAGGAAGGAAAAAAACAGAATAAAGTAAATTCTTGATTAAATTAGGCTGATTTCTAAATCATAGCAGATGGTAAACTAAGGGAAAGAGATGACTCACTGCATCTATTTAGAGAAAACCAGTGAACAGACTGTTACCCATCCTCTTGTGAGTTTGTTTCCCTGTGAACTAGCCTAAGAAATTTACCAAATATATTAAATTATTCCATTAAAAAGGGGGGGGGGTTAGTGCAAAAAAGTACAGGAAATCACTGTTGACCAGTCTTTATAGTTTAGGGAAACATACACCCACCAAACTAAGGCCCAGGAAAAAACGTTTTCCCAGGGTGGCTTTTTCAGGTCATCAGTTGCCCGCGTTTGCTTATACAGTTCCGTGGTCTGCAGTGCCCTTGGCCAAAGGTGGATGATTTCAACCCCATGTCAGCCCATATACACAGCTCCATCTCTGTGAGTCTCTACCACAACTCCAAGCAAACTAAGAATTATGAGACTTGTAAGTCACACTGCAGAGCATGTTGCCCTAAACTCCTCTCAGACCTCTCTCTTTCCAATCCCTGACTTTCTAGGCTCACACGTGCACTCTGCATCTCAGCTCACCTCCTGCCCCGTGGACACCAGCCTACCTTGCATTCTCTCTTCCCCTCTTCTCCGTTCTCAGGAAGTTTTTTTTTTTTTTTTTTTTTTTAAGATTTATTTTTTTGACAGATAGAGATTACAAGTAGGCAGAGAGGCAGGCAGAGAGAGAGAGAGGAGTAAGCAGGCTCCCAGCCAAGCAGAGAGCCCGATGCGGGGCTCGATCCCAGGACGCTGGGATCATGACCTGAGCCGAAGGCAGAGGCTTTAACCCGCTGAGCCACCCAGGCGCCCCCGTTCTCAGGAAGTTTTAATGCAAAGCAATTCCTCTGTCCCAACTTCTACTTCAAACCTATGTGCCATCACCCACAAAGACATTTAGCATTCTGCTTAGAATATCCACACTTTGGGGAAAGATTCATGTATGCAAATATTTTTTATGTTCCACTGAAATATATTGACATATGCCGTGGATTTCTTCATAACATTTAGCAAGAATCTTTACCAATCTAAACACATTGTTAAAATCTGTTTCAAAAAGGTCAGTATACATTTTTAACCCTGTCTGTGTAGAAGGTAAGATTTCACATATGTATTTTCAATGATAAAATTTTCAGCACCTAAAATTGAGTTCCATTTTTACATCACAGTAGGAAGGATATAGATGTATAGAGGAAGGTAAGGTAAAATTAGAACAAACTTACAGCCGTTCGTGTATTGGAACGTAGAGATGACTAAAAAGAATAGGACAGGCAAATAGTCTGGAAATTATCTGACTAAAACAAATGTAATTTGGTTTATGTAAAGCTTTGTGCATAAGGCAGATCTACTTTGTACACACAAGCCTGGCACCCACACAAGTCCCTGAGTTACCAACCATGTATTATATTTTCTGTTCATTTGAAAACAACACAGAAGTCACTACATTCTTTGAGGCTATTTTACCTGCAAATAAGACTCACCTAAGTGCAAAAGCCCATGTGTTGCATACAGTCATCCTGTCTCTTTGACTACTTTAATCTGGAATGTTCTAGTCTTTCTTTGACTTAATTTTTTTGTAGAATACTTTTCAACTTGAGCTTTATCTGATATTGGTTTATTACCAGTTGGTTCAGCTTATGCGTTTTTGACAAGAATGCCAAGAAGAGAGTTGTGTTGTTGTGTTCAGGGCATTGTATCAAGGGGCTCATGATGTGTGTCTCTCTCATTACAGATGAGATTAACTTTGGTTTCTCAGTTAGAGTGGCATCTGCCATGTCTTTCTACTATAAGATTACTAGTTTTGCCTTCCAAATTAATAAACACCTTGTGGGGAGATACTTTGAGACTATGTAATATCCTCTTCCTCATTAAACTTTCACACAATAATTTTAGCAACTATTGACAATTTTTTATAGCAAATTGATTATTACTCTAGTGCCTACAAAATGGCGATTTTCTAACTCCATCATCTTTTTACTTTTTTTGTTTGGCAATCTATTGCAAAGAGGAGCCCTTTCTCTCATTATTTATTTACTTACTTACTTATATCACATGAGAGCAACTCATGCATTCTCATTTTATTGGATGGTGGATTCTAATCCAATACCACATAGCAAATCATGCCAAAACTTAGTGATTTGAAACAATAACCATTTATTGCCTCTCGTGCATTCTGAGGGTTGCAGATTTAGGGTGATTGGCTGGGTAGTTCTGGCTGAGGCCTCTGGTGGAGTTGTGGTGGGTATCTTCTTATCTGTAATCCTTGGCAAGGTTAAGTGGGACTAGAGGGGCCACCTCAGGGTGGCTTGCTCACAGCTGGCAAGGTGATACTGGCTAGTGATAGGAACTCTCCACGGGGCTGTGTGAGTGTCTTTTCGGTGTGGTGACTGGGTTCTCCCACAGTGAGGGATCCAGAGACCAAGGGGAAAACTGCAATGCCTTTGGCTTGACCTTGGAAGTCATACACTTCTGCCTCCGCTGCATTCTGTGGGTGACCCAGACCAGCCCTGATTCACTGTGGGCAAGGAGTACATAAGGGCTTGGATAATAGAAGGTGGAAATCATTGTGGACCATCTTGGAGGCTGACCACAAGTGGATTTGCCCTTTACTTTCATTACTTATTTTGAAGCTCACTTTTCCCAGATTTGGCCAGTGTGACCTCTTTCAACTTGGCTCCTCTGGTTTTTTTGTTTTGTTTTTAACATGTTCTCATCATTTTTTGAGATCATTCTTAATTTCAGGTTCAGGGAGAAATTACAGGTTCATCTTATCCTTTCCCTGCTCTAGTCTGAAGTCCTTTTAATGAAGAATGGTTTTAAGAAGCCAAGATGCAGGCTTTATGTGTGAACATTGCCATTGTAGTATCATTGCTTCTAAATCCTTTCAACAGAAACAGCTAGGAAATACATGTGTGCACATACATATATACTTCTATATCTATATCTAAAACTTTGGGTTTATACTAATACCACCAATCCCAATTATGACACTAGAAGGTTCATTTCTAGCCATCTACCTTTCTATATATATTTTTTAAAGATTTTATTTATTTATTTGACAGAGAGAAATCACAAGAGAGGCAGGCAGAGAGAGGAAGGGAAGCAGGCTCTCCGCTGAGCAGAGAGCCAGATGCGGGACTTGATCCCAGGACCCTGAGATCATGACCTGAGCCAAAGGCAGCGGCTTAACCCACTGAGCCACCCAGGTGCCCCTACCTTTCTATATTTTAACTCCCTTGTTCAACATTGAGAAATCTGCTTTCCTCTTCCATCAATGCATTTGCTTATTTGCTCAGTTGCAAGAAACGTAAAAGCAGTTTCAAAATTGCTAACCCACACCACAAGGAAAACAACCCTACTAGGTTAATATTTGTTTAATAATCATTAACAGCTCCTTTGTCTTTAATCTGTGTGTATATAGGCAAAACATTCTGTTCAAAATTACTTTCTATTTCTCCCCTCAGTGCAGTTGTAGTATTCACCCTATCATTTTCTCCTGTTTATATTACATTTTAGTTCCCTTCTTCATTTTCAGTGCTTTTATTTTGATATTTTTCAGTATGAAAAACATTAACATGGTTCCAAATGTCAGAACTGCACAATGGTCAATATGTCTACATCACTTCTACCCCAATTTCTACCTCTCTGTAGGCAACCAAGTTCATTAATTTAGTCTTCATCCTTTCTATGTTTCTTTTTTTGCTTTGTCATTGGACACTACATTAAAAATTAATGTGTTATATGCTGACTAATTGAACATAATAATTAAAAAAGGTTAAATATCACAAATAAATAAGATTAGAGAATTGATTGGAGGTTCTGGGAAAAGCAATGTGGGAGAAGTTCTTGAACTGAGACCAGTGTATGAGGATATTTGGGTTCCTTGTGAATGGTCACCAATGGCACTAACTTTCAAAGGGGGCTATCAATAAACAGGTGGGCAAACTCATTAATTCTTCAGACATCAGCTAAACTCTTACTCTAGTCATTCCAGTGGAACTTAGTGGTACCATTTACAGGTACTTACCAGGGCAGAGGAGGATATGCAGAAGCTCATCAACATGGATTCCCTTCACTAAAGCTGATCTGGATGCCACCATTGTTGACTTCTCGGCTTGCTGGGAGCAGAGACCAGCACTAAGCTGCGCCTGCTACCTGGAAGCTGATCACAGTGGACCCCTTTTACCTCACAGGGAATAATTACATGTTCTCACTGGTTCTCATTCCATATTCGGGGTATAGATTTGCCTTTTTGCCCACTATACATCTCCTAGCACCTTCATACATCGTACCATATTTGCTTTCACATTTTCCCACATAACAAACTCATTTTATAGAAAGAAAAGAGAGACCGTGATACCACAGCCAAATAATTCATTGTTCTCGTCATTTACCTGATAGATTTGACCTATTGAAAACTGAACTATGGAGCTAATTCTCTGCAAGTTTTCATATATATATATATATATATATATATATATATATATATATACATATATATATATATGAAACCTCCATACCTCCATGAGGTATGTGTGTGTGTGTGTGTGTGTGTGTGTATACCTCATACTTATTCACAAGGTTTTTACTTCCCATTTATATCTTTTTTTTTTTTTTTTTTTAAGAGAGAGCAAGTGGGGAGGTACAAAGGGAGAGGGAAAGAGACATTCTTAAGCAGGCTTCATGCACAGTGCAAGAGCCCAATGCAGGGATGGATCTAACAACCCTGAGATCATGACCTGCACCAAAATCAAGAGTCAGACAGTTAACCAACTAAGCCACCCAGATTCCCTCCATCTTTGTATCTTTGAAATATATGTTCCCAGGAAACACAACAATTGTTTGCCAGTTGGAAACTGGGCCTGCCACTTGTTGTTTGAATCTCATAATTCTGTAGAATGAAAAGACAAAGAAGGAGATGACTGTGTTGGCTAACGCTGTTGAGCCCAATTAGCGAGACAGAATCTGTTTACTTACTGCTACACGTAGACGTGAAAAGGGAGGAGTATGCCTGTAGCCTACAGGATTCTATGGGATACACCCTGGTATTTCTATGTCAGTTAGTAAAATTAAGAGAAGGCAATAACAACTCATATTAGAAGACAATAGCAAGGGGTGCCTGAGTGGCTCAGCAAGTTAAGCCTCTGCCTTCAGCTCAAGTCATGGTCTCAGGGTCCTGGGATCAAGCCCCACATCGGGCTTTCTGCTCAGCAGGGAGCCTGCTTCCCCCTCTCTCTCTGCCTGTCTCTCTGCCTACTTGTGATCTCTCTCTCTGTGTCAAATAAATAAAATCTTTAAAAAATAAAAAAAAAACTTTTTTAAAAGAAGACAATAATAAATTAGAAGACAATAACAACTTGTCTTCAAATTAAAAGACAGGAAGAACTCATACAAATAAGGTAGAATTACTGAGAACTTAGATCCTTTAAGAGTGAAAGTTTGGGGTATTTTAGGTAAGATATCCTAATCAGCTGAAGTGTTCACAGGATGTGAAGAGAACACAAAGAATGGTGTAAAATGGAAGTTATAAACATGAACTAGAGCCTTATGACTTGTTACAGAGATGATTAGAGTGGCCATGTATTTTTTTTTCCCATGCTTTTCATGGTGGTCAGCTTCCAAGAGGGCCCCTAATGATTCCTGCCTCCTGTTATTCCCACCCTTGTGTAATCTCCTCCCACATTACACCAGTTGATCTGTGAGTCCAGTAGGATATAGCAAAAATTGTGGTATGCCATTTTAAAAAATTTTTTATTTTTATTAACATAGAATGTATTTTTAGCCCCAGGGGTACAGTTCTGTGAATGGTCAGGCTTACACATTTCACAGCACTCACTATAGCACAACCCTCCCCAATGTCCATACCCCCCCCCGACTCCCCTCTCCCCAGCAACCCTCAGTGTGTTTTGTGAGATTAAGAGTCTCTTATGGTTGATCTCCCTCCCGATCCCATCTTGTTTCATTTTTTCTTTCCCTACCCCGAAACCCCCCACTTTGCCTCTCAAATTCCTCATATCAGGGAGATCATATGATAATTGCCTTTCTCTGATTGACTTATTTTGCTCAGCATAATATGTGGTATGCCAATTTTAAGACTAGGTAATAGAAAGGCACTGAAACTTAGGTCTTGGTCTCTTTTTCCAATCACTTGCTCTGGCAGAAACCAGCCACCACGTCATCGTGAACGTCCTATGGAGGAAACTACCTGGCAAGGAACTAAGTGCTCCAGCCAACAACCATGGGTGTAAGCTTAGCGTTGAGCCGTCCGTTTACAGTCGAGCTTTAGATGCCTACAGCCTTAGCAGCATCTTGACTGCTGATCATGAGAAGCCCCTGAGCCAGAACCACCCAGGCAAGCCACTTCTGTTTTCTTGATTCTCAGAAACTGATTTAACTGAGGTAATAAATGTTGGTTGTTTTAAGCTCTTACAATTGAGGCAATTTGTTATGGAGAAATTTAGACTCTCAGGTACAGAATAATCAAGTGTGATGGTGACTGAACTAAAAAAGGAAATTACCATCAGCCAGAGATAGATAAAATGATTGATGGATTTTGTATCTCAAGGCCATCTTCATTTATATTGTTGAGGTACTATTGAGGAAAAGTATTCATCTTCAAAGAATAGTTACACTGTAGTAGGTGGAAGTGTAAAATGGTTGTCACTGATGCTGAACTCTAAAACAAACTGAGCGTTTCTGGAGGGGAGGTGGATGGGGGAAGGGATAACAGGGTGATGGGCCTTAAGGAGGGCATGTGGTGTAATGAGCACTGGGTGTTAAAAGCAATTGATGAATCACTAAATTCTACCTCTGAAACTTATTTTTAAGAAGTGGTTGTTACTGTTGTATGGAAGCTTAAACGTGGATAGATGGGTGTGTTTGAATACTGAAAAGCCAAAAGAGCTGGTTGTTTTTCTGATATGTCTCAGCCCCCAAAGTTTCTTCTTTGTTCTGTACTGCTGAGTTAGGGAATCTGAAAACTACATATCCCAGATGCCTTTGCCAGCTGGTTTCCTATTTGGTTCTGCCCATGAGAGACATGGGAGGAGACCAGAAGATAAAAACTTTATGGTGCTGGCTCTGACTGTACTGACAGGTACTAGTGGGGTAGAGGGCAGGAAGAGGCAGGCTGCTGTGACTCTCCCATCTCAAGGAGAGCACCGCCTTCCTGGGCAGTTCCAACTACTACCTCAGTGACCCTTTATAAGATTCCAATTCTGGCAGAAAGAACAGCTTGTCAGTGTTTCTAGTATTGACAGCTGCCGAGTAGCCCACAGCACAGCAACAGGCTCAACACACAGGTCCAGCCCTAGGGTGTTAGCAGCCTTCTGATCTCTTACTATCACCTCCCCCCTTTTATAACCTCTCCAGCATCCCCTCCTTCTCCTTTGCGCTCTGCAAGCCTCCTGACTACTTTGTACATTACTCACTGTATCATTTCTGTTTTAAAGAACTCAAATGGTTTGTGTCTTCCTGACTTGAGCAAGACTAAAATACATTAATACTTGATGGATGCATTTTGGGGAACAGCAGGCTTAAACACTTCTTTGAAAGTCCTTTCTGTATTTCTCAATATTTGGGAAATACACACAAATATTGTATTTTACCTGCATGTGTTCTTTTGAAGACTGCGTATAACTGAAATTTGTTAACATCTGGAAACTATCCAGTGAGAAATAATGCAAAAGAAACTATAATCCAGAAACTAGAGTAATGTGAAACATAGCAAATTCTGTACTTAAATATTTAGTTACAAAGTAAAATCAGCCTGTGCTGAGAAGTATTAGCTGTCAAGGTAATTATTTATTTATTTAACTGGAAACTGGTATCCTCATTAAGGCATGTTGCATATCAACACAATGTTAACAGACACTTTCAAATCTGTGTTCATTCCTTTGTTCCTTTTTTTGTGCTGTGGTTTCTAATATGCTTCCCATTACTGAATACATAAATAAGGAAACTGTAGGTAAAATGTTGATGCAGAGATGTGTGTTAATTGGTAAATGCTAGCGTGTAGCTCCCTGAGTTGGCCACTGCCTACTTCTTCATCTTTTGTGTCCTTGCTGCAGCCATGCTGGCCTTCTCACTGGTCTTCAAACATGCTAAGTCTGTTCCCATCTGGGGACCTATCCATGCGCTGAATGTCCTTCCCTCATATCTTCACCTGCCTCACTCCTTCACGTCATTGCAATCTTTGCTCAGATGTTAACTTTTCAGAGACTCCCTATTCACCCTGTCCCAGGTTGATGACTCGCCTGTTTCCTCTCCAGTCCCTGGGCCTGCTTTACTTTTCTTCCCAGCCCTTATCTCTCCCTGAAATCATACTTGGTATATGTAATCTTATTTTTCACTGTCTAACTTTTGCTAACTGTAAACTCCAAGAGGCCAGGAAAATCATCTTTGTTCACTGCCTTATTTCCTGTGTCAAGAACAATGAGGATTCAGCACATAGTGAGTCTCTGTAAACAGTAAATCAGTGTGTTGGTTTGTATATTTTTGTTATTGTATGTAATTCATATTTTTATTTCTGCAATTTTAGGTTTAACATACATTTTCAGCATTAGATGTCTTAAGCAAGATAGAGTATGATGGTTAATTTCCCCTCAATTTGACTGGGCCACAGAGTTAGTCTAGATAGTTGGTCAAACATTATTCTAGCTGTTTCTGTGAGGGTGGCCCTAATGTGGGTGGGCCTCATTCAATCAGTGGAAGCTGACTCTCCACCAAATAAGAGGGAATTCTTCCTGCCTAACTGCCTTCAAGCCAGGGTATCAGTATATTCCTGCCTTGGACTTGGCTCTTTCTGGGTCTCGAACTTGCCCGCCTTCAGGCTAGAACTACACTGTAGACTCTCCCGGGTCTCCAGGTTGTTGAGCGCAGATCCATAATCATCCTGTGAGGCAATTTTAACACAGACATATATACAAAAACAAACAAACACACACATCCTATTGATTTTGTTTCTCTGGAAAACCATGGCTACTGCACACACATTATCTATGTTTTCTATAAATGACACATTGATAAACACTGTCCATGCCAACAGACTATCTCACAGGTGCCATTGGTCAGATATTTCCTCAGGAGAATGATTATGGATGGTTTGATTCTGGTGGCACTACTATTAGACACTTACCTCAAGGATCTCATCAATCTTGGCTTACTACTTTCATTCAAATGTGTAAACAGAGGTCAACACAACTAAGACAAACTGAATAGCATTTCAATAGCAATTTGCAGAAAACTACCTTCTGTCCTGCATTCACATTTGGTAGAGAATGTGGCTCAGTTCAGAGCCTGTTGTCACCACAGGTGCCCTCATTTACACCTTTCCATTGCGATCACAGTGTGTGTGATCTCATCTCTGAGCTGTGTTTTCTAACAAAGAATTAATTTTGCTTGATGAGTTGGTTCTATCGAAGAATGTATCATCTGTCTTGCTTATCGGGGTGCCTAGGTGGCTCAGTCGGTTGAGCGTCCAACTCTTACTTTCGGCTCAGGTAACAATCTCAGGGTCCTGAGACTGAGCCCTGTGTTAGGCTCCATGCTCAGCTCGGAGTCTGCTTGGGATTCTCTCTCTCCCTCTCCCTCTGCCTCTCCCTACCACACTCACCTGCTCTCACTTTCTCTCTCTAAAAAAAAAAAAAAGAAAGAAAAGAAAGAAAAGAAATATATATATGTAAATATATATGTATATATATGTGTGTGTGTATGTGTGTGTGTATATATATATATATATATATATATATATATATATTCTCGCATTTGAATTACTTAAATCAAGTTCTTTATTCCCACTTGGATATTTCTAGACATCATATACATTTTGAATTCCAAAACATTTTAGGTGATGTTTACTCTAATGGCATTCCAGTTGTTGAATATTGAGAAATTAACACCTGAGATACAAGAATCAGTGCTGTGTTTCTTCTTATTTCCTATACTTAAGAAGAATAAAAAATACATCTTTTCTTCTTAATACTAATCCAAGTTTATTGAAATATAAGAGAATAAATCATAACTGTGTCTCTTCCAGTTGCTTGGTATATCATTTATTTTTATTGATTGTAAGTCAGAATCGAAAAAGGGGAGAAGGAAGCCCCACGAAGTTGTGCGTCAACTAAAAGTTATTTTTGTTCTCCCTTTGCCGCTCTGCTTTGGCATCACTATCTTTACGGCTGTTTTCTTGGGGGAGTAGACACTAATCTCAGTGTCTTTGTATCTTCAGCATCTGCTGGCATGCAGTAAGTGCTCAATAATGCTTTTCAATGGCAGTAATTGCTCTTTACTTAAGTAATAACAAGAATTACACTTGTCAGTGCCTTAGAAAATGTAATCAATCAAACATCCGTATGGATTTGATTTGCCTGCCAAGATTTATACTGTTTTGAGTAATTCTCCTCGTTCTGTGCCTGGAGATTTTGGTGAGTTTTGTTTGTGTGTTTGCTGAGAAGGCACCCTGCCCTCTCTCTCCTGGTTTGCCCCAGTTACCCAGATACTTGTATTTTTACACTAATGTTCCATTCTCATTTGAAGGGATAGAGTTTACTTGCCAGCGTGTGGGCTCATTCACATGACTCTCCTGGAGAAAAATATAAAGCAGATTGTTCTGTTTTCTAATAGTTTATGAGGCAAACTTATCTCTTTCCTCTTTTTTAATTTCCTTGACTACTTCCATTAATCTTGACTTGGCATTCTATGTAATATGCAATTTCCAGGTTCTCCAAAGTAAACCTGTCACGTGTCCTAGCTTCAGTCTAAGCTTCATTATGTGGGTGTGGAGACCAATGGAAGCCTGTGCCCCTCCCTAAATTTGACTCAGTGGAATCATCAGCTTAAGCAGGTGGGTATTTTCTGTTTTTACAGTTTAGAGAGAAGAACACACTACAAACAAATTTGAAAGATTGATTAGGTTGAAGAATTGAATGTGAAAGTTAACTTTATCAACCTGAAATGTCCGATGAATGTCAATAGTCTTTTGCTAGTACTGCAACAAATTAGAGATCAGGAAACAAAAACATTTGTGAGCAGGAACCTATTGATTAAAGAAAGATATGAAAATCCCTGGAAAAAATTACAGAGAGAGCAAGCATAGAGAAAATAACACAATAATTAGCAGTCGTAGTGAAGTCATGCTGAGAACAATGCCAGAATATTTAAACTTATCTGGTTAATTTACATGAGTCCGATGTTCAATAATCTAGGTAAAATGTCTACTTCCACATTTTAAATTTCAGACTGTGCTTTCCCTAGGGGAACACTGAAAGTTTCACCACTAACCATTTTAATATGAGTAGGAAAATAATCAGACATTGCCTTATTGTTTTTCAACAATACTGAAATCACAAGGAAAGTGATTTTTAAGAGATGGATTTTCATAGTTTCCAAAATTCCCCAAAAGGCAGTTTTGTTTTGTTTTTTTCAAGTTGTTCTTTCCACACAGGACATGTAAACTCACCCTGAAAGGAATGACAATACAGGCTCTTTAGTAAACTGCTTGCTCTGGGGCAGTCAAGGGAGTTGACTCTGGGGCAGTCAAGGGTTCTCTCTCATGTCATCTACAAAGGAGGCAGGCATTTGGAAGCAGAGTTTGACCTGTGATCTGCTGGAATGAACCATCGTAAACTGAGAAGTGCTTTCAAGAATTCATAGAAGGGATATTGAGATTGTCCCTCTGATGAGATTACTGCGAAGACTGTAAAGCCCGCAGGTGGATTTCTAATCATACTGGTCAGCACACTCTGAGCATGCAATGATCAGATAAACGTGATTGGGTTCATGCGTAAATGTCGACCCTGTCAGGTGCCCTGTAGTAGGGGCCTGGGCATAGAAACCATATGTATTTGGGAATCTTTATTTGTCTCATCTTCTTAAAATCAAGCTCAAGTTTCTATAGCCCATCAGCTAGTTCAAACTTAAGCAGTGCCAAAAATGATTTACATACATTGCATAGGCACCCGAACACTTATTTAAGTGGAGTTTTAAGAACTATAACACGGTGGTTGAACCTTAAATTCAAATTCTGGAAAATCATAATGGAAAGACTAATGAGATATTAGAGAAGATATTGACTGAGCAGCAGTCAGGAACCTGCCTGGAACCTCTGAGGTTCTTCCCTACAGAAACTTGAAAAACAGAAGAAAAATTGGAAACAGAGAAAAACTGATTATATAGAATTACAAGATAAGAATAATCACCTAACTGGAAGACGTGTGGGAGAACATTAAAGAAATACACTAAGTAGCTACAAGCAGAGCAACGCAAGCATGGCCCATCAGTTATAGTATCTGTACATACCAACAAAGATTGTTGGAATAGTTGCTGTTTTAAAGGACTTAGTTTTTAAATTAGTTTTCGTTATAATTCATTATGATAAAGGATTTAATTTTGGGTGATTTGTTCTTGTAAAAATTTGATTATAATTGCAATATTTAGTTATTTGGAAAGATAGTTTTCTTTTTATTTAATGAAATACCATATTCTCTCACTGGGTGGCAGCAATGTTTCAAAAAACCAAAGGAGTTTTGGAAAAAAACAACTGCTTTACTGTTGGAAATCTCGCTTACAGGACAAGCAGATGAACAGGTAACTACTGAACCACAATAATCTAGTTGCACTGCCCATGACAAAAGTGCATACTCTCATGGAATTATATAGTGTATAGAAATGAGCAATTAAAGCCAGATATTGGGTTTTGTTTTATGTTTTATTGGCAATATTGATTATGGGTTTTTTTTAAGATTTTATTTTTATTTATTTATTTGACAGAGATCACAAATAGGCAGAGAGGCAGGCAGAGAGAGAGAGAGCGAGAGAGAGAGAGAGAGGAGGAAGCAGGATCCCCACTGAGCAGAAAGCACGATGTGGGGCTCTTTCCCAGGACCCAGAGATCATGACCTGAGCCAAAGGCAGAGGCTTAACCCACTGAGCCACCCAGGTGCCCCTGATTATGGTTTCTTAAGTTAGAATAGGAAAACCAGTTTAAATGGTATCACAAATGGATTAATTACCATCTAACATACAATAAGCTACAGAAATGTCGAGGTATTTCCTTCCTCTAGAACAGATTTTAAAATAATAATTGTTTTGGGGGTGCCTCAGTGGCTCAGTCAGTTAAGCACCTGATTTCAGCTCAGGTTGTGATCTCGGGGTCTTGGGATTGAGCTCTGCATCGGGCTCCCTGCTCAGCAAGAAGTCTGCTCACCCCTCTCTTGCCTCTGCATGGGCTCTCCCTGCTTGCGCGCGCTCTCTCTCTCTCAAATAAATAAACAAAATATTTAAAAATAAAATAATAATTCATTTCAAACTACCTCTGAGTAGGAATAATGTCATAATTATTTTGGTACTCCCTCTACCCAAAACTTTGGCTGGTACCTGGACATATTCAATAAATATTTATTGGACAGAAACAAACTAAGGATATAGTCAGTTTTATAAAGATATGTAAATTAGGTAAAATTCCCTTGCAGTTATCCCTGGTTTGCCATCTTTGCAGTTGTTATAAAGGAATGTCAGCATTTATTGACTCAGTCAATGAAAGTATTAAGGATTTACCATTATCCATCACTTGTTAGGAGCTGAGAGTTTAAATAGGACTGGGAGGTTTGGGCTCTCAGAGAATTAACATTTGAATAGAGTAGAGACTTGAAAACAAATAGAAGACTCTAGGAGTACTTACACACATATACAAACTGCAGTGGCAGAAGAGGAAAAGGGCAATAAATTCTAGCAAGGGACAGGTCTCCAGGGTTTTCAAAAAGACACCACTGAGGTGTTTTGCCACTTGCTTACCTAAACCACAAGAACATATGAATCTCCCATTGGCCCACAAGGTGAAATAGCAAAACGTGGTACTCACCAGAGGAAATATTGGATTAGAAGTCTTCTAGCTCCTGTTAAAATTGAGGCGAACAAAAGGGAGATTCAAAGAAAACATTCTAAGTGTATGGAAGACATGATCTATTTACTCATTTAGAAAACAGCACAGGTTTGAGCCGGGAGCAGATGTGTTTCTGCCTCCCATGCCCCTTGTGATCTTGCTGTTGTGTCAGTGGGCTGCCTGTCATCCTGAAAGGGTCATTAAGAAGAGCCCCATAGATGCCTTGTGGAACCTGCTCCTCCTCTTCCTCCTCCTCTTCCTCTTCTCCTCCAGCATCCCTTCTAATCCCTCCTCCACTCCCCTCCTGCATCAAGGCTTCTGCTGAAGAGCCCTTCAGGGAGGTCAGCATCCTGTGCTCCTTGTGTATCCAGGAGACTGGCTTCCTAGCTCCCTTTAATAGTGTTTGTGTAGAATCCAATGGAAGGGAGAGTAACATGGCCCTTGCCTCTTCTCCGAGCCGTTATCACTTCTCTCACAAGCCAGATTTCTGTGGCTTGACTCCTTTGGATGCAGTTTCCTATCAGACACTTATTTTGTTTATTTAGTTCTGTTGGTAAATACTGGAACACACTCTCCTAGTCATCCCCCAGAGCTAGGACCGTCAGCTACTAGGAGCTAAAAATAAGAGGGACTTGCAGGCATTTAAACAAATACTGACATTTAAACAAAACTTCTCTTCCTTTATCCTAAGAATTCAAAAACACGATCCAGGCAATTATTTTTCACATACTTAAGTATACTCTTAGCTAAATATAGAGCGATGTTTTAGTATCTGTAACAGAATTCTCATCCAAGCAAAAATTTTCTGACTTACTCTGCCTTGTTGTGATAAAACGTCTCTGAGGGAGACTGGTCCGTAGACTCACTGGTACTGTGTTTTAAATGTGAGTACCCCCTAGCAAAAAAACGTATCTTCACCGGCCAAAAACATTTGCTCACTCCCTCGATGATTTTTCCCTTCCCAATGTAAGTCCTTATTAGGAAAAGTGGGAAGAAAATTGACATCGTTTGGTCTGTGTTACATTAGGGTTGTCTGATAAGCAATTTCCATACATTCCCTCCTTTGGGCCTTACCACAAACTTCTTAGGAAGATAGTATTAACTCCATTTCCCTCAGGAGAAAACAGATTAGTGGGATTAACTCACATATCAAAGATCACATAGCTAGAAATATGTCCATTCTGGGTGTTGAGGCATGGTTGGTCTGATTTTAAATTGCTACTTCTAGATTTGTGAGATTTAATCTATTCTTGACTTAGGCAGTAGACTCTCTTCCTCTAGCTCTGGTTTTGGAGGAAAGGATCAGAGTGATGAGAAAATTTTCTGTAATGTACAAGATCATGTACACCCTACAGCACATCAATAATTAAATTTGGTTTGCTTATAGATGCAGTTATGTTTTGGTGGAGGTGAGACTCACAATTCAATAGCAACGATGAGGATGAATTGGTATTTAAATGATAAAATCTGGCATGTACCCCATACTTTTTTACCCTTAAAAATATTTATCTTAAATATATTGAAGCCTCCACTATATAAAATGGCTTAATGGTGAACTAACAGAATGTTCTATAGTTCTCAGTGTATGGCTAGATCTTCTTGGTGTTTCAATTTTATTCTAAGCCAGAGGATTACAACCCGCCCTCCACCCCCCAAGAAAAGAAGCCCTCTGATTATTAACTTCTCTTATCTTTTAAGTTACTTAACAATCAAGAAGGTGGACAATGGCCTTTGTTCTTCATATAAGAAGGCAGAACATACCAGGCCTTGCATCAGCAAATTTTTTTGTGTTACGTTGAGGCTTTCACATCTGTCTTGGTAAGGGTTTTAGTGTGGCTTGAGGTCATCCTTTGGGATGCAAAAAATACTCCCTCCCTGCAAGTTCTGGCTCCATTTGTATTTTTTTACTCTCTCTCATGGCTCAACAAATCCCTTGATTTCAGTACCAGATTAGTCTTTTCGTAAAACCAAATCTAAAAGTAGTTCCTGTTCTTCATTCCAAATTTGCTCATATACTCGTCTTAAACTCCTGATTTTCTTTCTAGTCATGCCTGTGTAAATTTAACTATAAACAGTCCTTTTTGACCTCAATATGTCATTGGTGCTCAAAACATGTTGTTACTAGAATAGTTTTTGCTGTGAGTAATAAAAATTTGTATTCCGATGGTGATGTCAGCATGGATCCAGCTTCTTTCCATCTCTTCTCAGCCGTGCCAGCTTTGGTTCTATCTTTAGGTTAATGGCAATATAGCTGTGGCAATTCTAGTCATCTCATTCTGACTCGTTATCTACAGAGGAAAAGACCATCCTTTTTTGGGGGAGCAGGGGTCTCTCTTTGGAGCCAGGAAAATGTTTTCTAGAAGTCCCTGCAGACCTCCCCTCATATCTCATTGGCCATATGCCCATTCTTGAACCATTCACTGGCAAGAATGGACATGCCATGACTTGCTTAGGCCAGTCACCTGGGTGGAATGAATATTAGGGAACCAACTACAATATTCACATGTAGTCAATGTTTTGTAAGCATATTACAGTTAATGTTAATGCAATGTACTATTTGATTGTGTACATAGTGTCTTGACATTAGAGTCTATTGAAAATAGAGAAATTCTTATATATTCTAATATTATTGATTACAGAACTATAAAACATGTTTAATGGAATGTTCCTACTATATTTACAGATCCTACCACATGCTGGAATGTCTCTAATGCCAAGAAATTTATCCAAAGTTAAAATCTGAATGCATTATATTATCTACTTCATCCTTATAGGACAAAAATGCATCCTTAAAAACACAGGATGTTAAGTGATGCTTTTTGCAATAGCCTGATTTTAGCAGAGGTCCTGGGGCTAAGAAAAATCACAGGACTTAGTATGGCTTTGCAGTCATGCTCAGAGACTGTGATACTGGTTTTGTCAGCATTGGTAGATCATCCATCTCCATAACACCCAAAGGAAGGAAATTGAAAGCACCAGTAGATTTATTTGATAAGGGTTGCCACTGAGTTGTGTTCCCCTCCCTTGCTGCCAGTGAGTAGAAATGGGTACTTACTCCAAGAGAAAGGAGCTGTGAAAGCACCAGAAGCATATGCCCATTATTATTTGGAGGTACCTGATAAACATCTGAAAATGTCTAAGGGGAAGGGCCTGGCCAACTACTCTGGAGGCAAAGCAAAGGGAGATTAAAATACTAATAAGGAGTGACTTCCCCACCAAGAGCAGGGATGAAGTGTGTGTTTCCCATGATGACCAAAACTCATAGGAGAAGGGGGTCTTGAGTTCTCTTAAAAGTTATTTGAGCAATCTATGAAGAAAACCAGGCAGTCAGGATGTAGTGGAAGCCAGAGGAAGAGAATGAGCAGCAACAGCAAAAATTTCTAAGATACCAAGTGGCCACTGGATTTAGCATAAAGCTTACTGGCACCTTTGGTGTTGAACAAGCCAGGTTATAGCAGGTTGCATTTTCTTGGTGATCACCTATGCGTTTAGTGGAGGAGATTGAGGGAATTTCCATCTGTATTCATTATTTATTGATGTATAACAAATTATCCCCAAATGTAGCAGCTTAAAACAGTACACATTGATTATTTGACAGCATCTGTAGTCAGGGGTATGGGCACAGCTTAGCCGTGTCTTCAGATTTAGGGCTTCTCAGAAGTCAGCAATTAAGGTGTCAGCCTTGGGTGGACTCCCGTCTGAATGTTGGACTGGAAGGGAATTTCTTCCACGTACATATGGTCATTGGCAGAATTCAGTTCCTCCAAGACTTTGGGCCCAATGGTCTCAGTCCTAGCTGGCTATTGGCCAGAGCCTGCCATCAGTTCCTTGCCATATGGGTCTCTCAAATACGGTAATACATTAGTTATACATCTTGTATAACAAATTACTACAAATTTAGAAACCCAACATAATACCCACGTATTTTCTCCCAATTCCATAGATCAGAATCCAGAAGGGCTTAACTGGGTTCTTTTCTTAGGGTCTCACAGGCTAAAGTCAAGGTGTCAGCCATGCTGGGCTCTTATCTGGAAGATCTGGGGAAAATTCTTATCTGGAAGATCTGGGGAAAATTCAGATTTTTGGAAGAATCTAGTTACTCATGGTTGTAGGACTGAGGTACATGTTCCCTTGTGGGCCATCACTTGAAGGCTACTCTTTGCTCTTAGACGCCGCCTGGATTCCTCATCATGTATTTCCTTCTGTCTGCAAAGCCAACAGTGGGTTGATAAATCCTTCTTATGCTTCAGATTTCTATTACTTCCCTTTTTGCAGCCAGTCAGAGAAAGTTTATTGTTTTTAAGGTCTTACGTGACTAGATTATATCCACCCAGATCATTTCCGTATTTTGAGGCCAAGTGTGCCATATTACATAATATAATCATGAGAATGATATCATCCTGGATTCCTAGGTTCTGGATACTAGAGCACAGCGATTTTGGGTGGGCCAGTTTAGAAATTCTGCCAACTACAGGCATTTTGATTTATCACAGTGTGGTAGCCAAGAAAGCAATACAGCCTGTCAAGATACTTTCTACATGTAGTGTGGAAACAGCAAGAGGTGGTGATTATGGGGACCCATCTTACCATGGTCTGCCTGCCTACTACCTAATGTTCCTATTTTCTCCATGAAGTAAGAGGCTGAGAGTGAGTAGGAATTGCTATGGCCAGAAGTTTAGGAAAAGTGGCAAAATATTCAGATAGTCATAATGGAGAATGAGGCAGCACACAGACTAGGAAAACACAGATTTCCTGGGCACCTTGAGGTTGGGCAGTAGGACTTAAGCTTGTTTAAAAGACTCACAAAATGGTTCCAGTTTTCAGAAATCTGAGTTTACTCTGTGTCCTAGATATTAGATGGAATTTCTAGATTCATGAATGGTCTGAGGGACTTTGATTAATTCAGCTCTAGCAAACATGCCATTCTTTTTAATATCTGATCTGCAGCCATGGCCCCAAGGAGGTTTTCTACCCAAAGCCTACAGATTCACTCTCAGATACATGTTTATTTTAGAGGAAAATAACCAAAATTTCGTCAACATGATAATATAATTAAAATGTGAAATTGCTATTAGGAAATGCAAGGCCTAATTGGTTAAATGTTTAGTGTTAAAACAATTCATCTGACACTGCGTTGGCAACTAGGTTATTCTGATCTCAGTTTTCTTTAGGATTCTCCAGCCTTAGGTAATTTGAACTGCATATAGAACAAAGCTATTGAATGGAGATAGCATTCAATAAGCAGGTGAAAATTATGTAATTTTGTAACTCTTATGTGTATTGCTCAGCAGAAGAATCTTGTTTTGACTTTAGACAAGTTACTTAATGTCTCTAAGCCTTAGTTTCTTTCCCTGAAAAATTAGAACAATAATATATCTCTCACAAATTAATTCCAAATATTAAATGAAACAATATATGTAATTAGTGCAGAGTAAGCAATATAGATATTTATTATAAATGTATTTGTATTGCTTGATTTGCCCTAAAAAGAATGATTAATTTACATGTTGTCATTCTAACCTAAATCACTAAAAAACCAAATCAATGCCTATGGTCTATTCCAAGACTCCAAATGAACTGAAAGCAAAGTCTTGGATTTTGTTTTTCTTGTTGGGAGAGGAGTCTAAAAATAAATGCAAACACCCTTTTTGATAATAGACATTTTATCTTAATTGTCTGCTTTTTCAAAAGGCTGAGTTACAATCATTTACTGTGTTCTGATGCTGTCAAAGAACCTAATTATTTCTCTGATGGAATTGACCTATGAATGTTCATACTTCAAAAGCCTTAGTAAATAAATACTAGAGAATTTCACAAAAACTATGAATGAAAATGTACATCGAGTTCAACCAAGAAAGAAATGGATATAATCAGACTGCCACTCAGTTTTGAAATTGAAGAACAAAGAAAGTGGCAAATTTCATGACAAATTGGAATGCACTCATTGCCAAAGAAAAATGAATGATTTTTTGTAGACTCAAAAGAAAAGGTAGGCTATTAATTGCATTTTAATTATATTGGCCTTTCCAGTGGCCTTTTTGTTCATATAAAACTTGAATTTTGCATTTCATTTGAACTGGAATTTAGAAAGGAATGAAGTATGTTTTCATTTAGTATCTGCTGTCTTCAATAAATTAATCCATCACTGATAATCGAGGAATGTATGCATATGGATACTAGTGTCATTCATATATCATAAGCCATATTTACTGCTTCAATTAAGCTAATAGTACATATGCAAAAATCAAAGGTTGAAGTGATCATTTAAAATTTCGAGTCACTTTTGACTATTAGATCTGACTCACTTAGGAAGCAACAATTTACTTCCAACAGAATTTATCTGGATGAATTGGAACCATTAGATAAAATATGGAACTATAAACCAAGACCAAACACAAAATCATACACATATGCACACGTGCATACTCACATGTACATCCTTGCTATGGTACATACATATTTATGACTATACACTACTCATTCATTAATTCAATGAGCAAAACAAGTGAGGTCCACATCGCCGTGTCAGACATAGATCTATGTTCTATAGAGACAATATTAAGCAAGATATAGGCATTACCCTCAGAAAGCTCACACAGAGAATAAAAAATCACAATACCCTGTTGCACGTGTTCCAAACAGTAAAAAGTACCATGGACTCATATAAGAAGGCCTGCTTCTATTCTCTTATCCCACCCACCAGACCATTTCCAGGTAGGAAACATTGGTTAGATGGAGACAAAAAATATGGATGCCTTTGTGCATAGGCATAGATGCCCCTAGAAAATCAAATCAGTCCATGTGTTCTATTGGCTATCCCTGTATTTGAATTACATGTTTTTCAGATATCTAGTTTACTATAGGAACATCCAGTTTTACCTATACCCTACTACTTCAGTTTTTTTTCAAGGAGCATCACAGTTAGGCATATCCAAATAATTATATACATAAAACACAACTGAAGAAATTTATATTAACTCTTAATAATTGCTTTCTTGGTGTTGAAAATTGGGGGAATATCACTTTATTCATCATATATTTCTGTATCTTTGTATTTTTCTTTTTTTTTAATTTTAAAAGATTTTATTTATTTGACAGACAGAGATCACAAGTAGGCAGAGAGGCAGGCAGAGAAAGGAGGAAGCAGGCTCCCTGCTGAGCAGAGAGCCCAATGTGGGGCTGGATCCCAGGACCCTGGGATCATGACCTGAGCCTAAGGTAGAGGCTTTAATCCACTGAGCCACCCAGGCACCCCTGTATTTTTCAATATACAAGTATGACTTTCATGATCAGAGAACAATAAGGATAAATATATTCCCTCTATTTCCTAAAAACCTCAAGTGCTTTCTTAGCTGTCATCCTCTTTCTGTTTTACTTCCTAGTCAAATGTATTTTTAAAAATTCCATATTCCTTTTCATTTCCTCATCTCCCATTTCTTTTTTTTTTTTTTAAGATTTTATTTATTTATTTGACAGAGAGAGATCACAAGTAGGCAGCAAGACAGGCCGAGAGGCGGAGGGGAAGCAAGCTCCCTGCTGAGCAGAGAGCCTGATGCAGAGTTCGATCCCAGTACCCTGAGATCATGACCTGAGCCGAAGGAGGGGCTCCATCCCAGGACCCTGAGATCATGACCTGAGCCGAAGGCAAAGGCTTAACCCACTGAGCCACCCAGGTGCTCCTCCTCATCTCCCATTTCTTTTACCAACTAATGAAGCCTGCTTTCCCTTCCTAGTTTCTCTCACCATACAGTAAAAAGAACAGAAGAATGAATACCTCATCTCTTTTATTTATTTTTTTCGTTCTTTTTTTTTTTGGAAGATTTTTTTCTATTTATTTGACAAAGAGAGACAGCAAGGAAGAAAATACAAACAGGAGGAGTGGGAAAGGGAAAAGCAGTCTCCCCACCACCACCACACTCCAACAGGGAGCCTGAGGTGGGACTTGATCCCAGGACCCTGGGATCATGACCTGAACTGAAGGCAAATGCTTAATAACTGAGCCACCCAGGCGCCCCTCTTTTATTTTTTATGTGAAGTCTTTATCTTACTCTCTTCTCCTTTGAGCCACTATGTGCTATCATTTTAACATTTCTTTCTTTCTCAACTCCTTTTCTGAGTTGTTTGCCAACAAGATAACAAACCGGTTTCCTTTCTGTGGCCCTTGCCCCATTACGTGTTCTCAACACAACAGCCTTTTACAGCTATGTGGCATTTGTCATTCTTCTTCTCAAAGTGGTCCAGTGGCTTCCCAACACACTCAGAATGAAAGGCTTCCATTGTCTCTCTCTGTCTTATCTCCTACCACTCCCTTCCCACCTAACTCTGTTTCAGCAATGCTGGCCTCCTTCCAGGATTCTCTTGCTTCGTTCATTATGTTAGGTTCTGTCTGCCTGGAATGTTCCTCCCTACCAAATTCACATGATTCTTTCTCTCACTTACTAACAATATTGATCCAAATGTTACTCCATTCACACCATTCCTTACCTCTCTACTTTATTTTTCTCCTAAGCACTGATCACTAGTTAATATACTACATAATTTACTTTGATACCTTGCTTATCATCATTCTCTTTCACTAGAATGTGAATCCTTTAAGGGTACCACTTGCCTCTTTTGTTCCCACTTATTCCCTCTTTATAGAAAAGTACCTGGCGCATTGTCAACACTCCAAAAAAAAAAAAAAGTGTTAAATGTAGGAATGAAGATAACAATATAAATGTTTAATAAATAATACTTTATTCATTTAACTGGTATTGACTCAGTACCAAATACATGTCAGAAACACAATGGAAAACCCATGCAAAAGAAATCCTGTCCTTGGGGCACCTGGGTGGCTCAGTCAGTTAAGTGTCTGCCTTTAGCTCAGGTCACTGGGATCGAGCCCTGCCTCAGGCTCCCTTGCTCAGTGGGGAGTCTGCTTTTCCTTTTCCCTCTGTCTCTCCCCCAAGCTGGTGCTCTCTCTCACTTACTCTTTCTCTCTCAGATAAATAAATAAAATCTTTAAAAAAGAAATCCTGTCCTCATGCAACTACACTGAACAACTAAATAGAAAATACAATTTTTGATCTTTAAATATATCATCAAGAAACTTAAGGCAGGATATCAGGGTAAAAAATATGGGAAGATAAAATACTAGTGACAAGGACAGAGAGGTAAGGGAAGACCTTCTACAGAGGTGACATTGGACATCATGATGATCACGCCGATGGAGATGATGATAATGACATAATGACAATGAGGGACAGTTATAAAAGAAGTGCCAAATGTTAAGCAGGAAGTTGCTGGGTATTAAGTGCAGCTCTGTAATATCCCTGCTATGTAGTGCTGATTCCCTAGAACAAGTCGTTTCTTGTATCTAATTTGTTAAACACTTGAATAAAAGATTGTACAAAAAGTGAGAATAGCACCATTAGTACTGTTCTTGGTTCTATTACATTTTGTTCTTTTCCAAATTGCTTGTTTACTCTTTTAAAAAAAATACATCATTTATACTTTCTAGGATGGATCTCAATGTATTTTAAACAAGATCATGGCCATCACTATTATTGAGTGGGAAAGTTCATAATTCTCAAGGAAAGTAAACAGCAAGTTCTCATTTTAATGAAGACTGTGACCTACAGCAAATTGGACATGCCTAATCTCTCTTCAGCAATCAATTAAAGTTTCCAGCAGGAGACCAGCCAAGGAAGGTCCAAGTAATGATTTTCCTTGACATTAACATTATTATTTCTTCCTCTGGGTAGCTAGTTGGATTTCTACCCTCACCCCCACACTCCCGCCCAGGAGGCTTTAGAGGTGTGAGTCCTTTCCAGTATAATCCTGACACTTCCAGGCACAGAGCAGAGTACATTTCTGAAGTAAGAAGTCCTTTTAGTTACTTTGCCTGGGTGGCTCAGTGGATTAAGCCGCTGCCTTCGGCTCAGGTCATGATCTCAGGGTCCTGGGATCGAGCCCCACATCGGGCTCTCTGCTCTGCAGGGAGCCTGCTTCCTCCTCTCTCTCTCCGCCTGCCTCTCTGCCTACTTGTGATCTCTCTCTCTGTCAAATAAATAAATAAAATCTTAAAAAAAAAAAAGAATAACATCATTTTACTTCTTTTGTAAGTCATTTTCTTTTGTAGTCCTAAAACTCTTTGATTCCTCTTCCTAAATCTTTTTTTGCATCCAATAATTCCAATCATCTTTCTTTTCTTAATCTATACCCAAAATAGACCCAGTAAAGATTTTTCTAATATTTCCATTTTATAGGACTAAAACAATTCATGTTCATTTTATTTTTTTTAAGATTTTTTTTTTTTTTTTTTTTTGACATATAGAGATCGCAAGTAGGCAGAGAGAGGCAGGGAAAGAGAGAGAGAGGGAGAAGCAGCTCAGTGCTGAGCAGAGAGCCCGATGCAGGGCTCGATCCCAGGACCCTGCGATCATGACCTAAGCTGAAAGCAGAGGCTTAAACCAATGAGCCACCCAGGTGCCCGATTCATGTTCATGTTCAAAGGCAAACTTCCTAGAAGAAAATCTTTAAAAAGTTGCTGTTTTTCTTGAAATACAAACTGTGAAATACATCCCAGTGTATTCCCATTTGTTTATGAATAAAGACTGCAAGATATTATCTTAAAATATTGATCTTTCTGCTTTCCTTTCCTACCTTTTTTTTAAGATTTTATTATTTTTTTTTTTTAATTTATTTGACAGAGAGAGATCACAAGTAGGCAGAGAGGCAGGCAGAGAGAGAGGAGGAAGCAGGCTCCCTGTGGAGCAGAGAGCCCGATGCGGGGCTCGATCCCAGGACCCTGAGATCATGACCCGAGCCGAAGGCAGCGGCCTAATCCACTGAGCCACCCAGGCGCCCCTCCTTTCCTACCTTTTCTTAAAATTTCCCTCTCTATTAACAGATACATGCAACTGCCTCAAAGAGGCACTATATTTTTACACTATATTTTTATAGTGAACTGGAAAAAGAAGTCAATGTTGACTTTTTTACATAAACTTATATGTTAAGTCAGTGATCCCTTAGTCCTAAAAAGCCAAAAACCCTTGAAAATAAATGATCATAAAAACAATTTTCCACCAGGTACCATTACCGAAACAGAAAGAACACTATTAAGCTAGTAATGGGATTTGCATAAGAAATAATTTTGATTCAGTGTTATTTGTTTAAGAACAATTCTTCTTGACAAGTAGGGATTTCCACTCCTTTGGAAAGAAGCTGTTTTCACAAATTTTTTTTTTTTCTCACTAAGAATAAATTGTTTGCTCATTTGAATGTTAAGAATTTATCTGTGACAGATTCCCAAAAGGAGCAGCATTCTGAACTATGTGTGCATATTGAGGTCAGGATTTAGGGAGTACTGGTGTATGAGGGAGTTGGTAGGCAAGAACGACCCTTCTCAATCAGAGAGAGAAATTCGTATTAACTATACATACTTTACAATCTTTACGGGGCCAGAGGAGTTATTTTCTGCAACAAGCTAAATGGCCCAGGAATGGACGTAGGTTGGTGCCTCTTGTAGACAGAAATGTTCACTTTAAAGACCTATGACCTGCAATGACCATGATTAATCTCCTCAGCAGGAAGGGGGGGAACATATTCTGGGTGCTTAGCTTAGTAACTAATCTGTAGCCCATGACTCTGTTTTATTTTGCCACGTCTAAAATCAACTGTTATGATGAGACCAATCTAAATTGCAGGCTTTCAATGAAAGGTTTACTCAGAGATTCTGTTCTACTCTCTTGGTCTTTATTATAGGTTGAATTGTGTCCCTCTAGAAGGTATGCTGAAGCCCTAACTCACAGTATCTGTGACTGTGACCTTATTTGGAAGTAGGGTCTTTACATATTTAATCAAGTAAAGATGAGTCATTAGGATGAGACCCACTCCATTATAACTGATGTCCTTATAAAAAGGAGGCCATGTGAAGAAAGTCAGGAAGGGAAGATGCCATGGGGCAAGACAGGCAGAGATTGTTATTATGCATCTACAAGCTAAGGAATGCCAAGGATTGTGGGTAATCATCAGAAGCTATGAAGAGGAACAGAACAAATTCTCTCTCAGAGAAGGAAGATGCTTAACCGACTAAGCCACCCAGGTGCCCCTCAAAGGATTATTCTTAAAAAAAAAAGCTGGTCATGGGACGCCTGGGTGGCTCAGTGGGTTAAGCCGCTGCCTTCGGCTCAGGTCATGATCTCAGGGTCCTGGGATCGAGTCCCAAATCTGGCTCTCTGCTCGGCAGGGAGCCTGCTTTCCCCTCTCTCTCTGCCTGCCTCTCTGCCTACTTGTGATCTCTCTCTGTCAAATAAATAAAATCTTAAAAAAAAACAAAAACAAAGACAAGCTGGTCATTAAATTTGGAGCAATAAAAAATCACCTTGCAAGGTAGGACTGATATATCTTTTTTACTGATGTCACATTATTCACATTTCAGTAACTATATTAATAATAGCAGGATAAAACAATGTTTCTGCTTCCATGCATTGCATATTCACATTACTTTTTTCTGCAGTATTTCTTAGAGTAAGAACTGTCAGAATTTATCAAGGTTCTAAGTCATAACATATTACAACTCCCAAAGCCATAGACAGACTCTATGTTTACAATAACTGAGATGTCTTCTGTGTTTGAATTCTGGTATTATGTATCAGGAGGAGAATGGGTTGTTATAATTCACTTTGCATCCAAATTTACATGGCTTAAAATTGTTTTACCTTCAAGAGTGTGCAGACGGGGCCACTGACATCAGCCCAGATAATGGGAGGTATAAGTCGTGTTCTTTTATTATTTCATTTTACAAGTAGTTTGTTTGCTGCTGCTTCATTCTGTGCCCTGGTTGAACACTGTTGCTCTACTGCATTTAAACCTTGAGATTAATTTTTAGCTACATCATTTTATTTGCTAATTTGTATAATTGTATTGCTGGCAGATTTCTCTTTTAAGGCCCTGGGCCCTAGATACTGAGGAGACAATGGTAAACCTAGCTTGTCTTGCATCCTCTCAGGGAGCAGGAGAGAGACGGCTGTAATACTCACTGTCTGGTGTTAAGGAAGAGCAGCAGTAAACCTGCATTCAGTGATAGGCACGCAAGTGTCAGGACTTAGGATATTTTCTGGAAGTAGTCTTGCTGGTGGTGGGAGACCATCCTGTCCCAAGCCTGGAGGTGTGAGTGGACTCTCCACCTGACATCCTATCCTGCCTCCTCTCTCTCTTACCTAGGGTCTCCCTGCGAGACTTTGCTATGCAGTTCTCTGAAAAATATGCCCCCTTCTTTTGTATGTTTTTTTAAACTTGGCTGGCAGAGAATTTTAAGCCTCTGTCAGGTCTCTAATCAGTGTGACTTTACAGTAAATAGTCCCAGAAGTCTGTTATTGTAATAGAGAGTAGTTATACTTCCTCTTCAATAATACCCGTCTGTACTACCTATTGCAACAACATTTTGGATCCAAACCTGTAGATGGAGTATCCTCTTTTTTAAAAATGCATAGTCAAAAATTTTAAGTGAGAAATCCAGCCACTACCAAATATTTACTAGAGTGGTTTCCAAAATCGAGTACCATTAAGAATTTCAAAATGTAGGGCTCCTGACATGACCCAAGAAATACTGATAGCAGGTGAATCTGCTGCAGGTGTGTGGTAGCTTGCCTCCACGATGGCTGCTTCTGGTCCCTTCCGTCCTTGTCTGGGAATACCATTCTGCCAGCAAGAGGTGGAGTCAGTTCTTCTACCCCTTTGAATCAGGGGTATGGCTATGACCTATAGTTATGGCCAATGGAAGACAGGTGTTACATGTTTCACTGGCATTTTGAGCTGGTAACTTGTGCCTGGTTTTCTTGGAATTCTCATTTTGGAAGAAGTTAGCTGCCACGGAGAAGACTAACTCCCCAGAGACAACCATGCTATAAGAATCGGCCAGGTCATAGCTGTTCCATCTTAGCTCCATGGTGAAGATATGCTTCTGGGTGAATCTAGAGTAGTGGTTTAAAGATGCGAATGGGTCCTCCTTCAGAATTAAGAACATCCCAGGATGAGCTAACTATAATGTAACCCAGATAGGGGACTCCCCATGCTTTGGTCAAGAATCACCTTGCTCTGGTGTGTGTGCTTCCCACCAGTAAGAAAAAACGAAACCTGGAGCTCACACATCCACAAGCTATGCATAATAATTTAGTTATAAATTACAGAAACACAAATGCAACATTTTTTAAAAGACTATTTATTTATTTGACAGACAGAGATCACAAGTAGGCAGAGAAGCAGGCAGAGAGAGAGGAGGAAGCAGGTTCCCTGCTGAGCAGAGAGCCCGATGTGAGGCTCGATCCCAGGACCCTGGGATCATGACCTGATCTGAAAACAGAGGCTTTAACCCACTGAACCACCCAGGCGCCTGACAAATGCAACTTTTAAGTGGCTGAGTTCACAAACAAATGGTATGATGTGATAGAATATATGTGAGTGTGTGTGTGTGTGTGTGTCTGTCTGCTCCAAGTTCCTGGCACAGAGCTCCCAAAACCCTTGTAATTTTTTCACTGATAAGAGTACTAGGAGCGCCTCTTCTCTCATATTTGTCTTTGACCCTGCCCCTGACATAGGGCTCTTAATACCCTTATAAATTCCTAGGTGATTACAGCATTAGGAACATCTTTTTTTCTAGTGAGGTGACCCTGGTTGTGTTCCTGCATGGCTCCTGGATGGGAGCTGGTCACCAGAAGGGCCAAACTGTGATAGGAGCTCAGAATTTTCCGCTCCACCTGCTGTCCTCCAGAGGGAGAAGAGGGGCTAGAAAGTGGTATTAATAATTGGTCCTGTCTGATGAAGCCTCCGTAAAAAATCACAGAATAGGAGATGGAGAGCTTCCAGGTTGGAAAACAGGTGAGATGGGAGAGGGTGGTGTGATAGAGATGGCATATAAGCCCTGGCCCCTTCCCACAGCCCTTGCCCTATGCATTTCTTCCATCTTTTCACTTGTATCCTTATTCAGATCTTATGTCAGAAACTGGTAAACAGTAAGTCAACAGTTTTCTAAGTTCTGTGAGCCTCTCTAGGAAAATAACCAAACCTGGGAAGGGGTACCTCAAATTTATAGCCACTTGGTCAGAAGCACAGGCATAACCTGGACATGTGACTCCCATCTGAAGCAGATGCCATCTTGTGTACAGAGCCCCAGTCTATGGGATCTAACACTGTCTTCACATAGATGGTACCAGAATTTAGTCAAATTATAGGACACCCAGCTAGTGTCGCAGAGAATTGCTTAGTGAGGGGGAAAATCCCCACGCATTTGGTGACTAGAAATGTCAGAAGTGACGTGTTCTGTGTGAATAGTAGAGAACATACATAGCAGGGAAGAACTGAGATCTTCTAGTACAAATGGAAATTCTCATCATTTCTTTTCATACCCCAGAAGTTCATCTTGCACGTTCCTCTTTTTTTTTTTTTTATTAACGTATAATGTATTCTTTGCTTCAGAGGTGCAGATCTGTGAATCATCAGTCCTACACAATTCACAGCATTCACCATAGCACATACCCTCCCCAATGGCCATAACCCCACCCTCCCTCTCCCAACCCCACCCCCCCCAGCAACCCACAGTTTGTTTCCTGAGATTAAGAGTCTCTTATGGTTTGTCTCCCTCCCCATCCCATCTTGTTTGATTTTTTTCCCTCCCAGTCCCCCATGACCCCCCGCCCTGCCTCTCAAATTCCTCATATCAGAGAGATCATATGGTAATTATCTTTCTCTGATTGATTTATTTCGCTTAACATAATACCCTCTAGTTCATCCATCTTATTGCAAATAGCAAGATTTTGGTTTTCGAAAGCTTCATAGTATTCCATTGTATATATATACCACATCTTCTTTATCCATTCACCTGTTGATGGACATCTAGGCTCTTTCCATGGTTTGGCTATTGTGGACATTTCTGCTGTAAACATTCGGGTGTACATGCCCCTTCGGATCACTACGTTTATATCTTTAGGGTAAGTACCCAGTAGTGCAATTCCTGGGTCATAGGGTAGCTCTATTTTCAACTTTTTGAGGAACCTCCATGCTGTTTTCCAGAGTGACTGCACCAGCTTGCATTCCCACCAACAATGTAGGAGGGTTCCCCTTTCTCCGCATCCTCGCCAACATCTGTCGTTTCCTGACTTGTTAATTTGTACATCCCTCTTGGAAGCTGCTGGTGGGGGGAAGGAGGGTGGCCTCATGTTCAGTCCTCGGTGTGTTTGTACAACTCCACCACTCTCAAGTAAACCTGACTTTTGCATGCTTCCATGGATTCCTCCATTTAAAAGAAAGTCAAAATCACATTTTATTATATAATATATCAAGGATATGCAAATGTAAAGAGAATAATATAATGAACTCCCATTGACCCCATCATCCAGCTTAACGAATTATCAAAGAGTGGTCAAAGTTGTTCATCTGTACAATTCCTTCCTACCCCATTTCAGTATGTCATTTTGAACCAAACCATATAATTTAACTTAAAATATTTTATTTCACACATCTAAGAGTTAAAGACTGTTTTAACCCACATAATGCCACTATCACATCCACAAAAATTAATAGCAATTCCTTAACATTCTAAAATACCCAGTCTATCCTCAAATCTTCACAATTGTCTTATGTATTTTTTTTAAATTTTCATTTATTTATTTTTTCTGCGTAACAGTATTCATTGTTTTTGCACAACACCCAGTGCTCCATGCAATACGTGCCCTCCCTATTACCCACCACTTGGTTCCCCCAACCTCCCACCCCCCCCCCGCCCCTTCAAAATCCTCAGGTTGTTTTTCAGAGTCCATATTCTCTTATGGTTCACCTCCCCTTCCAATTTCCCTCAACTTCCTTCTCCTCTCCATCTCCCTGTCTTATGTATTTTTAACTGTGTTGGCATCAAAAGTGAAAATAAAGTGGATGCATTTTAATTGGTTATAAGGCTCTTAAATATTTTTAAAACCTTCAGCCTTCTATCTTATTTCTTGTGTTCATATTGTTTGTGCAAGGAATTATTTTTGATTTCGTTTGTTTTGCTCCAGTGTACTGTGATCTGAGTTTTGCTGATTGCGTCCCTGTGGTATTTTTTCAAATGTATTTCCCTACACGCTGTATCTTCCAGAAAGAGTTAGTTAAATCTTTAGACTTGGTCAGATTCAAGTTCAATTGTTTTGCCTTCATTTTCTCATTCCCCGAATGCAGGTCAAGTGTAGCAAACTTCACCGATGGTCCAAGTATTAGTTATCTATTGTTGTGGGGCAAATTGCCACAAATTTAGTGGCTTAAAATAATACACATTTATTGGGGCACCTGGGTGGCTCAGTGGGTTAAAGCCTCTGTCTTTGGCTCAGGTCATGATCCCAGGGTCCTGGGATCGAGCCCCACATTGGGCTCTCTGCTTGGCAGGGAGCCTGTTTCCTCCTCTCTGTCTGCCTGCCTCTCTGCCTACTTGTGATCTCTGTCTGTCAAATAAATAAAATAATAATAATAAAAAAATAATAATAATACACATTTATTATCTCACAATATCTGTGGGACAGGAGTACCAGCGTGACTTTGTGGGGTTCTCTGCTTAAGTGTCTCACTGACTACAGTCATGGTTGGCCAGGGCTCTGGTTTCATCTGAGACCCTCCTGGGGAAGGATTTGCTTCCAGGCTCACGTAAGTTTTTGGCAGAATTCGGTTTCCTTCCAGCTGCAGCACTGAGGACTAGATTTTTGTGGGTTTTCCGCTGGAGGCCACCCTCAAGATCTAGAGCCTCTCGGTTTTCTTGTTTTTTGTTTTTTTGGGGGGTTTTCTGCCACATAAGTCTCCCAACACAGGCAGCTTCCAACAGGGCAGCTTTCTTCTTCAAAGACAGCAGGGGAAAGAGAAAGACTCAGCAAGGCAGATGCTACAGTCTTAGCATCTATTGTCAATAACACCTCAGTAATAATAATAATGATAAAGACAGCCAGTTTAGAAGCAAGTCACCTATGTGAGGGCATGAGCATCAAGAGACAGGGACCCTGTGGGGACCACTCTATAGCCTGTCCGCCATAGTTTGAGAATTCTGGAGAGGAGTGCAGCACAGTGGAGCTTGGCAAATAACTTTCAGTTTAGTACGTATTAGATGTGCCTTAGCTTTGGTCAGACTTGCCACTGTGAACTTTGCTCTGGCCACCTCCCTCCCCCTGGCTCTCCTGTATTCCCTTAGAGGTAGGTTTTGTGCTCTCTACTCTCTGGGTATTACTGCTTCTTTCTGGACTCTTTCTAAAAGTTTGCTTTTCTTATACAAATAATTTCATTTTCTTTGCTCCAGTATTTAATTTTCCTAGCCATTCCCTAAAGCCTATTTTCCCCCTCAATTAAATGGCTTAGATAAAAAAAAAATGCATCTGTATTTTCCAGTCTTCTTTTACGTGGCCAACACACTATAATTACTCTCTTTACCCTAATACGCTGCTGAATTGCATAAACTTTTGAATGCTGAAACATAAAAAATGTCATAGACAGGTAACTGCTGCAAAAGGTCTTTCTCATGCTTGATTTAGGGTAAGACTACATGCTTTTTTAGAGTTTTTTAAAGCTATAAAATTTTGAATGAGAAATCGATTCACTAAATCAAACCTACATTGTTGAACATGATGGGCTTCCACCAGACTTCTGTCTTCCCATCCAGTTACTCTAATGAAACAGGTGTTTTATTGAATAAGACAAAAGAATAAGAAAATCCTGACTCATGGATAAACTTAAAATTTTGGTCCAAGAGGATTAAAAAAAGCTCTTTCTCCAAAAATACAGTGATCCTCAAATGCTAGTAAGCATCAGAATCATTCAGAGGGGTTGTCAACATACAGCTTGCTGGGTGCCGCCTCCAGTTTGGGTTTTTGTTTTGTTTTTTAAGATTTTATTTATTTGAAAGAGAGAGAGAGAGAGAGAGCACGCGTGCATGTGCACAGGTGCAGGGACAGAGGGAGAGGGAATGGGAGAAGCAGACTCCCCTGCTGAGCGGGGAGCCCAGCGCTAGGAACCTGGGATCATAACCTGAACCAAAGGCAGATGTTTAACTGACTGAGCCACCCGGGCATCCCTATCTGCAGATATTTATTCAGTAAGTCTGCAGTAGGGCTCAAGACGTTGTATTTCTAACAAATTGCCAGGTGGTGATGATGCTGCTTGTTTGGGAACCATTCTTTGAGAACCACAGCTGTATACAACTGCCCCAAATACCACAACCTAGCAAAATGAGGTGTGATAAAATAGGCGAGTATGTCTTCAATTTCTGAAGACTGTGCAGCATTAGCAATAGCCACGCCACCTAGAGTAGATGACCTAAGTCCAAGTGATTACATATTCTGTATCAGTGCTACTGAGTTCCCAGTTTTCTAGGGAGAGCTATAAAACTACATGATCTGGCTATCTTTTATCATTATTATTATTATTATTGAGATGTAATTGACATACAGTATTATATTAGTTTCAGGTGCACAACATAGTGATTTGTATACATTGATGAATGATCACCACAATAAGTCTAGTCACCGTCTGTCACTATACAAAGTTAATGCAATATTATTGACGATGTTCTCCATGCTTTACATTACATTTCTCATGATGTCTTTATTTTGTAATGGGAAATTTGTATTTCTGTCTTGGGAGAGTATCTGAAAGCGTAAAGAATTGAGGTATTGGTGAGTAGGACTAAATTTTATTGGGCTCAATATAGCATCACGAGAAAAGTTGAACATGACATTCGAATCAATTATTAATCAGTCACTAGCAGTAACAGATTTTTAGCTAAAGGGCAGTCACTAAGATGTCTTTTGTAACATTTACAGGTTTCAATACTCAGATTCATCCATTGTTACCATTTAAGAATGCCTTGTTCCTAATTTTGGCAGAAAATGATATGTAATCACCTTTCTTACTTAGTTGGTAGTAGGCATTTTGTGTTGTTTTGATTGTTTGATTTGCTTGTGGTTTTATAAATAAGTTTACTATTAAGGTCGTTCATAAAACTGTAAGTAGAAAGTAAATCCCTGAGACCTAGAAAATCAATATATCCCATATGTAATAAATAACCAATAATCAACTTCAATATAAAGTAATTTCTCTATCAAATATGTCTGCAGAGAATTAACTTTACTTGTCCTTCATACTTCTAAAAGACTTCTTTTCAGAAACAGCATGCTGTGTAAAGCATATTTTTTGGAGACAGACAAATGCCTGTGGTTCTACCAAAACCCAAAGATGAAAACCAAACCAAATCAAAATGTGTCGTAGATACATCATTTTACGTATAGTGTAAGAAAAAGAAGTATTTTCTGCTGAGTTATACAGTGAATTTTCTCTCCAGTATTTCTATTTGTTAATGTGAATAGTTGATGAGAGTGTATAAATCAGGGGAAAAGAATGGAAAAGAAGGAATACATGTATCCTGTTGTGAATTTTATTTATTTTTCTTTTTGCCTTATTTATGGATTTATTTTAATTCCACTATAGTTAACATACAGTGTTATATTAATGTCAAGTGTACAAAACAATGGTTCAGCAACTCTGTAGTACTCAATGCTCATTGTGAGAAGTTTACCTTAATCCCCTTCACCTGTTTCCTGTATTTTATCCATCACCCCATCCACTTCCCCTCTCGTAAATGTTCTCTATAGTGAAGAGTTTTGTTTTGGTTTGTCTCTTTTCTCTATGTTTGTTTCTTAGATTCCACATATAAGTGAAATCATATGGTACTTGTCTTTCTTGGATTGACCTATTTCACTTAGCATTATATTCTCCAGATCCATCCATGTTCTTGCAAATGGCAGGATTTCATTCTTTTTTATGGCTGAGTAATATTCCAGTGTGTCCATCTAATTTGGCTATTACAACTCATGCTTCAGTAAACATGGGGGGACATAGGTCTTCAAATTTGTGTTCTCTTATTCTTTGGGCACATACCCACAGGAGAATACAGGGATGAAGGACAGGCTGCACTGTTAGCAAATTATGTCGCAAATGTTGGCACTGGCAAGTGTCCACAGATGTTCATATATTTAGGGGAGGGAAATGGTGCCCACCAACTCCTTCATTCCTTGAAAAGTCTCCCTAAGATCCCAGCCCCTTCAGTATATGTTCTGATGTTAGTAAACAAATCTCCCATCCATACACCCCAGGCATTTTTCAAACTGCTGCTTCTATTCCGTATCACCGTGGGGCTGTCTCTTTAAGGGCAGGTACTCGGCTTCCTCTCGCCCTCCTGGCTTTCGTAAGAGTATGTGGACTTTTTAAGTTCCAGGTGTTAAGCCCTGCTGATTGTAACAACTACTGAAATTCAGTCCCTCTGGTTTTTAAAGCCAAACATTGTGGAAATTTATCTGGGTGTGAGAATCTCTTTCTCACTCTTCTCTGGACTTGTGGCGTCCCTCCCTCTTGCAGACAGTCCCATGGGTCCATTTAACTTCTGACTGCATCTGACTGCATCTCCACCCTTTCTACCCTCGTTGGTCCAGCCTCATTTCTACATTTAGCTGTGGAGAGTCTTTTCTGTCAGTCTTCGGGTCGTTTTCTAGGTTATTTACACTCGTGGCTGTTGTCTAGTTGTACCCATGGGATGCGGCGAGCTTAGGGTCTTCCTACTCCATCATCTTCCTCAGAAGTTCCAATGTGAATTTTACACCGAGGTGTCTGGGCTATCTTTACATGCAGGCATGCTCTTCCCTGTAGGTGAGTCCATAGGTAATGCAGAGAAAACTACCTAAAAATATTTGGTCCCAGCTCCTTTAGTGCTGACATTTGCCGTTATCTCGTCCCTCCAAAGGTAGATATTTTTTTTCTCACCCTGTACATGTGATTTTGGTATCTGTTAAGTTGAATCATATGAAGTTACCATATTTGGCAATTTTTGAACGACAAAAATGATTTCATGTATTACAACTTAATAATTTATCGGGAAGAATGTTGCATAGTATAACATATATATGTGTGTGTGTATATATATATATATATATATATATAAGCTCATTTCTTGGGATTTCAATTCTTGCAGGAGAGTAGTTTTTAAATTGTGATCCTATTTTTTTATTAAATAAACTTGCTCATGTTTTTTGGCGTCCTGGTGACTGACCAGGCAGACCACCATTGGAAGGAGGAGAGAGTACCCAAATGCTTTTGCTTCTTCACTTATAAAAAGATTGTTTAAAGTAATTATTGAACAAACAACTGCAGAAGGAACTTGAAATATTGTAAATTTAGTACATAGTTGGAAAATTAAAGTCCTACCAAAAGTTCATATTGTACCTTATAATAATTTGCAATAATACAGATCAGATTCAATCTTAATATCTGGGCTCAGTCAACACATAAGAGAATCCTCAGCAGTAAATTTGGGAAAGAGAAGCTGTATTCCTTCCTTCCTTCTTTCCTTCTTATTTTCTTCCTTCTTTTCTTCCCTCCTTCCTTCTTTCCTCCATCCACTCATACATTTAGCATTTGTTCAGTGCCTCTCTTGTGCCCGGTACCATTTCCCATCAACTGAGTTTGCACTCATGTAAAAAAAAAAAAAAAAAAAAAAAAAGACATGTTCCTTTCTCACTGAGTTCACATTCTATTCTAACTATATTGCTGCTAGGGAGAGTGAGAATGGCTTCAATACAATGCTAAATACAAATTGCATCGTGATCTACTGGATGTCTATCCCAAATTTGTTATGGTGTTTCTTTTCTTCTTTCTTTCGTTCTTTACAATTTTTAAATTAACTTATAATGTATTATTTGCTTCAAGGGTACAGGTGTGTGAATCATCAGTCTACACAGTTCACAGCACATACCTGCTATGGTGTTTCTTATATACCTGACTTTTAATTAGAAGAATAGTTATAGGAAGCATATTGAAGTTGATAATGATATATTTTCATACAATCTGGATTCTGTAATTTGACATATGTAAAATAATTTTTAGAGATAAAATTTCTTAATGTTATCTGTAATATGACTCTATATGTATATACTGCCTCATAAATATTAAAAGAACTCTAATTATTACCAGTTCTTATGGTTAAAGGAAATTGAATCTTTGGATCAGTAGTTTTAAACCAGGGGTGATTTTGTCCTACTCTATGCCCCTCCCCCCCAACGTTCTTCTGAAATCTGCCACTTAGAGACATTTGGCAATGTTTGAAAATGTATTTGGTTGTTATTAGTGGCATCTGGTGGATAGAGGCCAGGGACACTACTAAACATCCTACAGTATACAGGGTAGCATATACCACACCCACCCCCCAAAAAAATTTCCTGCCCAAATTGTCAGAAGTGCTGAGGTAGAAAAACCCTGCTCTCACTAATGAAAGAGTTTATTTCCTTCTTCACATTTTCTTTTTCCTTTGTCTCCACACCTCACTTTTATAAGTTTAACTCCACTGGATTTTCTGACCACTCATTTATTTACATTTCCCCCAAATCCACTGTTAAGACATGATGGGGGATACAAAGACATAAAATAGGCTATCTGGTCTCTAATTCACATCTGATTTTAAGAACCTACCTTACATCTGCCTGGAGGATTATTTGACTTTCTGAAAAGGACGAGTGACCCATCAAAACATTCCTCTGGGTGATGAGACCTAGAGATCTTTTGTGCATTCTGCTCATCTTTCCCATTTCCTCTATCTCCCATTGAATGCCATTTTGCATGGTAGAAGTCTGGTTCTGAATTCTCCGGAAGATAAAAATGCAGTTCTATTGTTCAAATTGCATTAAAGGCAGAACTTTGTGGGGGTGAGAAGGACAGGAAAATACGACCCTTTGTAATCATAATGTGGGGGAAATGTTTGGCTTAATAATAGGTTACAAAATAGATTTCTTAATCTAAAACGATAAAATCTCTTGAATAAGGGCAAGCTGATACTTCAGATCATGTACAAATAAGGCAATATTTAATTGCATTGTAATCCTAGGATACATCAAACAGCTAACCCTTTCTCGTCTGCTGTTAGTCACATTGACACTCTGACAATACAAAGATCCTCCTCCTTTGCACCCGAAATGGCAATGAGTTGAATCAAGAAGAGAAAATAACATCAGAATTGTGCAATAAATCCCTATCTGAACAAATATAGGTGTACTTTGCGTTTGGCTGAGAAAATATAGAGACACAGAAAAGCTAGGTATGAACAAAGAAAAGTTAGTTTTTTCATCATCAGTCACTACTGCACATACACTGTGTGTGTATGTGTGTATACACTACACATATATTCTACATATATTAATATATGTAGATATATAATATATTCTACATATATTCTGTATTATCCAGAAACACCCATATAATGGAGATACCCTGCCTGAACTTCTGCAAAGAGCTGATTAAGTGGTTCACAATGGTGCAGTGTGCTATTTGCTCTTATCCTCAATTTTCCTGATGATTCACCTAGAATATGGCTATCTATCTAGAAACAGCTAAAATTAACAGAACAATTTAGAAAACCCACTGAGCTAAAGTTGCATAGTGCAGACTAAAAGAAGGGAGGAAGATGGGTGACTCAGGGGATTCTTAATGGAATTCTAAACCTTTCGTTTCCAGACTCCCTCAATTTATGGATGAGGCAGTGTTCTCTTGGATACTTCCAAAGTGCTTTTTTGGACAACTCATTACTGCAGATTAGGGGAGACAGGTAGCAGGTGTGGTGTTTCAGGAGATTGTCAGGAACATAGGCCAAATTTCCCACTCTGGATTGCTGGTGTTTAGAAACGTGGTTTACAGGGACGCCCATCAGAGGCTGAAGGACTGGAACAATATTTGCTCTCCCTGGGAGGCTGCCTCCAATGCTGATAAGCTCCTCCCCTAAATCAACCCCAAGGTCTGAAAGAGGTTCCTAAAAAAAATCCTTTGGTCTGAGGACATAATGATGCAGTGATTCCTCCAGAGCAGCTTGTATCCCCAGGAGTAAGTTGGGGGCTAGATTGCCCCCCACAGTCACACATGATAATCTCCCAAGCTGGGAGCCAACCCAGGGCAGGGGTCATTTTCTGTGAGCTCCCCACCTCCAAAGACTTGTCAGGTTCACATCCCAGCATTGGAGTGAGTAGTCACAAGAACTGGAATAGTTCAGACATTTAGAAATCTGAAACAGGGGTACCGTGTGCTTTTCCTGAAGTAAATAATCATAATTTGTGCAAGGCTTTCCCAAGAGTCCAGTCACCCTACATTGGTATCTCAGAGAAAAGTGGATGGTGGCTGGGCATTTGATGAAAGATGTGCACAATTTAGTTTTGTTATTATGGGGACAAATTCTCCCTTTAGTTCATGACCATAAATCTGACATGTGCCTGGCAGCCAAAATGTGATCAAGAAAGAAGAGGTTCTGGAGAAGACTATGAAAAGCTATTGGCCCTACATAGGGTCCATAGCCAATATCTGGTGGCTAGTCTGTGGTCTGCATTGGGCAGCAGGGCCAACAGTCAGGAAGACAAGCTAGATATGTTGTAGAGGGGAGCAAAAGCAAGCTACGCTGATCCATCACCACATCTCAGAAGAACAACTTTTGGGGTACCTGGGTGGCTCAGTCCTTAAGCGTCTGTCTTTGGCTCAGGTCATGATCCCAGGGTCCTGGGATTGAGCCCCAAGTTGGGCTCCCTGCTTGGTGGGAAGCCTGCTTCTCCTTCTCCTACTCCCCCTGCTTTTGTTCTCTCTCTCACTCTCTTTCTGTCTGTCAAATAAATAAATTTTTTTTTTTTAAAAGGACAACTTTCTGAAGAAAGTAACCGCTGTCTATCTGTTTTGTTGAACTCTACCCTGGATGGAACCTAGCAGGGAAGATAATTCTAGGAGAGGAAGCCAGGAGAGTTTAACTGAGTTAACAATAGCATGGTTGAGCAAGAAATTATAATCAAGTTAGATAAAGACGGAAAATTAATCACTGGATCCTGCAATGATAATCACGGCAAGAGCAAATTTGATAGACAAGAAATTTTTTGGTGTAAGTTTATGAGAGATCAGTTGGAAGGGTTAAATATTTTGAGAAGTTTTACTGCAGAGAGAAGCAGAGAAATGCCTTATTAACTGGGTGATAAGAGAGGCCAAGGGAAGTTTTTGTTTTGTTTTTTGTTTTGTTTTTTTTTAAAGATTTTATTTATTTATTTATTTGACAGAGAGAGATCACAAGTAGATAGAGAGGCACCCAGAGAGAGAGAGAGAGAGGGAAGCAGGCTCCCTGCTGAGCAGAGAGCCCGATGCGGGACTCGATCCCAGGACCCCGAGATCATGACCTGAGCTGAAGGCAGCAGCTTAACCCACTGAGCCACCCAGGAGTCCCAAGGGAAGTTTTTAAAATAAATGTTAATTTTTTATTTGAGTATAGTTGACACAATGTTACATCAGTTTCAGGTGTACAACACAGTGATTTGACAAGTCTATACTTTATGCTATTCTCCCCACAGGTGTAGCTACCGTTTGCTACCACACAACATTATATCATACCATTAACTATATTCCTTGTGCTGTATCTTTCATCCCCATGACTTATTCATTCCGTAATGGGAACCTATCTATCTCTCATTCTCCTTCAGTCATTTTGCCCATTTCCTTCCTCCTCTCTGGCCACCATTAGTTTGTTCTCTGTATTTATGGATCTGTTCCTGCTTTTGTTTGTTTTGTTTTGTTTTATATTCCACATATAAGTGAAATCATATGGTATTTATCTTTCTCTGCCTGCTCACTTCACTTAGCATGATGCTCTCTAGATCCACCAATGTTGTTGCAAATGGCAAGATCCAATTCCTTTTTATGG
Organism: Meles meles; assembly: GCF_922984935.1. Taxonomy (NCBI): domain Eukaryota; kingdom Metazoa; phylum Chordata; class Mammalia; order Carnivora; family Mustelidae; genus Meles; species Meles meles. Next base: position 61,697,454 of record NC_060066.1, on the reverse strand, counting down.
CTGAGTAAAATTATATATATATATATGTGTGTGTGTATAAAATTATATATATAATATATATATGGAGTATATATATGCACAATATACTTATAAATATAAGCATATACTATAAATAGACATATAAATAAAAAATTACTTATTTATTTATTTTTACCACTCCTTTATCCCTTCATCTACTGATAGACACTTAGGTTGCTTCCATGTCTTGGCTACTGTAAATAATACTGTAGTAAATATAAGGCTGCATATATCTTTTTGAATTAACATTTTTGTTTTCCTTGGGTAAATACCCAGTAGTGGAATTTGTGGATCAAGTGTCATGGAACCTTTGAGGAACCTTCATTGTGTTTTCCACAGTGACTTCACCAAATTTGCTTTCCCACCCAAAGTGCTTGAGGGTTCTTTTTTCTTTACAGAAGGGAAGTTTTGTTATTTGCTTTTTTAAGTTGGAAGAATAAAAATGTGTTCAGATGCTAATGGGAATGATCCAGTAGAGAGGGTGCAGTTGAAGCTGGAAAGTAAAGGGAATCCAGAGTGTCTCATGCTTTGTCTCCCTCTCTGATTTCTTCCCCTTCAGTACCCACCCCTTTCCCCTGTGGTCCTCTGCTCTATTCCTTGAGTTCCACATGAGTGAAACCATATGATAATTGTCCTTCTCTGCATGAGCACTGGGTGTTATACACAACTAATGAATTATTGAACACTACAGCAAAAACTGATGATGTACCATATGCTGGTTAACTGAACATAATAGGAAAAATAAAGAAAAATAAAACCTTTCAGTATCAGAATACAAAAAAAAAAAAACAGAAAAAGAAAGAAAAGTAATGGGAGAATTTCTGGAGCGATGTGTTTAGATAGAAAAGAAGAGAGAGAATCCAGCACACTAGAGGTACTAGCTTTAGAAGGATGGAATCTCCGCCCTGCTAACTACTTCCACGGCCACCAACTGGCCCAAGATGTCATTGTCTCTTCCCTGCACGACTGCAGTAGCTCCTAATGAGTCTCGCTGCTTCTGCCCTTCAACCACCTATAAACTATTCTCAGCACAGCATTCAGAGTGATCTTTATAAAAAGTATGTCAGATCAGGTCATCCCAGTGCTCCAAACCCTCCAATGGACCTCATTTCACTAGGAGAAAAGTCAAAAGTCCTTGCAAGGATACACCAGCTGCTTGATGATCTGGTTCTTCATGTGTCTATAATCTTCTTTCTTCTCTCTCTCTCTCTCTCTGTCTCTCTTCTCTCTCACTCTCTTCTTTCTAAACTTCTTGACTTTTCCTGGAACTCCCTGAAACCCCCCTGCCACAGGACCTTTGCTCTGTCTTTTGCCTCTGAGTAGGACACTCTTGTCCCAGATATTTCCTCATTTGACTCCCTCTCTTGCTTCAAGTTTTTGTTCATATCTCAGATTCTCAATGAGGCCTGCCACGACCACTTAGCTAAAATTGTAACCTTAGTTCCATCCTCTCATCTCCCTCACAGTGTTCCACTTTTTCTTTTTTCCACATATATTTATACCTTCTAAAGGCAAGGGAATTGACTATTTTCTTATGTTTGTACTGTGTTGCCTTTCTCTCCCAGACAGAATGTGAGCTCCAAGAGAGATAGCTTCATAAATGTATCTCGGGCTCCCTAAAACCATGCCTGGAGCATAGTAGGTAGTCAATAAATATTTGTAGGATGAATTAATATATTTAACTATCAGAAAAACTCTAGTAAGCTCTCTGAAGATTTATGAAAGAGAATCAGAAACTGCCTCTTTGTGCCAGGTAAAATATATTGTTCTCTGTAAATCTTGTCAAGGTGTGTCTGCTAAGCTGCAACAAATTAATTTGAAAGGTAAAGGCTGTGTATGATATTTTTATCTACACTTTTGCATTCGATACAAAACACATTCATCAAGTAAATATTTATAATAACCTTCACACATGCTCAGCACTTACCAATTTATAATTGCATTTTGTTAAACCTCCCAACCTTTTGAGGTAGGCATTATGGTCTGCATTTAATTGATAAAGAAAATGAGATTCCAAAGAGTCCAATGACTTGCTCAAATTCTTACAAAATTAGTAAATGGTGGACCCAGAACTCAAGAACAGACTTTCTTATATCCATATAAGGAAGCACCTTTATGTCCACCGGCTATAACTTCACTCTATGACATGGAGAAAGAGCTCATGTAACAGCAAATTGGCTGATTTCATACTGATGAAACTTTAGTTCAAATTGGTAGTTTGAGAGCCTTTGTATCAAATTTTAACTAAGTATCTATATATCCATTTATCCATCTATGTATCTTTTTTTTTTTTTTTTTTATTTATTTGACAGAGAGAGATCACAAGTAGATAGAGAGGCAGGCAGAGACAGAGAGAGAGAGGGAAGCAGGCTCCCTGCTGAGCAGAGAGCCCGATGCGGGACTCGATCCCAGGACCCTGAGATCATGACCTGAGCCGAAGGCAGCGGCTTAACCCACTGAGCCACCCAGGCGCCCCTATCCATCTATGTATCTTTCTATCATTTGTACATACACACATTTGTTGAATATTTGCACCAGGCATGATGTTAAATGCTATGCAAATATTATCTCATTCATATCCCACCCAAATACTATAATCAAGATATTCCATTGTACAGACAGGAAAACGGAGGCACAGAGAGGTTAAATAACTTGCCCAGGCTGACATCAGAATGAGCCACAGTGTAAACCTAGAAGTCGAACTGCACAGTGTTCCTAACCATCACAACATAGATTTTCCTTCCTCAGTTAATGATAGTAGGTTTGATCATCTTAACCAGGTAGTATGTAGAGAGAAATAATTTCTGAACTGCTTTGCTTTAGACCTGAAAAAAGATGGTGTTTTTTAAAGTGCCTTTGACTGGTGGTGTGCTCTGGGACGAGTTGCTGACCAGTCCCATTGTCCTGGGTGGAACTGACACACAGTCTGTCCTGCAGTGAGGTGGGAAACACCACCCTGCCGGAGTTCCTCTTTCCTTTTGGAACCCTGCCTCTGTCAATGTTCAGTTTTCAGACACCTGCCTCAGTGACTCCCCAGACTGCTCATTGTCAACCCAGCTCCTGGAGTCTGAGCACAGCATGCCAACATTCGATGTTAAAACATACATTATTTTGGAGACAAACCATAAATGACTCTTAATCTCACAAAACAAACTGGGGGTTGCTGGGGGGAGGTGGGATTGGGAGAGGGGGAGCGGGCTATGGACATTGGGGAGGGGAGGCGAACCATAAGAGACTATGGACTCTGAAAAACAACCTGAGGGTTTTGAAGGGTCAGGGGTGGGAGGTTGGGGGAACAGGTGGTGGGTGATGGGGAGGGCACGTTTTGCATGGAGCACTGGGTGTTGTGCAAAAAGAATGAATACTGTTACGCTGAAAAAATAAATAAAAAAAAAAAACAAAAAAACATACATTATTTTAAATATGGTTAAAATGTCTTCATTGGTTCAAACATTTTCTACTCTTTGCCATCCTTATACCTAATGACATTTTAATCTGAGCAGTTTGGAATGGGTGAGTGCAAAGAGATAAAATATCAAATTCAGATTGCAGATATGGACGTGTGAAGAGATGAGCATCTAGAAAAGTAATCCATGTGTTCATAAACTCACTTTTAACTATATTCCAGAAATCTCTTCGCACTCAGAACCTGACCAGAATTTTATAGCTCGAGATCTAAGCTTCTCTGGCCCTGGAAGAGGTAGGCAATATTTTTTACTCCTTCTCTTTGCTGGCCTGTTAATTACCACTGGAGGAAATAGAGAATGGAGGAAAACAATATTCTTACTTTTAAGAGATCAAAATAGTACATATAACAATGTCTCTGGGGCTTCTATCAATTTATGATACAGGCATTCTGCATTTATCTGGATTTATCAATAAAAGAAGAGCCAGAGAAGTTTCTTTCACCTAAATTAATGAAACTATAAGTAGAATGGATGAGACAAAACCTAATAATTAATCTAAAACAAGTGCAAACCCATTCCCTTAAGTGGTTACCAGAATAGTTTCTTTCTGAAGGTTGTCTTTTTTTTTTTTTAAGGGTTTTGTTTATTTATTCGACAGACAGAGATCACAAGTAGGCAGAGAGACAGGCAGAGAGAGAGAGGAAGAAACAGGCTCCCTGCCAAGCAGAGAGCCCGATGCGGGGCTCTATCCCAGGACTCCAGGATCATGACCCGAGCCAAAGGCAGAGGTTCAACCCACTGAGCCACCCAGGCACCCCTGGTTGTCTGGCTTTTATTGGGCTACTCCACTAAATTTTCATTAGACTCATCTTGATTTTTTTTAACTGCCAGTCATCTGTCCACTAATTCATTTAACAAACATTTTATTGAACATCACCTATATTCTAGAAATTGTGTTTTGCATCAGGGACACAGAGATGAATTCAAACCAGTTCCAACCATGAGGGACTTATGGCCTCATGAAAAAACAACCACCCTAACATAATTATACTATAATGTGATAACTAGAGGGATGGAGATAGTTATATACGAACCTGTGCCTTATAGGACTATTTTAAATCAGGACTATTTAAATTTCTGCTGCTTATGAAAGCAAATTAGATATCGAAACTGTCAGACTACTGTGTGCAAAACTGTTTTTCAAGCTACACAATGTATAGAGCCATGCTATATTAATCTCAGTAACAGAAAAGTAAAAGAACCCATAATCTTACAACTTTAAAAAAAAATCAGATCATTAGATATCAGGTGTGAAATTACTTCATTATCCTAGCCATAGTTTTAAAAATAGCACTTTACACAATATACTTTGTTATTTTTTTAATTCTTAATTACCAAGTTTTAATCAACTTCGCACCTCTGGTTCTTCTGAATCATAATAGATTTTCTGTCTTCCTCCTTCTGACCGGCTATCTATTTTTAAGTTTGTATTTATATTTATTTGTTCAGAATATAGATTTGTTTCTGCCTGCCTGATTTTGAAGTGCTGAAATATTATTTTCATGAAATCTTTGCATTGTTACTGATTGGCAGACAAGTAGACTCGTCAAACTGCAGAGTTAACAGGCTAATCTTGGTTCTCCTTCCTTTTAGTGACAGCACATCGGTGTTATTCAGCCAGAGGTGGGACGTCAAGGCACTGCTTAAACCCAGACTGATGAGTGCCTCTTCCACTCTCTGTGGGGGGAGTATGAGTTATATGCTTTCCTGGCAAGCAAAGTTTCTGTACTTCGCCTGCACTTCTCCATTTTGCATACGGAAACTACTGAAGCAGGGGGAAGGAGAGGGAAATAACAGATCTTGGCAGGTTCTTGGCAAGGTTGGGAACCTATGTAGATAGAAGTGGGAGGAGGGGGAAATTCTGTTGATCTATTCCTATGTGTCCACATGTGCATAGTCAGTGTGCGGATGTGCTTTTCTAGACATATCAAGTAGAGACTTGAAATTTGCAGTGCTCCTAGAGGAGAGGACGTGAGACAGATATGGAAGGAGAGTGGAGGGGAAAGACAGAGAAGTGGCAGGCAGGGGCCCTGGAGCGAAAGACAGCCACAGGAAACGATCAAAACTGGGTTCCATAAGGCGTTTTAAAGAAGAAAGCTACCTTTAACACCCACATTGTAGTTTTTAACCATACTGCCCTACAGAAAGCACCTTGTATTTGAGGTTGTTCAGGAACACACGAGTGAAAAGATCTACGATGCACATTAAGGTCATCTTGAGGAGTGCCTGGGTGCCTCAGTGGGTTAAAGCCTCTGCCTTCGGCTCAGGTCATGATCTCAAGGTCCTGGGATCGAGCCCCGCATGGGGCTCTCTGCTCAGCAGAGAGCCTGCTTCCCTTCCTCTCTCTCTCTGCCTGCCTGTCTGCCTACTTGTGATCTCTGTCAAATAAATAAAATCTTAAAAAAAAAAAAAATAAGAAGGTCATCTTGAGTCTCAAAAGAGAATAGCCACAGCACCGGAAGCACAGGACTCAGGTTTCAGTGGAAAAAGAACATCAGAGCGGAGCCAAGATGGCCACGCCATGGGAGGACCCTAGCCTTGCCTTGCCTCTTGAACACAGCTAGGTAACTATGAAATCATCCCGAGTACCCAAGAAATTGACATGAGGACTGATAGATAGATAGATAGAACAAATTGCACAATTAGAGGGAGACAAAAGTCCATTTCGAGGAAGGTAGGAAGAGCAGAGACATAGTTGGGAGGAGAAACAGATCACTAATATCATCCTCATAGGCAAAAACTGAGAGCTTTTCCTCTCTTGTCAGGAACAAGAAAGGGATGTCCACTCTCACCACCATTATTAAACGTAGTACTGGAAGTCTTAGCCTCAGCAATGAGACAACACAAAGAAATAAAGGCAACCAGATCAGCAAGGAAGAAGTCAAACTTTCACTATTTGCAGATGACATGATATTCTATATCGAAAACCCAGAAGACTTCACCAAAAAATCGCTAGAACTGATATGAATTCAGGATACAAAATCAATGTTCAGAAATCTGTTGCATTTCTACACACCACTAATGAAGCAGCAAAAAGAGAAATTAAGGAGTCAGTCCCATTTAAAATTGCATGAGAAATAAGATACCTATGAATAAGCCTAACCAAAGAGGTAAAAGATCATACTCTGAAAACTATAAAATACTGATGAAAGAAATTGAAGACGACACAAAGCAATGGAAAAACCTTCTATGCTCATGGATTGGAAAAATAATTTTTTATTATGTTAGTTACCAAACAGTACTTCATTAGTTTTGATGCAGTGTTCCATGATTCATTGTTTGCTTATAACACCCAGTGCTCATTGCAATACATGCCCTCCTTAATACCCATCACCAGGCTAACCCATGCCCTCACCCCCTCTGAAACTACTTCCCCTGTGAAACCCTCAGTTTGTTTCCTGCTGTCCATAATCTCTTATGGTTTGTCTCCCCCTCTGATTTCCCACCTTTCATTTCCCCCTTCTCCTAATGTCTTTCATGTTATTCCTTATGTTCCACTTATAAGTGAAACCACATGTTACTTGTTTTTCTCTGCTTGACTTATTTCACTTGGCATAATCTCCTCCAGTCCCATACATGTTGATGCAAATTGTGTGTATTCATCCTTTCTGATGGCTTAGTAATATTCCATTGTGCATATGGACCACATCTTCTTTATCCATTTGATTGTTGAAGGGCATATCAGCTCCTTCCACAGTTTGGCTAGTGCAGATATTGCTGCTATGACCACTGGAGTTCATGTATCCCTTTTTTTTTCACTACATAGGTATCTTTAGGGTAAATATCCACTAGTACAATTGCTGGGTCATAGGGTAGCTCTATTTTTAACTTTTTTTAGTAATTATTTTAATTAACATATAATGTATTATTTGCCCCAGGGGTACAGGTCTGTGAATCATCAGGCTTACACATTTCACAGCACTCACCATAACACATACCCTCCCCAATGTCCATATAGTTTTAGCTTTTTGAGGAACCTCCATAGTGTTTTCCAAAGTGGCTATACCAACTTGCATTCCAACCAACAGTGTAAGAGAGTTCCCCTTTCTCCACATCCTCTCCAGCATTTGTTGTTTCCTGCTGTGTTAATTTTTGCCATTCTAATTGGTGTAAGGTGGTATCTCAATGTGGTTTTGATTTGAATTTTCCTGATGACTAAAGATGTTGAACATTTTGTCATGTGTCTGTTAGCCATTCATGTGTTGGAAGAACAAATATTGTTAAAATGTCTCTACTACCCAAAGCAATCTACATATTCAGTGCAATTCCTATCAAAAGACCACCAGCATTTTTCACAGAGCTAGAACAAACAATGCTAAAATATGTATAGCACCACAAAAGACTCCAAATAGCCAAGCAATATTGAAAAAGCAAAGCAAAGCTGGAGACATCACAATTCTGGACTTCAAGTTATATTACAGAGCTGTAGTGATCAAGATGGTGTGGTCCTTGCACAAAAATAGACACATAGATCAATGGAACAGAATAGATAACTCAGATATGGACCCACAACTATATGGCCAATTAATCTTCAACAAAGCAGGAAACTATATCGAGTGGGAAAAAGGCTCTTCAGCAAACGGTGTTGGAAAAAAAAGGACAGCTACATGTGAAAGAGTGAAACTGGACCACTTGCTTATACCATATCCAAAATAAATTCAAAATGGATGAAAGACCTAATTGTGAGAGAGGAAACCATCAAAATCCTAAAGAACACAAGCAGAGGGGCGCCTGGGTAGCTCAGTGGGTTAAAGCCTCTGCCTTCAGCTCAGGTCATGATCCCAGGGTCCTGGGATCGAGCCCCACATCGGGCTCTCTGCTCAGCAGGGAGCCTGCTTCCTCCTCTCTCTCTCTGCCTGCCTCTCTGCCTACTTGTGATCTCTGTCAAATAAATAAATAAAATCTTAAAAAAAGAAAAAGAACACAAGCAGAAACCTCTATGACATCAGCTATAGTAAATTCCTACTATATATATTTCCTGAGGCAAGGAAAACAAAAGCAAAAAAGCTTCTGCACTGTAAAGGAAACAATCAATAAAACTAAAAGACAACCTACAGAATGGAGGAGATAATTGCAAATGACATATCTGATAAAGGGTTAGTATCCAAAATATATAAATAACTTATAAAACTCAACACCCAAAAACAAATAATTTAGTTAAAAATGGGCAGAAGATATGAATAGACATTTTTCCAAAGAAGACATTCAGATGACCAACAGACACATGAAAAGATGCTCAGTGTCACTCATCTTCAGGGAAATACAAATCAAAACTACAGTGAGATACCACCTCATACCTGTCAGAACGGCTAAAATTAACAACAAGGAAACAACAGGTATTGACGAGGATCCAGAGAAAGGGCAACAGTCTTATACTGTTGGTGGGAATGCAAACTGGTGCAGCCACTCTGGAAAATAGCATGGAGGCTCCTCAAAAAGTTAAAAATAGAACTACCCAGCAATTGCACCCAAAGGATACAAAAATACTGATTCAAGGGATACATGCATCATATAAACATGATGTTTATGCAGCACTATCAACAATAACCAAATTACAGAAAGAACCCAAATGTCCATCGACTGATAAACGATAAAAATGTGAGATATATCTATATCTATATCTAAATATAGATATATATACACATACACAATGAAATATTACTCAGCCATAAAAGAATGAAATCTTGCATTTGCAACAATGTGGATGGATCAAATGGTGTATCAGATCAAATGGTGGTCCTACCTGTAAACCACACTTGTAGTGAGAGATGCTTACTGATAAATCAGACAGCTCAGCTGGTTTGAGTCTCTGCTAATGAAACCATTTATGAGTTTACCTTTCATGCCAGGTGTTTCCCCTTGTGCCGAGGAGAATTCTATGTCAAATTCGGGGCCACTCCCAAGTGAACGATACAGAGCAATGCAAAGTCCTGCTATGTTCCAAGCCCTGGCACATGTTATTCCTTCTGCCTGAACTCAGTCCCTGCCTCCCCACCCCAAAGTGTACTATCACCCAGCTGGTAACTCTCCATAAATCTTGGTATGCTCCCCACTCTGGAGAGAACGTTTTTTCCCAAACTCTCCCCCTATCCCACTGTGCTCTACTTGGACTTGAGTCACTGCTCATGAAGCCCTGAAGAGAAAGTCATCCATTTTGTATAATGCTGTATCCACATGTATAATGCTGGGGTAGCTAGTAAGGACCTTTAAAGGGAAAAATCCTTCTAACATTCAACTAATTAGCATTCTGTAATACTTGATTACATTGCACTATTATGCTTGTATCACATGCCAGGCTCTGTGTATGATGCAGTGAATCATTCCACGTCCAGGGATGCCATCTTCTCATCTTATCCCTGAACCCCAGGTCCTTCCATAACAGAAGTTTATTTATAAATGTGTGTTACAAAAATAAATAAATAGGTGGATGAACAGATGGTTGGATGAAAAGATAGGTAAATCTCTTGCCCCCTAATACCTGCAGTTTCCCCAGAAAAGGCAAGACTTCTTGTGGTTGCTATATTTTGCTTTAAAAAAAAAAGTCAGTGGATGGAGATGAAAATATTTATTTGTGAACTAAGGTAAAGCTGCAAAGGAACTTCTTAGGACCGGCCTTGTCCACAATCATAAAATACATCTTATATAAACCTCTCATAAAGGAGAATAAGAAAGAGATTGTGGATGGATTAGTGACAACCTATCATCACAAGAAAGTAAAACCAAAAGTCTAGAGGTTAAGTTAGATCAGTTTTGTGGTGGAAAAAGTACTTGCATTTAGAAGATGTATTTGTGTGGGAAATATATTTATTTCCTATATAAAATTTTTACATAAAGTTATGTATATATATGAACTGAGAACAGGACATGCCCTGTAATACATGGGGATCCAGTGCAAAATGAAAATGCAGAGCCCAAATTAAAAAATTATTCAGAATTTTAAGGCAGTGACAGTAGAGCATTAAACCCATCTCAGAATCCTTTGAAGTGTAGGTCCCATGTGACTGTATGCTTGGCATACCAGGAACTCAGCCCTACGATTATTCCTTTTTCTACAGTCTTTAGATATAATGCATTTTTGTTTACAATTATATATGGTTGTTTGTCATGCGGTCTTCAACCGGAGGATAGAAAATGTCACGGATTATATTATATGGACATATTCCACTTTGTGGCTGTTTTATATTCTATTTATATCCTCCAATACTAATGCTTTTGTGTTCTACTCATCAAGATTGTTTACATAGGGTCCTGGCGTGGCATGTAGTAAGCTCTTGATAAATATTTAAAACAAAAAAATTATCAGGGCACCTAAGGTCTGGTTCCAGGGTCCTGGGATAGAGCCCCACATCGGGCTCTCTGCTCAGTGGGGTCCTGCTTCCCCCCTCTCTCTCTGCTTACTTGTTATCTCTCTCTGTCAAATAAATAAGTAAAATCTTTAAAAAAATTATCTATTCTCTTTCTTCTTAATAAAATAAAAGTTTCATCAGCATCCATGGGTATTGGCAAATAGAGATATTAGTGAATGATAAATTTACCATACAATATGCATTTATATGTATAAACTTCCGAATACATACAGTAGTATTTGGGAGCTATATTCTAAGACCTTCCTTCAATTAAGACAAAGGTTAAATAATTGCATTTTATAGGAAGTTCTAATGATGTCAATTATATCTTCGTTCTACCTTTCGAGGCATATGTACAAAGGAATGAAAAATGGCATTTGCTGTTCTTTGGAAGGTGCTTTTGAAGTCAGGAATGTTAACTGCAGATTTTTGCTTTGGCCCCACTCAGAACACTGATTCCTCTGTCCAGTGGTAGCCAGTGAATGCTAGGAGTTTTCTGTGTGGCATTTGGGTATCTCATTCTGTGTCTGGTATTTCTTTCATGAGTTCCATTGTTCTACCTAATGTGTGACTTAATCTGACTTAATCTGAGTCCTGTCAGATCAGTTCTAAAACCTCAGCTGTATTTTTGTAGCATTTCTTATGTACCAGAAACTTGCTTTAATCTGCTGCTTTAATTCAGCTATTATCACAACCTGTCTGGCACTCACTGACTTATTTTTCTCGATGCCTATGATATACCAGATATGATATTAGACACCTGTACCTCCGTTATATAAATGCCAGAAATAACTGGGACAGAAAAAATAGAATCTTCTTATAAAGAACTTAGAATATTTGAATGTTTTATTAAAACTCTGAGAAAAAGGGGTTATCTAAATTAAACATATATTAAGGTTATTGGAAATCTAGAAATCCCATGTAAACTCTTCTTCATGTGGCCTTGGAAGGTGAGAGATGTGAGGTCTAAGATACAGTTTTTCCTAATTAGCTCTTAGGAAAATATGCAATGGTATGTTTTTGTGGCCTCTGGGCCTAAATGTTTTCCTATCATTTATATTTCTCTTTTCGTCTGATTAGCAGGTGAAACTGGCATAAAGCCCTTGAATAAGTATTTCTTACATAAGTGGGACTGATTTATTAGACTTAGTAAAAACAGATCTCCTAAGGACTCTCATAGCAAAATTTTCAGAAGCATCATCACTGATGTTGATTATGCCTTTTCACCCTAGAATCCATAGCACATAAGAACTGTGGTTTACTTTTCTTTAAATTCTATCTGTTTTCTTATAAGCTGTTTGGAATAAACCAACACAGACTAAGAATAAACAATGGCAGAACGTATCTACTTTTCTTCCCAGTTGACTTCCAAAGGTTAATTCAAGGTAGCAAGCGACACTCTGGGTTCCCAAAGAGGCATGCTGGAAGGTTTGCTTCCCAAGGAGACATGCTGGAGGACACTAGTCAACGGACTACCTGATCTCTTGAGTGGCAGTGCCTTCTAAAGAGAAAAGCATCACTGCTTCCTGGTGGTGGCAGGGTGGGTGACGAGCTGGTAGGATGAGCGGAATACAGATATGTGGTCAGAGAGATCTAGAAGAAACAGCAGATTTGGACTTTAGAAATATCTTTGAGTAGGTTCTACATATGTATTGTTTATAATCTGAGCCACATTAAAATATGCTGAAAGTGAGGGAATCTCACTTAGAGACCGAAAAGATGGGGTAGAGATAAATGGAGAAGAATAAAAATTCTAGACCAGGTCTTAACTGAGTGAGGTTACATGGCATTATCTCTAAATTTATAGATATATCAGGTAGGAATCTTTGACTCTGAAAGACAGAAGGCTCAATTCAGACAGGCTCAACTACAGTGGAGGTCATTGGATCTCTTAACAGAGAGTCCAAAGGCATACTGGGCTTTAGGATGGATTAAATAAGCAACTTCTGCTCTACGTGTCTGCAGTTTTATTTTTCTGCTCTTCTAGGTATCAGATTCATACTTGGGCTGAGAATAAGATGATGACAGCTGCTCTGGTTATTCTATTTATATACAACAACTTCCCCACAAAGGGAGAAAGGATCATTTCTTGAAAATCTTTGCAAATGGGATAAAAGAACAGTTCTAGAAGCCTTTTCTTCAATTTCATTGAACTGTATTGGGTCACATGCTTACTCATGAACCCATCATTGGAAAAGTGGATGGTATTCTTTCCCTTTAGACTAACAAGGCCTATTTCTTTCTTTCTTTCTTTCTTTCTTTCTTTCTTTCTTTCTTTCTTTCTTTCTTACTTTCTTTCTGTTTTCATGAAATATATTTTATCTTTCTGGAAAACATTCCAATATACATCAACTATTGCAAAGTTTACTCCACAATCTCTTCTGTAGCATTTTATTAATTACCTTAGTTTCTAGCAGCTGTTCTGGTAAAGAAAATATGAGATGGTATTTAGTCCATTTTCCTTGAAATTAACTAGCCTAATAGTGCCCATTTCTAAATCTGGGGTTTGGTTAACTTGAGATCTCGTTGGGCCTGCATGAGAACTCTATCAGCTGTCTAACACTGGGCTGTTTTTCCCCTACTGGATATAAAGTTATATTTAAGAATATTTGAGTAGCATATTTTGTAGTGAAGTTTTCTATTGTAAGAGGGGGAAAAATAAGGGTTTCCCTAGAAATAAAGATTTCCTTCTCTTATAATGCATGTCATTTTTTATTATGGAAATTATATTACTCCCTTTAGAAAACTGTAAATATGGAAAAGTATAAAGAAGTAAATAAAACTTATGTACAATTTCTCACCATCATTAGCATTCTGAAAGCTTTTGCTACTCTGTTTTCTGTGTATATTTGTTTAACACGTATTCTATTTGTTGTTAGTGACAGAAACCCATTTCAAACTGATTTAGACAAAAATGAGAATTTATGTAAAGTACACCAGTGATACTCTGGGAACCACAAGGACAGCAGAACCATAGATGGGACTAGTACTGGAAACCAGGAAACAAGTGGGAACTTAGGGAGTAAAGGTTCCATCCTTCCCTCTTCCTGTAGCATGGCTTTCTTTGCTTTGGTATGCAAATCCTCAAAGCTGGCCACCTCTTCGGTCCCATTGGTACACTTTATCCTTTCTCACACTTATAAAGAACAAGCCCATGCTCCTGGGGAGTCCATCAGTTTTCCCAGGCTTGTGCACAGTTCACCCTGAGTCCAGTCAGCTGTGGCAAGGGAGCACTCACATAGGATAACATGGCAGCTACGTCCCCATTTTTTGTAGGTAGCGGGTCATTTCTCAGAGAAAGGGGACCACTGGCATTTGAACAGATGCCATCAGAACGAGGTAGCATATTCAGAGGTTCTGAGGATTAGGGGCTGGACCTCTTCTGGAGTTCATTATTCTGCCTACCACAGACAGGAAATGGAGGAAACTTGGTTAGAATGATTTGTTTTAATTCATGGAATTGACATTTCAAACATTTCCTCAAAATGAGAAAAAAGAGATAAGTCTGGAACCACTTGTTTTCAAGAAGCGAAACAAAAGAACACATAACTGGCAATAGTTTTGGCCAGCATTAACCATCGACTCTGTTAGAGCAGAATTAACTGATACCCCAGTTTAGAGATTGCTTTGCTTACTTGTGATTGTTTAGTTCCTTATTTACACTTATTTGTTTAATGTCTGTTTCACCCTTGGTTTGTAAACAATACAAGAGGGGGGGGACGCAGCTGTATCTCTTTTTTTTTCACACCTGGATTTCCTGTACCTAGCATCTGTAATTTATTTAGCCACTAAATAAATATGAATTGACTGAGTTAAATAAGGGCCTGACTAGACAGTCTGACATTTCCACACTTGCAAATTTCAATGGTTTTACTGGTAATGACACCAAAAATCTTCCACAATCACCTCCAACTCAAAGGGCCAGGACTTCCAAGCCATATGGTTCAAAGGCTTTCCAAGCCCAAATTCCCCAGTCATTCTTTTGGTCAGCATGTGCTATTCTGGATTGGTCCTGGGCTGTCCTAAGCACCTAGATACATGCCAGGGTGGGGTTTATCTTGATGTCTGATGGCTTGATTTTCTCACTGAGTCCAAATCGCTGATTTCAAGGTCCTGGATTAGATAGAGTCTTTTCTTCTGAAAGTATCCAACAGCTTATCACCAATATAGACAAGATATTTTTATTTTTATTT
This sequence comes from Meles meles, assembly GCF_922984935.1. NCBI lineage: Eukaryota > Metazoa > Chordata > Mammalia > Carnivora > Mustelidae > Meles > Meles meles. The sequence continues at coordinate 61,682,430 of NC_060066.1, read as the reverse complement.
TTTTATTTTTTAAGATTATTTATTTATTTATTCGACAGAGAGAGAGAGATCACAAGTCAGCAGAGAGGCAAGCAGAGAAAGAAGGGGGAGCAGGCTCACCGCTGAGCAGAGAGCCCAACTCGGGGCTTGATCCCAGGATGCTGAGATCATGACCTGAGCCGAAGGCAGAGGCTTAACCCACTGAGCCACCCAGGTGCCCCTAGACAAGATATTTTCAACAGCCTTACTCAGGTGTACTTGATATGCCACACACACACACACACACACACACACACCCCTACACTTCTTTAAAGTATACAATTTGATGAGTTTTGACACATGTATATACCCTTGATTAGGTAATAAACATATCCATCACCTCCAAAAGTTTCCTCCTGCCCTTTTGATTTTTTCTGGGATTTTTTACTTGCCATGTTGTGGTAAGGACACTTAACTTGAGATCTACCCACTTAATATTTATGAATGCACAGTATTATGAACTACAGGCACAATGTTGTACAACAGATTTAATAGTAGCTTCTCAAAGAGTAATGCTTTCCTTCTTCCCGAATTTATAAATTGACTCACTAACTGTGAGGTGCCCATGGTGGTATTTCTGGAGCAGCCAGTTGTCCCAGGGTCTTCCTCTCTTTCCTCTTTGGGTGAAGTCATCCTTGTGGGACGGAGGTAACCCTGACTCCAGCGTGGCTCTGGGGAGCAATGTTTAATCAACAGTAGCCATTACCTCATATTAAATCCCAGCCACAATGCCACGTGCAATCTGGCCATGGCCCTCACAATTCAAATTGTCATGGACTTCAATTACATAATTCTGAGCTACATATTTCCTTCAGACATGAAGTTGGCTCTTCTGAGTCACTGAGATCAGGGAGATTTCTAAGGATTGTTTTTCTTTTGGAATGATAGATTGGTGTTGATCTGCCCAGTTCTTTTTGTGCTTATCAGGAAAAAATAGACCATGAACTGAGGCCAGGAGTAATCTGTAATGATCAAAAATGATAAAGGTAAATGAATCCTTGGTGATTTAACCCTTGATCATATAAAAATTTTAAGAATTTACATGGAGCACTGGGTGTTATACATAAGCAATGAATCTTGGAACACTGCATCAAAAAATTAATGATGTATTTTATGGTGCCTAACATAACACAATAAAAATTAAAATAAAATTAAAAAAGAATTTAAGTAGTTTAAAATATTAAATACACAAAGTTCATTTAATTTTGCTCAATACAAGGCCACTCCATTCAGAATCCTGTAACAAGAGAGTCTGTAAGTGGCGCCTGTGTGGCTCAATCATTAAGCATCTGCCTTCAGCTCAGGTCATGATCCCAGGGTCTTGGGATCGCGCCTCACATCAGCTCCCTGGTCTGTGGGAAGCCTGCTTCTCCCTCTCCCACTCCCCCTGTTGTGTTGCCTCTCTTGTTGTGTCTCTCTTTCTGTCAAATAAATAAATAAAATATTAAACAAACAAACAAAACAAGAGAGTCTGTAAGTCCTAAAAGGAACAGATTCAGTTTAATAGTTTAAAACTTCATCTCACTCCCTACAACAGCAAATTTTAAGTAAATTGAAGAGCTAAACATAAAATTAAATAATAAGCATAAATATAAAAAATAGAAGCAAATATTTATCAAACCTTTAGGAGAAGAAATGTCAAGCAACAAAAGAAATTACACAAGATTGAGAAATATATTTACATAAAAGATGACATCTCAGAAAAAAAATATAATAGCTTTTTGCCCCCATTGCCAAGCAGTGAGGAGTTCTGGTCTATGTTCACAGCCACACAGTCCAAGGATCCTCTGCAGTCCACGCAGGTCTTCCGTGGCAAGAAGACGGCCACAGCCCCCACCTCACCAAGGTGAATGGGCAGCCCCAACTGCATGCATTGCAACATAAGCTACTGGAATCAGCTCTGCTTTGGCACAAGGAGAAATTTACCAGGGTGGACATCGGTGACCGAGTAAAGGGCGGTGGTCACGCCCAGGCTGATGCAATCCACCCGTCCATCTCCAAAGCCCTGGTGCCCTATTATCAGAAGTAGTGGATGAGGCTTCCAAGAAGCACAACAAAGACATTCTCCTCCAGTACAACCTGCCTATGCTGATAGCTGAACTCCCGCCCTGTGAATCTGAAGATTTTGGCAGTCCCGGTACTGGTGCTTGCTACCAGAAAGCCCACCAATAAGCCCATCATGAAGATCGGGGTTCACCTTTGTAATAAACAATTCTCACGGGACGTAAAAAAGAAAAAAAATATAATAGAAATTAAAAGTCAAATAGCACATTGGAGTAAAGCATTTAATATATGAGGAAGGATTACTTTTATATAAAGATATAATATCTTTTGATAAAACAATGAGAGCTGATAGGAAAGTAGGCAAAGAACAAGGATTCTCTCTCTCTCTCTCTTTTTAAGATTTTATTTATTTGACAGTGAGCGAGCACAAGCATGCAGAGTGGCAGACACACAGAGAGAGAGAAGCAGGCTCCCCACCAAGCAAGGAGCCCGATGCGGGACTCGATCCCAGGACTCTGGGATCATGACCTGAGCCGAAGGCACCCGCTTAATGGACTGAGTCACCCAGGTGTCCCAAGGATTCTCTTAATAAAAGAAAAAAAACAGCTGGTTGATAAAAATACAGAAAAGTGTTCTACATTGTGGTCATCAGTAAAAATTTTTAAGACCCAAGATACCATTTTAATTTCTTTAGTTATTTACTTATTCAACAGGTGATTCACTCAACCAGCCTTTTTTTTTAAACAGGAAGAGGCAAGGTGCTATGGATTTTATGATCAGAGACCTAGACTGCTTCTGTCAGTGAAATTTCAGCCACTTGGAGAAAGACCCAGAGGAGAGGCACACACACACTAAAATAAAAGGAGTAGTAAATATACCTAGTATAGGAAATATTTTCAGAAATATTTCACCTCATTACTAATATGGCTACTGATGAGAATTTGGTATAAATGGGTGTCCTTATCCTGCAAATAAGAGTAAAATCACTATCACATTTTTTGGACAGAAATTTATCAAATTATTTTAAGAACTGTAATTCATGAACTCTAAATTCATACCCTTTGATCCTACCATTATTTTTCTGGGCATCTAGTCAAAAGAAAGAGTTTTATGTTCTGAAAAAAAAAAAAAAACTCATGGGGTGCCTGGGTGGCTCAGTCATTAAGCATCCGACTCTTGATTTTGGCTGAACTCATGATCTCAGGGTCATGAGATGGAGCTCTGGTTGGGGCTCCAACCTGGACATGGGATTCTCTCTTTCCCTCTCCGTCTGCCCCTCCCCCCAAGCTCATGATCTCTCTCTCTCTCAAAAAAAAAAAAAAAAAAGAAAAGAAAAGAAAAGAAAGAAACTTATATATATATATGTATATTTCACAAAGATTTCCATAACACCATTACCGATCAGTATAAGAGCAAAAGATTGAGAGAAATTTAAATGGCCAAATTATAGAAAATTATGGTTCCTCCACTTAATGAAATATAGCCATTAAAAATAAGTTTCACGAAAAGTATGATACAGGGTGCCTGGGTGGCACAGTCAGTTAAGTGTCTGCCTTCAGCTCAGGTCATGATCACAGAGTCCCACCCAGGATTGAGTCCCATGTTTGACTCCCTGCTCAGCAGGGAGTCTGCTTCTCTCTCTGCCCCTCACCCTACTCATGCTCTCTTTTTTTCTCTCATCCTCAAATAAATAAATAAAATCTTTAGAAAAAAAGAAGAAGTATGATTAAAGCAAATATTTGAAATCTTAAATTGTATACATACAAAAAATTAAATTTATTTAATAAACTGTAATAAACTTAAATAATAAATAAATTTAATAAACAATACATAAATTTATGATATCTAAAAAATCCCTGAATGAAAATATTAGCAGAAGTTATGTTTGAAAATAGCAGTCGTAGTAATGTTATTGTTTCTAATGAGTCACTTTATTCAAAACTGTAAGAGTGTTACCCACCTTGTCCCATTCATTCTGGCTTTTGTCCTGTGACTTGCTTTGGCCAGTGGAATGTGCATGCACTCTGTCCCAGGGGAAGCTTTCAGTGCAGTTTCATGGGACTAGCACATCTCAAAATAAGGACTCCTCCAGCCTAGACCTTGGAATAAAACATAAATCACCCCCACAAACCCCTTGTAATGTGACAGGGAAATGAAGATGTTATTTTAAGTTGCTAGAGTTTTAGAACTGTTTATTTCTTCAGCAAAGGCTAATTAATACAGAAACTTTGTTTCACTTTTTAGAATACTGTGTTTTCAGAAATTTCTCAGTAAGCATTTAATGACTTTCAGAGTTTCAGATAAAAACAAATATCTCCACCTGAAAACTAACAATGGCCCTGGAGTAAAATGAAAATAGTTATTTCTACACAGGATGGAGGACCATGCCCGAGTATCATGGGAAATTATTATGACTTGTTCTGAGGATTAAAAAAAATAATAAACCCTCAGCTAAATAACATTTTTTCACTCTTAAACTTAATTTTTTTTTATTTTCTTATTGAAAGTGAGGGGAAGGCCATTGGGGACTGACACTCAGGAACAGCTAATGAAGATCCAGATACAGGAACAAATTATATCCTTCTATAGTGTGTTCTTTCCCTTCCTAGCTCATTATTATTCTTTCCAATTAATGGTCTCCTTATTACCTCAGAATAATGGGAGTCAGCTCTGCCACCGTTATGCTGGCAATGAGTGCGGCGGCTTTGCCTGTTGGCAGGGGTGACAGCAAAGGACCCCTAATATTTGAAGTGCGGAATGAGCCTTTAATAAATAGTGGCAAGGGCGCCTGGGTGGCTCAGTGGTTTAAGCCGCTGCCTTCGGCTCAGGTCATGATCTAGGGTCCTGGGATCGAGTCCCACATCGGGCTCTCTGCTCAGCAGGGAGCCTGCTTCCCTCTCACTCTCTCTGCCTGCCTTTATGCCTACTTATGATCTCTCTCTGCCAAATAAATAAATAAAATCTTTAAAAAAAATAATAAATAAATAAATAAATAAATAAATAGTGGCAAATAATACTCAAAATATTCATTAGACTAGCCATCAGGGAGATTCAAATTAAAACCTCATTGAGATATCACCTTACACCAGTTAGAATGGCCAAAATTAGCAAGACAAGAAACAACGTGTGTTGGAGAGGACGTGGAGAAAAGGGAACCCTCTTACACTGTTGGTGGGAATGCAAGTTGGTGCAGCCACTTTGGAAAACAATATGGAGATTCCTCAAGAAATTAAAATAGAGCTTCCCTATGACTGCAATTGCACTACTGGGTATTTACCCCAAAGATACAGATGTAGTGAAAAGAAGAGCCATCTGTACCCCAATGTTTATAGCAGCAATGGCCACAGTCGCCAAACTGTGGAAAGAACCAAGATGCCCTTCAACGGACGAATGTAAGGAAGATGTGGTCCATATACACGATGGAGTATTACGCCTCCATCAGAAAGGATGAATATCCAACTTTTGTAGCAACATGGACGGGACTGGAGGAGATTATGCTGAGTGAAATAAGTCAAGCAGAGAGAGTCAAGTATCATATGGTCTCACTTATTTGTGGAGCATAACAAAGAACATGGAGGACATGGGGAGATGGAGAGGAGAGGGAGTTGAGGGAAACTGGAAGGGGAGATGAACCATGAGAGACTATGGACTCTGAAAAACAACCTGAGGGTTTTGAAGGGGTGGGGGGTGGGAGGTTGAGGAACCAGGTGGTGGGTAATAGAGAGGGCACATATTGCATGGAGCACTGGGTGTGGTGCAAAAACAATGAGTACTGTTATGCTGAAAATAAATAAATAAAATAATAATATGGGATGAAGAAGAAAGGACAGCCCCAAGAGACCTGCTACAGGATCATATTTTGGCACCAGGAGGCTTCCATGTTGTATTGTATTGGCCCCTCGGAAGCTGGGAAATTAATGGAAGGAGTTGATGGCGTGAACTTGGCCCCTGGAGTAGGATGCCTGAATCACAGCTCCTCTGCTTGGCATCTGTGTAGGCTTCCACATGACCTTCAACCTCGCAAAGCCAGTGTTCTCATCTGTAGAGTGTGCTCCATAATACAATTATTTATTTACTTAATAGGGAGTTATGTGCCACTCACCACATGCCAAGAAGTTTCTAAGTGCTTTACAAATATTGCAAAATTTAATCCTCATACAAACATATAAGTACTACCGATATCTCTATTTGTAGTATTGGTCCCCTTATTGTGTCTGACACATACAAAACACTCAATAGGCACTTTCTTCAGCTTCTCCGTTTCTTTCTGTTGAAATTATTACAGTGGATTTTCTCTTTTTATGTCTTTCCCTTTGCATGTGTACTTTGTATGTTGCTACTTACGAAGCAGTACAGAAATATCCCATTTCTTCTCCCCGCCCCTGTCCCTCTCTGAGAGGGAATGGTCAGGTTTATTACAATATTAATTATGTGCAGTAAATTTCACCCTTTAAATGATTGATGAGTTTTGACAAATGCGTGCCAACATGTTGCCACTACCAGTTCGGAATACTTCCGTCACCTATTTCTATCACCCAAAAAGCTTCCTCTGGGTCTTTTGCACATCAACACTCTTCTCCATCCCAGAGCCCTTAACAAACCATAGATCTGATTTCTCGCCCTCTTCTAGTTTGTCTTCTTCCCAAATGTGATATACATGGAATCATATAGCAAGAACTATTGTGTTCTGACTTTTTTCTCTCGGCAGGACACTCTTGAGCTGCTGTTGTGTGTATCTGAGTTCATCCTCAGTATGGCTGAGCATTGTTTAATGTATAAAGTTACAAGTCCTTTATCAAATAAATAATCTTCAAATATCTTCCCCCAGCCCATGGCTTCTTTTACACTTTCCCAGAATATCTTTTGAAGAGCAATAGTTTTTAATTTGGTAGTTTGTGTTTTTTGTATCTTAGTCTATAGCTCTAGGTCACAAAGATTTTTCTCCTGTGTTGTCTTCCAGAAGATTTGTGGCTTTATGACATACATCCAGGATTGTGATCATGTTTGAGCTGTATTTTGTATGTGGTAATAGACGTGGGTTAAGTCATTAATTTGCCTGTGGATATCAAGTCATTTGTTCAGTAAGACTACTCTTTCCGCGACTGAATTACCTTGGTACCTTGTTGAAAGTCAATGTCTGTACTTGTTTCAGTTTATTTCTGAACGCTATTCAGTTTCATAAAACTATGTTTTTCCATTCTGTCTTAATTACTACAGCTTATAGTAAGTTTTTTTTTTTAAGATTTTATTTATTTATCTGAGAGAGAGAAAGAGAGAGAGAGAGAATGAGAGGGGAGAAGGTCAGAGGGAGAAAGAGACTCCCCGTGGAGCTGGGAGCCTGATGTGGGACTCAATCCTGAAACTCCAGGATCATGACCTGAGCCGAAGGCAGTCACTCAACCAACTGAGCCACCCAGGTGCCCTAGCTTATAGTAAGTTTTGAAGTTAGGTAGTGGGAGAGTCCCTGACTTTATCTTTTTCAAAAACTTTGGCTACTTTAGGTCTTTTGATTTTCCATGAAAACCTTAAGAAGAGCTTGTCAATTTCTTGAAAAGGAGCTGCTAGGATTTTGATTGAGATTGCAATGACATATAAAAATCTATTGGTCAGTTAGGGGAGGATTGACAACAATTTTCAGTCATCTGACATGTGAAATGACATATTTCTCCAATATTTAGAACTTATTTAATTTCTTTCAGTAATGTTTGCCTTATTAATATTTTAGATCTTACACATATTTTGTTAAATATCTTCCTAAAGATTTCCTGGTGTAATGCTATTATACATGGCATAGAGTTTTACATTTTAATTTCCAGTTACTTGTTGCTACTATACAGAAGAACAATTGATTTTTTTTAAAAGATTTTTTTTTCTTTATTTGACAGAGAGAGAGATCAAGTAGGCAGAGAGGCAGGCAGAGGAGGGGGGGGAATCAAACAGGCTTCCTGCAGAGCAGAGAGCCCGATGTGGGGGCTCAATCCCAGGATCCTGAGATCATGACCTGAAGGCAGAGGCTTAACCCACTGAGCCACCCAGGCGCCCCTTCACATGTTTCTTGCATATTTTTTTAAAGATTTCATGTATTTATTTAGAGAGTGTGCATGCACAAGCAGGGAGGGGAAGGGCAGAGGGAGAGAGCATCTCAAGTAGACTCCAGGCTGAGTATGGAGCCCCACGTGGGACTCAATCTCACGACCCTGAGATCATGACCCTGAGATCAAGAGTTGGATGGTTAACCAAATGAGCCATCCAGGTGCCCTGTTTCTTTTATTTTAAATTATGATTCAGGCTAGCCTGGACTTGATAGACTTTGAAAGAACCTCTATAACTCTGGTGACTACGATCCTGGTAAGAACTTGGGGTTCCTCCCCACAGTGTCTGCTGTGCTCAGCCTTAATTGAGTTGCTGGGTGACCAGACACTGCCCCAGTGCCTGGGAGGCACACCACACATCACAAAGAAATCACAGCACCCCACTGGACCAGAGCAGCTTCCCCAGGTTCAAGCTGACCTTTCCCCCACCCCTCGCCATGCCTGTAAGGATGGGGCCCAACTCACACAGAGACCCAATACCAACAACGAAGGTGCTCCCTCATTCCTTTGACTCACCTACTCCCTAAAAAAATCTTGGAACACCATGGATACTCTCTCCAAATTTTAAATTGACGTCTAAATATGTCTAATGTAAGTTTAAATAATTGTAGAGGATGAGTTTTTTTTTTTTTTAAGATTTTATTTATTTATTTGAGAGAGAGAGAATGAGAGGGGGAGAAGTTCAGGGGGAGAAACAGACTCCCCATGGAGCTGGGAGCCCAACGTGAGACTCAATCCGGGGACTCCAGGATCATGACCTGAGCCAAAGGCAGTTGCTTAACTTGAGCCAAGGCAGAGGCTTAACCCACTGAACCACCCAGGCACTCCTACTTGCTACATTTTAATGTATTTAGAGTCTATAGTGATGGCCCTTTTCATTCCTAATGCTAATAATTTGTTACGATTCCTTTCCTTCTTATTCAGTCTGTATAGATACATCAAATTAGTTGCTTTTTAAAACAACAGCTTTTTATTTCATTGTTTTTTAAATTGCTTTGCTGTTTTTTATTTCATTGATTTTTTGCTCTAACATTATTTTCTTCCTTCTTTGTGATTATCTTCCCTTTTTAGTTTTTAAGGTGAATGCTTAATCATTCACTTAAGAGCTTTTATCTTTAATTTTCTAATATGAACATTTGATGCCATGAATTTCCCTCTCGGCACTACTTTAAGTGAACATCTCACGAATTTTGTAAGATCTGTTTCATTTTCATTCACATCCAACTACTTTCTGATTACTTTTTAGTTTCTTCTTTGATCCATGAATTATTGGAAGTATATTTAATTCAAATATTTATGGATTTTTCCAGGTATCTTTCTGTTCTAGTTTAATTTCATTGTGGTCAGAAAACACTTTTTATGATTTCAATCACTTTAATTTACCGAAGTTTGGTTCCTGATCCAAAATTTTGGTAAATGTCCCAGGGGTATTTTCAAAGAACACGTCTTCTTCTGTTGAAGGTTGAAGTGAAGATTGAATGACAGATATAGTTCACTGATAGTAATGTTCAGATTTTCCATATATATGCTGATTGTTTTAAACTTCTTTTTCTGTCATTTGCTGAGAGACCAGTTGTGATGTCACTGAGCTAATTGTTGACTTATTTTCTCTTCACTATCAGTTTTTACTTTATGCATTTTGAAGCTCTGTTACTAAGTATAAGCATATTAAGGCAGTTTTATCTTCTTAGTGAATTGATGCATTGATAAAATATAAGAGCTCCTTTTTCCCCTGGCTATATATATCCTGTATTCTGAAGTCTACTTTGTCTCATTTGAATATGTTACTCCATCTTTCTCTTGATTGGTTTTCCCATGCTACATATGTTTTTCATTTTTTTCTCCTTTAACACCTATATCTATATGTTTAAATTGAATTTCCCTGCAGATGATATAATTGAAGTCTTGTATTTTGATTCAAATAATCTTTGTCTTTAATCAAGATGTGCAGTACATCTAAATTTAGTGTAATGATGATTTTGATTGGATTTAAATCTGTCGTCTTCCTAGTTTTCTATTTGTCTCATCTATTTTTTGTTCCTTTTCCCCTTTGTTTCCTGCCTTCTTTTGAACTAATGGAATATTTTTCTTCAATTCGTCTTCACTATGGCGTATTACCTATCCTTTCTTTTTCTAGTGATTGTTCTAGGGCAGTGGTTCTTAAAGCAAGGCACTTTTTCCCTCAAGGGGAATGTCTAGGGACATCATGACTTGATGGAGTACAGCTGGCATCTAGTTGGTAGAGACCAAGGATTTAGCTAACCACCCTACAATACACAGGGCAGCCCCCACAACAAAGGATTGTCCAATGAAAATGTCATTGTATGTCTGAGAGGCCCTCTGTGACTTCATATTTCTCTTATTTCTCTCACACAACCTAACAACCCGTTCATGGCCTATGATCTCCTCTTGTAATTCATGAAGCAAAGAGAAGCTATCAAACACAAACCTACTCCTCTCTCATACACTAGAGCTGCACAGCTCACAGCCAGTCTTCCCGGTGGATGTTTCCTCAAGCCCTATCTCTCCAAAACTATTCAGGATCCCATTCACCATCTCATCACCATCTCAAGGGCTTTGCCCCCTCAGCTGAACCCTCATACTCTTGCATCATCCATCAATTTCTATCTAAAGGACCATTCTCATCATCATACTTATATGCTCTAGTTTCCTTCTACAAGCAAACAAATGTCTGTTGATCCCACATCCCTCTCTATTAATTACCACATTCATTGCTCCCTCTCATAGCCAGATGTGGTAGAAGAGCTGCCCATATCTAGTCTCTCCTACCTCACCCATTTCTTCACTTCCAGTTTCAGCTTATATGTCTCTCAGAGGGGCTGTTCCCATCCCCTGCCCAAAATATGTCTTCTTCTCTTAGTCTCTCTCTCTCAAACCATTGCTTAATTCCTTTCTACTACTACCCGTTTTTTCTGTGTGTGTGTGCGCGCGTGTGTGTGTGTGTGTGTGTATGTGTTTATGAAAGGCTGGTTGTTTGCCCCCTCAACGAATATAAACATCATGCAGACAGGAACCATGTCCAACTTGTCTACTTCTGTATTATCATCTGTGACTGGCATGGAGCCTGGCATGTAATAGAGGCTCAGAATATTCCACGATAATTGACTGACAATGTGAGTGAATAAACAGATGGAATAGTGCCATAGAAAACAGGACATTAGTTGTGATATCTCAAATACACTCTTTGGAATGCGGCATGGCTATTTTAAAAATTTCACTGTATTATTCATTGTTTTGAACTTGAAACTGCTGAAATGACAAAGTTGTAGTATCTGCTTGTTCCCTTTACATATTTTTTATGGGTAATTTAATGGTGGAAAAAATATATATATTTCATTATTTTCCAAACACAGCTACAAATCTTTCTTTGGTTTCTAATTTCCAATTTTAAAGAATCCAGAACTAAATGATTTACAGTCTACCAGTCCTCTGTGAGGTACTTCTTCCCATTTTTTCCTCTTTTTCCCTTAATCTTGGACCCTGTGTAAAGTTACAGTCTACAAAGTGACAGGCAATAATTTTACAAAATATATGCTATTGTCGTTTCAAACTGGCTACAATTTAACTTTATTAAGATGCTCATTTATCAAGCTTCTGGCAGTTTTCAAGGAGCACTAATGTAAATTCAAATGAGCTTTAAAAAATGCTTTACAGAAAGCCCATTAAAACACCACATGCTTCTTTTTTTCTTTACTATATAAAGTTTGCCGTTACTGGTGATAACCACCAGAGTATTTTTATATAAATCAAAACTCCCTTCTGGTCCAACCACTTTCTGGCCTCATTGTACTGTGGTGTCATAGAGCACCGTTTATGACATCATCACACTTTATCAGGAAGCATGTGTGATGATGTGAGCAAAGGTTGTGTGTCCAGTTTTTCTCTTATCTGTAACACACTTCAGTGATGGCCTCTTCCTCTCTTGGACCTTATCAAAACTTTGATAGTGAAACCACCCTTAGAAATAAGGGTTTGTAATCAAAATTATGTAATGTTAAACAATTCAAAAGGAATAGGAATGTTACAAAAAAACTAAAATCACCTCATCTTCCAGTGTTAGAAATATCAGAAAGCAGGAATTTTCCCCCCACGCTTTCCACAGATCACCCCTTGGATTTCAGGTTGCAGCAGAAATGCCAAAGCAGGCAAAGCAAGGATACACAAATTCCTCTGAAAACATTCAACTGGTTAGCCATCTTGTAAGTTTTCAACCAGTCTCAGCTTCATTTTCTGAAAAAATGTCTAAGAAATTGGGTTCTGTTTTTTTTTTTTTAACAACTTTGCTGATAACAGAGGCAAAGTCGTGAAGTTGAAGGAGAAATTGTTGGAGCCAAAGACATCTCTCATTTTTATATTTCAATTCCTTTATTTGAAATGCTCATCCATTTCAGAAGGACTCAATTATCAGTTTCTTCTAGCACCATCATGTTTGAGCAGCGAAGGGGCAATGCTACATTTTGATTAATGGTTTCCAAGAAGCTAAAGTCATCAATGGGCAGTGTTGCTCATTATTTTAGGAAAAAAGTGACCTTTGTTCTGATTTACTATATATATTTTAACTGGGCTTATCACATTGTTCCAGTGATTTTTGCCTTGGAGAAATATTTTGAGTTTTGAATGTCATAATAGCACATTGTGATGATTAAAATATAACTTGTATCAAAGGGATGGTTCCTTATTTCCAATCCAGCAAAGAACCTTAGAAAAATCTGAGAAATATTGCCACTAGAGCCTTTAGCTATGTAAGAATCCTTTAAGAAGAAATCTTTGAATTATTTTAAAAAGTATTTTAAAAAAGTAATTGCTGGTACCATCAAGGAGAAAGGTTTCCCTTGTAATCATTGTGGAAATCTTAAATATAACAATTGTAAAATATCTTTTTCCCCCTAGAACTTATTAATGTACCTAATAAGAATGTGACAAGTTACTCACTTTACTACACTTTGGAGTTGATCATTTTTAAACATGGTGAAAATGGTCAACAGAAGCCTTGAGGTCAAAGTGCCCTTTGGTGGTGCTCATTGTTCAATTACACAAGAATCAACAACTTCAAAAATATATTTAAAAGTCATTTACTTTACCACTGTTAATTCAGTATTATAATTAAAATCTCTGATGTAGAAGAAAAGTAATTTTGTGTTCATAACTAATGAGAACAAATGATTATGTATGTGTTTTCTAAACACTTGAATTCTGACTACTTTAAGTTCACCCTCTACTACTGGTGTGAAGAACCCATATTAATAGAGTTAATATTAGCTTACTTGCTCTGGAGTTCTTAAAGTCCCATGTCATTAAATAGGGAGACCACACACTCTGGACACAAAGCCAATATATTAGTCCATTTGTAAATGCAGAAAACTTCTCAACGCAATAAGCTTGCTGTGACAAGGACAAAATAACATTGCTCCTTCCATCAGTTATTTTGTGGTGATTTATACTTTTAATTTGGATGTGAAGATAACATCTAACCCTGCTAGTTTCCAGTGATCATCCAGAGTCATAAAGGCTTAAATACTAGCCATAATTCTTTGTTGAGATAATATTGCATTTAATCAGCACCCATTATGTGTACTCTGTGTTCTAGATGGCATCCCAATATACATTATAGCTACTGGGCCTCAGAACAATAGTATTTTAATTGCAGCTTCAACAGGCACAGTAACCTTAAAAGGGACATTTTAACTCACCTTTTTTTCCCCCTTAATGGTTTTCATGCTATCATTGCTTCAAACTTGGAGGTCAACTCCAATTTGTTTATAAGGATAGCAATATTATAGACACCTTATTTTCTTATTTATTTTTTAAGTTTATTTATTTAATATCTATACCTAACGTGAGGCTCAGACTTACAACCCTGAGATCAAGAGTCATATGCTCTTCAACTGAACCAGCCAGGCTCCCCAATGTTACAGATTCTTTAAAAGAGATCTTTGCTTTCAAGTATCATCCACTTCAGTTCTTAACTACAAAAGCTATTTGGAGTAAAGAAGGTAAATTTTTTTAAAGTGCCCAGTGCTGTTTTCTAACTTTTCCTCACCATTAAGAGTATGATGAGAATCATAGAGAACAAGACAGTTGTGTTAATTTCATCATTTGTCCACAAAGTTTTGATAATCCTGCTCTTTAAAAGTGGGTCCCCCTCTCCTTCGGTGTAAGCTAAATATAATGGCTTGATTCTAATGTGGCAGGAGTGACCATGTATAAATTTCAAGACTAGGTCATAAGAGGAATTGTGACATCCTCCTAGCCCTTTCTTTGGAACCACCATTCTGGGGGAAGACAGCTGCCTTGACATGAGGACACTCAAGCAGCTGTATGGTGAGAACCACCCAGTGAGGAACTGAGACCTCCTGCCAACACCCATATGGATGAGTCCCTGTTGGAAATGGGTCTTGTAGTAGCCTTTAGATCAGGGGTCAGCAAGCTACAGTGCATGGACCAAGTCCCTCACATGGCCTGTTGTTATATGGCACTCTAACCTAGAATAGTGGTTTTTTGTTTTTGTTTTTTTCAAGATTTTACTTATTTATTTAGAGGGAAAGAAAGAGTGTAAGTGGGGGCAGGGGTAGAGGGAAAGGGAGAGAAGGAGAATCCTAAGTGGGCCCCATGCCCAGTGCAGATGCAGGGCTTGATTTTCACGACCCTGAGATCATGACCTGAGCCAAAATCAAGAGTTGGTTGCTTAACCCACTGAACTACCCAGGCACCCCAAAACAGTTTTTACGTATTTTAATGGAGGTAAAAAAAAGAAGGAGGGAGAGGAAAATGAAAAGGAAGACAGGAGGAAAAAAGGAGAGAAGAAAAGGGAGGAGGAAGAAGAAGAGGAGGAGAAGAACATAAGACAATGTGACAGAAACTGATGGACCTTAACATACTTGCTGTCTGCTGACCCCTACTTCAAGGGACTCCACCTCTAAATAACACCCTAATTGCAACTTCAGGATAGATCCAGAGCCAGAACCACACACCTAAGCTTCTCCTGAATTCCTGACTCTCATAACCGTATGAGATAGTAAATATTTTTGAGATAATAAACTGTTTTAAGCTGCTAGGTTTGGGGGTAATTTTGTACACACAACAGATAGCTAACACAACTAGTTATATGAACTCCATTTTACCTTAGTCATTTCCCCCACCAACATTCTATTTTGAAAAAGTTCAAACAATCTTGATTTAGTTTATTTCTTTCTTTCTCAAGATTAGATTCAGGTTAAACATTTTGTCAAGAACAGTATGTCAGTTATACCCTATTCCCAACGATCTTTCCTGCTTATCCGTTAGATTGGAGATTAAACATCTTTTGCAAGAAAGTCTTATTTGAGGCTTTGTTCACCTCCACTATACAGAATTTTTCTTTGTAATTCTCTCTCATACAACAAAGTATTTTCTGCATCACAGAATCCTAAGTGTAAATAATGATTAATATCTCTTGCACTCACACCTGTACTCCACAAGATCAGGAATTGCATTTCTATTTTAGCCAATATTAGCACTGTCCTTGGGAAAGAGTAGATACTGACCAAATAGTTGCTAAATCAATACCTTTATGAATAAAGTCATTGATTTATAGCTATTTTATTCAGTTGTTTAAATTTGTATATTAATTTTACCTGGCATTCATTGGATGCCTACTATGTGTTAGGCCTATGTTGGGTATTTTAAAAAATAGGCATAATTCAATGAAATAGGCAATTTTCATTCATTATTTCATTCAATAGATTATTTTTAAATATGTACAGTGTGTAATATTTTGCATTTGGAACTACTGGCTAGTTGGTGCAATTATGAATCTCAAATCTTTTGAGCAAAAAAAAGTGAACCATGATGTCTTTCTACATAATTTCTTATTTTAAAGAGTATGAGGAAGGAACTGTATGTTATAAAATTGGTGAGAAACAATGATGTTCCAAAAACGTATGGTCTCAGTCCACCAGCTTATCTAGGTCCAAAAGGAGAGAGACACGAAGCCTTCTGCTCTTATTTCTACAGAATTTGGGGAATTTGAAACAGGTCTCTTTCTTTGATCTATGGAAAAACTAATTTGTTTAGTTTAGCAAAGATACTTATGAATTTTGTGATAAAAGACTCTGAGCACAGATGGTCAGAAACACAAGAGATGAACATGGAGAATTTAATGGAAGGAATTGAAATTGCTAAGTTGGGAAGGGTTTGGTGCCAAATGTAACCCAGAAGCAAATGCATCAATTCAGGGACACATTTACCAACTTAACACATGCCTGTTGTGTGACTACATCACACACCGTACTGAGCATCCCCACTCAGTGGATTTGGCTGGGCTCTCTTTACATTGTTTATTTTTCAGTTTGAAAATCTGTGCCTAATGCTCAAAAGTTCTCTGGATATACCAACCATATCAATTACCAAGCAAAAACAAAGGACAAAGGAAACAAGACCGCAAGTGACCAAAGACCCAGATGCACTTCCTTTAAGGTGCTGTTTCCAATCAATATGGTGGAACTAAGAATCAGCATGAAGTTCTGTCATTTGGCCAAGATGGTGCACCCAGATGACGTTTCCTAATTTTATTTGTTCCCTTGGGTTCATATAGGCAGTAGGTCCAATAAGGCAAATCACACTAGAAACTACTTTTTCATATTTTTATACAAATAAATCAAATTAACAAACATTTATTGAGGGGAAATTGTTCAAACTAAAAAAGTAACATGTTTGTAACATTCTTGGCATTATTTTACCATAGGGGCATGTGTGTATTTCCTTTTTAGCCTACACACACATACACAATTTATATACCATAGCCAGCTTTACAAACCACAGCCAAGTTAGTGGAATGGCATACAACATAAAAATGGAAAGAAACTACCTGTAAGCCTATTAAATCTGAAATATAATGTTAAACCTCATGTTCCAAATATTTTTTAGTATAACAAAAATAATAAACTCATCTCAGAAGACCTGAGTTTGGTCATTGGGTATAGTTTAAAAAAAAAAAAAGGTACATAACATCTAAAGTCAATGAGTTAAGGTCATAGAGAATCTGAGATTATTCTTAGTTGACACCTTGGAAATTTATTTACCCAACTATATAAACTAAGGTTAAGAGGTATGGGCTTTGTAGAATTCCTTACTGGATCTGGGTATTACTCACTCCTGTTATGGAGTGGATTAAAAGGCTTAAACTAAATAAAGTGCCCTTTGGAAGATCAATTCATCTCTAGAACCACCAAGGGAATGCTGTGAAAGAGTGAATACTAGTTTTTGTTGTTGTTGTTTTCTTTTTTTTTTTTCCTTTTCAACCCTATGGGTGGAACTCAAAATACAGTCTATATAATTTTAAAAAGGAAATCTTTGGTATTCTCAAGATAGTAAACTCAGTAAATTAATGCATTCCATTTGAAATTTGTGTCTCCTTTTTAATAGATTACAATCCTAGAATCCTTTCAAAATTCTAACCAAGGAGTAGGTAGGCCTAGTGCATGGCATTTCTATTATGGCAACTATCATATATTTTTCTCTTTTGGAGAAATCTACTGAGAATGCTACAAGGTTATTTGCAGTCGTCGTTGTCATCGTCTTCTTCTTCTTCTTCTTCTTCTTCCTCTAACCTCAGCCTTGACTTAGATAATTGGCTAATTGTGGGCTATGAAGGATGGTTTTACTACAGGTTCGTATCTGATTTCCTTACCAAACCGATAGTATAATTCTATTTCAGGAGTTTGGGAAGAATGACATCTTGAAACACAAAACAATAACTTCCTGTTGTCATTTAAAAGATGATGTGTTCTGTCATCAGTCATTGCCAACCTCCCTCATTTTTTAAACTTTTACCTCTTACTAAAGAAAAATTCAAACATATACACATAAATTGGATGGTATAATAAACTTCCACATGTCCAACTCCAACAATCATCAACTTTCTTCATCTATATTCCTCAATATACTCCCCACTGTTCCATCAGATTATTATTTCTTTAGAGTCCTTTTTTCCACTATTCTTTTTAATTTATATATTGACCACTTGATGTCACCTCTGGTGTGGTGGATGCATGCCTCCTACTATTAGAAATAGAAATATAAGCATTGTTATATAGATAGAGGACAAGGATTTGTTCTGATCTGCCTTCGTTAGACAACTGGTCTGGCAATGCAATTCCTGCTAAAGAGAAGAGCTGCAGGAATTCTGCATAACACTGCATAACAATTCTGAAAATAAAGTCATTGTTTCTTGCCATTGACTGGTCTGTATCCTGCCCAGTATTTCTCCCACTCTAGGAACTCCACCACCTATTTCTTGTGGTGGTAACTCAGGGGGCAACTCGACCCTGCCCAGGAGTAAACATGTGATCCAGACTGTCGAGGGAACTCCATTCCACCGTGATTGGAATTCATGAGTACGTGATTATGTGGGCCCTGGGGCAGAGGCTCTTACACTGCCTTTGCCATTGTGAGCTATGAGGACTGTATGAACATTTGAAGTTAAAGGCATTTACCATCAGGAAGAGGGAGCCTAAGAATGAAGCAGTATAAAAGAAAGAAAAATAGAAAGACCAAAGTAGACAGAGACAGGTGGAGAGAGACTGAGGGAGACAACGAGGAGAGCAACACCATTTGGACACTTGACTATCCAGCTGTGCCTGGGGCAGTTCTGCCTTTTTCAGATACATGAGGCAATAAATTTCCTTTGTTGAATAAGTGGTTTCAATTGGTTTTCTGCCACTCAAAACAGAATCCTAATACAGAAAATATCTCCCCACATTTGCTAACCATCAGCCATAAATACTGTACCACAAATTCATTCAGTGTTCTGCTACCTGGCAACATGTTTTTCACCCACCCTCATGGGAACAGGGACCTACGCTGAGCCTAGAGGAGCTGGGCTGGCCTGGAATCATGAGTATGAGAATAGCGTGTCCAGAAAGGAACTCTTGATCTTTCCCTGCAATCAGCTTTCTTCTCTGGCATTTTCTATCCCATAAATGGTGCCTTCGTCCACCAGTTATGTAAAATAGAAACTGAAATTCCAAGCCTACCCCATTCACTCCTTCACATGCCACCCCAGGCCATCGATAAGTGTTGTCCACTCTGTTTTCAGAGCACAGCTTTGCTCCATCCACTTCTCTCCATACTTGCCCCACTACCCTCTCTGAGCTAGGTCAACTCTCACGTGCACAGCTCTACCCAGATTGTCTGCTAAATACCAGATTCTGCCACTCCCTTCCTTAAAACCATCAATGGTTTTCCATCCCGCCTGGAATGATTTTAAGCCCCCTTAGAAGAGCCTGCAAAACCCCACATGATCTGGTCCCCAACCAGTCCAGTCCAGGCCCATGATCCATGATGCCTGGCTCACTCATCAGTTCCGCAAAGGACCCTCTCTGAGATGGGCTAGGATACCCACCTTTTTGCCACTTCATCCCTGGGCAGACTGTTGTCCTCTTTCCCCAGTTTTTACTGTACAAAATACCACTTATTATCTTGTTTTCAATTTGTCATCTCCATAGAGAAGCTCTCCCTACTTTTCAATCTGAAGTAGTTTCTTCTGTGTGACCCTGTAATTTACCTTTTTTCTTTTTTTCCTTAGAAACATCACAATTTTTAATTTTGTTTATTTCTGTATTCACTTGTTTGTTTATTGTCTCTCCCTTTGGGCTGTAAGCTCCATGACGGCACCATGGTTCTCTGTCCTCACCATTGTATCTCGAGGGCCTGGCATAGCTCTTGTTGCATAGTGGACACTTAACAAATCATTTAATAAATAAATCACAAAAAATAATCATTGTTTAATGAATCTTTAACAGTGACTGCAATAAGTAGTTTTCTAGGAAACTATATATTATAAAGCTATTAATTTAGTTATTTTAAAGAATTTATTTGTTTATTAGAGAGCACATAAGCAGAGGGAGGGGCAGAGGGAGAGGGAGAAGCAGACTCCTGACTGAGCAGGGAGCACAACGTGCAGCTTGATCCCAGGACCCTGGGATCATGACCTGAGCCAAAGGCAGATGCTTAACGACTGAGCCACCCAGGCACCCCTATTATAAAGCTTTTAAAAATAAAATATATATTTTAAGTTTTAAAAATAAGCAAAATATTTAGAATTTTGTTAAATATCTAGAAATCAAAACAAAAATTTTCATTATGAATTTCTATAATTAATATATTATTATTATCATCATTTATTATTATCTGTCCTATATGTCAGGTTTTACTGGAGACAGGTCGCTGTCTCACTTTCCATTCACTGGTTATTAGTCATGCTATGGATCTATAGAAGTGACTTGTGTCCACATATGGGACTGAGGGAGAGTTTCTCATCTAGAAACCTGTGCCCCTAACCACTACACTTCATCACTTTATAGTTTTCCACTTCTGCAACAATGGATTTGTCATTTGGTGTCGAGGAAACCTTTGAAAGTTGCCAGTGTCCTTGTTGGTTTCCTGCAACTCTGTCTAACAGGGCGACCTCAAAAAGTTAAGGTTTTGCTAGATTGAAAGAGACCAAAAGAAAGCCATTCTTCCTCATGTCTGTGATTTAGATGTTAAAAGTTTGGCTTGTACTTTCCTAGGTTTGGGCTGAAACTTTATGGTCATTCAAGGAAGATGAGAGTAGTTCCCTGGCTTTCCTAGAAGTCTCCACCTTATCTTACCTCCTTACTTGTCCATTAATCCCATCCCTTCTGTATTATTAAGGTTTTCTTATGAGAACCACTTTTTGGATTAGGAGGACATACAGAAACCCTCGGTTCTGGGGCATGAAAGACTAGTAACATGCCTCTCCTCACTGAGGCAGCCAAAAATGTGGGGCAAATTCATCTATTATCATAGAAGTAGTAGGTTTATAATCTGCAATTTAAGTGTTTATTATTAGCAGCAATAGTAATAATAATAATGATGATGTAATTGATCAGAATAGCTACTTGCCATCTTGAACAACAAAAGGATAGTGATACTTGGAAGGTGAAGTAGGAAAAAGTTGATAAGCAGACAAAGGCTGTCGAAGGCAAACCAGATGTACGGTCACCTCAGGCACACAGGGAATCCTGTATTAGAAGGTCAGTGGAAGGCTTTCTGAGGAATTTGGAGCCCTGGAGGTGAGCCCTGGAGAAGGCCAAAGATCACCTCTTTCTCCTCAATCTTTTTGCGCAGATTTTCCTTGCTCAGCACACAGGAGAGAATTCGCATTCTAGGTTACTAGAACTGGGCAAATGTTGGAATTCAAATAGAAAGACTAAAATTTTTTCTCTGCCTGGATGAAAAGCCAAAATTGTTTTGGTAGCCTGATATATATTCCCTCCCAAACAATTCTCCAATTCTAAGAATTCCAAAGATTGAGAAGGTAAAGAATAATGGCAGGTAGGAAGCTACTTGCAGAGAGATTGACAACAATGGGTTAAGGATACACTAGCCATTTCTGGAACAACATGTTAAGAAAGGCAGTCACAGGGGTGCCTGGGTGGCTCAGTGGGTTAAAGCCTCTGCCTTAGGCTCGGGTCATGATCCCACCATCCTGGGATCGAGCCCCACATCAGGCTCTCTGCCCAGGCAGGGAGCCTGCTTCCTCCTCTCTCTCTGCCTACCTCTCTGCCTACTTGTGATCTCTGTCAAATAAATAAATAAAATGTTTAAAAAAAAAAAAAAGAAAGAAAGAAATGCAGTCACAGGTGTAAAGACTTTTGACCTTTGAACGGTTACAAAACAATATGTCCTTGGCCTGGAACATTTCCTCATGGAGAGATAAAGAGCTCTGTCAGCCTAGGTCAGGCATATTTGCTTGACTATCTCTTTTCCATGTTCTGGGTTGGTTCTGCTTCACTGTGTGCATGGCAAGGCACCTGACCCATCCCGCTGCTCTATCTGTTCCTGGCAGGGAGAGAACAAAGTCCTTTGCCTGCAACAGAGACCATCTTCCTGTCAGCTACAAGGTGCTCCCCACTGGCTGATGGGGGACTGACACTCGTTATTAAGGCTGGTCCTGCTTTGTCTCTGTGTGAGGACAGTGTTGTTCCAGCAGTGCCTGTGTGAGTGTGAGTTATGTCTTTCTTGGTGACTCTGACCAAGTGGGTTGACCTCCTGGGATTGTTGCTTCAAATGGAAGGCAACAACGTTCACTTGCTCGACACTGAAGGCATCTCTGCTGCCCTCACCCCCGTTCTCAGCTCAGCCTGAGTCCTAGAGCTCCAAGTCCGCAGCCAAGAGCCAAATCCCATTAGGTCTCAATTCAGTGCTCTTTTTCACCAAAGCAGTCAGTCAAAGGCGTTGTTTACCCCAAAATGTATTATTTACCCCATCTGAGACTTCCATCACTACAGGTTAAACACTAAAAGCAAAACAAAAACAGTCCAAAAGCTCTTGGATGTCTGTGTAGCTCTGGGGATTAAGGCTTCGTCCCTACCCAGTTAAATAAGGCTAAAATACTGAATCCAGACTGCACCGTTTTATCTGATCACTGATCAGATTCTCCCCTCCTCTAACACATCAAAGTATATCTCAACCACTCTGGTACTCAATTAAGTACTACAATGGGGAATGAGTTCCAAGTTCAGGTTCAGAGAAAATTGTACCAGTATATCCAAACTTGTATCTCACAGAATATGGTTTCATATTAGAGGGGTTTTTTTAATTACCCTTTTTATAGTTGTCCATGCTAACTGATAAATAATGGTAGCTAACATTAACCGAGTATCTTCCACATACCTGGAGTAACACGTATGTTACATATGTGTTTCACATATGACGTTTCACATATGGAACACACAGGTTTCACATATGATGTGATATGGATTTCATTCCATATATTCAAGTATGCAAGAAAACTTTCTTAGTTCCTATCTTAAAACTATTTGCATAGTTCCTAGCTTCATTTTAAATTAATCAATTTGAACTTTATTTTCATGCCCATCCCTCTGGCTGGCAGGAAACTTAATGACAATCATTCTTGGGTTTTCTCCCCTACCATCTAGAATTGTGATACTATGCTGAGAGCATACAAAGAACCAGTAGGGGGCGGGGGGACCCTTGCTCCTCAAGCATGCGTTTTCACAGATTCCCACTGAAACACGCCTTCTTCCTACCCACATGGCTTCTCTGCTCCAGTGGTACTCAGTGGCTTCTAAGCTACTTTTGGGTCACAGGGGATCACTGTGGAGCTTCCTGAGGCCTCAACAGCCTCTACCTACCATGTAGTCATTTCTCTTTGGAGTTTTGCTGCCTCAGTAGACACTGCCAGAAAGCAACATGAACACCACTGGCTTCTAGAATCCACAGTCCTCTCTGTTCCTCTCACATCCTAGGATATCGGTGTAGTAGACAGAGAGAAATCCTTCTTCAAGTTTTTCCAGATCCTTTCCTTTTGCACACACCCCTTTCTTCCTTTTCTTCCCTTTGGCAAAACCTGTAAGTCCCCCTATGAGCTTATGCTCTTGGAAAAATAAAACCAGACGGAGTCTCTCGGGCTGCTTCTATTTCCCTTCTTCCCCAACACCTGCCCAGAGGAAGCTGAAGCCAGTCACCTGTGGGAACTGACAGAAAGAATGAGGAAGATGAGGTCAGGAAACTTGCAAGGAGGAAAAGTTAGCCTCAAAATATCCAGTCATATATCAAATAGGCACAGTAACCCAATGAGACATGTGTTACCATTTAAGTTTTATAAATAGGAAAACTGAAACTCAGAGTGGTTACCCAGGTCACATGACTGACTATTAAATCCCAGGCTGAAAATGTAACTCTAGGGCTAATCGACCCCGTATGTTCAATCTCACTTGCAACATTCTTTGTAAATAGGCTATATCATAGAATGTAGACTATATTTATTTATAATTATCTAATTTATTTGGATTATTAGGCCTAATTAGATTTTTTTTTAATTAGAGGAAAGAAACTCTCTCAACAGTGTTTGAAACTGACATACCGCTGTATATATTAAATGCTTTTGCTTCTGAAAAAATGTTCCTCGTGAACTTGACTAAGATTGTATTAACTCCACCAGTACCAACCTGGAAACAAGTATTTTCAAGGCAGCTTGACAAGTTTTCATACTTAGAAGATTTGAACAAGAACAATCACTCAGTGGGCCATTGCTTGCCGAGGCTCTCCTGCCTGCTGGGCTTCTGGCTTTTAGGCATTTTGACAATATGTAGTCTTTAATTGGCCTCTTTGCAAATGTCTGCTCGTCACTTTTGGCATTAATTGCTAATTAATAAAAGCATGAAAATGTCCGGGTGTCAGCATATGCACCAATATCTTGATGTTGAGGAATTAGGTAGAAACATAGCATTTAGATTTGGGATAGGAAAAGTGAGAAAAATGTAACAGGTTTCAACATTCCTTCTTCAAACGTACCTCAAGTGTTGGAGAGTCGACTTTCCCAAGACCCCTTGCACCTTCCCTTCCCCAGGAGACTTAGGTAAGAAGGTTCTGCATAAGCAGGATGCTGCGTCACTCGTGCCATCCTCTGCATGGCACCGACCCATCACCCTAAGTGACTGGAGATTTGCTTGACCTGAAATCACTGTTAAACTTGGGATGCTTTAGGTAAAATACAAATACACACTCGACTGGTCCCATTACTGCATTTTTGGTACTTGGGGTAAGATGTGAGTTTGTCCTCGGAAAGGAGGAGAAGCTTTCCCCTGGGCCATGAGCCTAAGCCGCAGACCTAGCCCTGGTTTTCAGAAGGCAGAAGCTCTTCTGAAAGGAAGAGGACCTCCAAATTCCCACTTGCTAGCAGAATGCCTATAAATATGTGCCTTGAGAATCTCGTGGGGAAGGTTTGCAGATATTTTTCTGCACTGATGTCCACTAGATACCAGGATGTACCATCATGTAGGGTTCTGAATGTAAAAAATAGAGTTCCTTTTGCTACAACTCTTTCTCCCTCTGCTCAGAGCCTCTATTAAAGCAAGAAAAGGGGGGGGGGGGTGGAGCTGTGAGTTAAAATGGAAGGAGGGAGGGGTGCCTGGGTAGCTTAGTCAGTTAAGTGTCTGCCTTTGGCTCAGGTCATGGGCTCAGAGTTCTGGGCCGCGAGTAGGGCTCCCTGCTCTGGGGGGTCTGCTTCTCCCTTTCCATCTGCCCTCCCCCACCTCCCGCTGCTCCTGCATGCTGTCTCTCAAATAAAATCTTTTAAAAAATAAAATAAAAAATAAAAAATTTAAAATTTCATAAAATGAAAAGAGAGGGTCTAGCATTTTCTGAATATGGCAGATATTGTAAAAACATTGCTTTGAAATGGACTCTCTCCTATCCTACTTGTAAGCCCAGGCAGGGATGATTCTTTCAGTTCTCCACTTTACTTTCATAAAAAATAAATTTACTTTAGAATATTTTTACAGAAAAATTACGAAGGTAATAGACCTTTTCCTATACCCCTCACTCCCTTTCTGTGAATGTGAACATTTTACGTTAACATGGTATGTTTGTCAAAACTGAGAAATCAGTGCCGGTGCTTATTTTTAACTGAACTCTAAACTTTATTTTTATTTCACTAGATTTCCCCACCGATATCCTTTTCTGTGCCAAGATCCAATTCAGGGTACCACACTGCATGGAATGTCCTCGTCTCCTTTGACTCCTCTGGTCTGTGACAGATTCTCAGCTCCCTTGTTGTTCAGGACTTTGCCAGCTCTGAGGTGTGCTGCTTTGTATTTTGTCGAGTGTCTCTCAATTAGGGTTTGTCTGATGCATTTCCTTATGATTAGACAGGGGTATGGGTTTTTTGGGAAGAATATCACAGAGGTTGAGATGCCCTTCTCATTCTGTCAGAAAGGTATTTGAGGTATTTGAAGGGGTATTTAACAGCACAATATACAAGGGGATCTTCACCTTAATAACTTGGTTAAGATAGTGTGAGGAAATGGTAAGGGAACATTCTTCCTTTTTCCCTTCTAGGTTCTTTGGCTGGCCTGATAATTAAATCGGCGTAAGATGGATGAACAGGAAAACAAACTTTAGCTTTGTACACATGGGGCAACCCAACAATATGGGACTCAAAGAAGTGCCCAAAGTAGGCAGTGTTTATACATTTTAGACAAATAAATAAATTTATGAAGAACTGACAAGACAAAGGGGTTTGAGCTTAGAGAGTAAACTGGTGAAAAAGTAGCAAGGTTTGTTTACACATCCTTCATGACCCTAAATTCCCTATTTCTGGTGATAGGGATGTCTTCAGTCCTCTAGGTATGCTTCACATGGGGGATTTATTTCCTAATTTCAGGGGGACAAAGGAGGGCAGTGTGCTCTCCTTGTACCAGCTCTTTCTTACTAACTTAAATTCAAAATAAAAGTGGCATATTTTGGGGTGGCAGACTCTGCTTCCCTTCAGTAGTATTCACCAGGTTTTATAACATGGAATTACTATCACTGCCTTTCCATACTCTAGTCCTCTGAAGCAACTTACTAAGTCCAGTGCATATGGAAGAAGGGGAGGGATTAAGCTCCCCCTTCCAGAGAAGGAGGGAGTATCTACATATATTATTCAGAATTCTTCTTTAAAGAGGGTTTTTCCCTTCCTTGCCACATATTATTCATTCAATCATTTTTTTGAAATCAGTATGAACTCATCTATATTTTATTTTGGATTATACATTAATTTTTATTTTTCCCAGATTATTTCAGCTTTGGTCGCTGGCATCTCTTTCATGTTGGCTCTGTGTCTGTTTTATATGCTCTTTTTTCTTATGTTTTGAGCACTGCATTACTTTTGGGCACAGCTTGAGGATCAGCCTATATTTTCCCTATCCTTCTCCTAGACTCAGTTATTACTCCAAGCAGCCTGATTCCTCCATTGCAGAATGATATTTAGAAACCAAGCTCTGGGCACTGAGGGTGCTCATTGCCACTGTGCTTCATGCCTCTAAGGCCTCTGAGCTAACCGAGCTAGAACAGAAATATATTATACTGAGCCATGCATACCTACACATTTACAATCATTTCTATAGTCACCTCTGTAAATATTAGGATAAACATGAGTTCTTTTTGATATCTCTGATTCTACTCCTATATTATAAGATTTATACTAATCTCTCCCCCTTGCTTATCTGCAACTTCTCTATGCAAAAGTGAGAAATGTAGCTCCCACCTTCCACAATCCACATACTTATTCATTCAACCCCAGTACACTTTGCTTTTTAAAGCAGAGAAAATCAGAATAGCTCATAATATCAAAAGATAGAAAATTCATATAGTGGTCTGTGTGATTCATGAAAAATAAGACTTTTAACCCTCCCCCCCCACATAATGCATATAAATTCAACTTAAGTACTATTTTTAAAAAGTAGTTAAACTCTGTATTTGTAAAAATGCAAAGAATAATAATTTCTACCTTATAAAATTACTTGTGAAAATTTAAATGAGACAACACATTTAAAGATTTTAGTAAGTAGTAAGTTTGGGATAACTACTGGCTGTTACTATTACAAATAATAATTCAAACTGTTGAAATGGAATTCTTTATAAATTTATCTTATAAAATATAAATTTCTCCTCTACATAAAACCCTGAGACAAACTAGTTTAGAACAAACTGGAAATGGGTTTGGATACCAAAGTGGTAGGGAGGCCCAAGTTGGCCCACAAGTACTAAAAAACGATGCTGTGGGGAAGTCACGTTTAGCTGCCACACTGCCTTGGTGGGTTACCCAAAGACTAGAGGCCCGAGACTTACGTGAAACCAAAAAAGTAACAGAAGTTCAGTGAGTAAAATTCAGGAGTAAAAGGAGCACTGGGAAATTAAGCCCAGCGCTGAGGAAGACAGCCCAAGCACAGCTTACTAAAGATAAAAAGAGGAGTCTTGTTTTTCCAAAATAGATAGAGGGTACTGTCTCCCACTCGGCAATGTGCAAATGCAAAGAGCCAAAGATATAATAAAGATTAAAATACAAGCACAGAAGATGAAAAACAAGAGCAGATATGACAGAGAGCCGCAACACCATCTCCTCTGCGAGTGAGGCTGCAAAGACCACAGAGCCAGCAGAGTCTAATGATGCTACAGTGTCCAAAGGGCAGTGACCCTAGAAGTATGCTCCCCCACCCACCGCCATAAGGGTCCTGCAACAGGTGGAGAATTGACACAAAATGAAAATCCTTTCTTTAGCTTTTAATCAGTTAGATTATAGGCCTTTCTATGGATATTCATTTTTACACACAACTGAATCACTTCCAAGGAGCTTATGGGGTTATTAAAGATTGTATAAATTAAAAGTGGCACATTATGAAAGTTTGATCCGGCTGCCATGCAAAGCTGGGGAAGACTGAGAAATGCCCACTGCGTGCCTGAACCCCCTCAGACATGCGGATTTGCCAATGAATCGTTTTCTGAAAGTACCACTCATTCTGAGTGCACCAGCAAGGTTGGGTAAAGGGGAGCAGGATACACCGCCCCAAAATGGGACACTTGGCATGCGGATTATTTAGAGCTGAAGACAATCAAGACCCAGCAGAATCAGGAAAAGCTTTTTACCTCCCCCATAACTGCCTAAAAGAATTTGGAAAGGGGGCTTCCACTGGGGAGACAGCTATTACCAGAGATAATAATTTTATCTGAGACACCTGTCTGCATGGCCTGGCAAACATGTACTCACCAAACGTTTCCTCTTTTCACTTTCCTGTGAATTGCTTTCCACCTCTTTGAAGCCCCAAGCCACCCTTTCCTTTCCTTAGCTCATTTGGGATATAAACCCCCATTGCTTTGGCTGCCTTTGAGTCTCATATCTTTATGGGGCTCCCATACATACGGAACTAAGTGAGTTTTTCTCCTGTTGATCTGTCTTATTATAGGAGGGTCTCAGCTAAGAACCTAGAAGGTTAGAGGTCAGCTTAAATTGGTCATGGTTGCGTTTACAGCTATTCTTGCTTTTGAATTATAAAACACTCCCAGTTTCATTTCTTCACACAAGTTTAGCCAGAGATTATTTGGTTCGTCCTGTATTGATATGTAACTAGAAATCATTCACACCATATTGTTAACAGAAATATCCAGTAGTTGCCAATATCCCCGCCATAAGAAAACAGATGTGCTTGGAGCACATACTTAACTGTTCCCACCTAGCTTTTTTTTTTTTTTTTCTCCTACTTGAAAGGTAGAAATAGAGAAATCAGAGAGTCTTTTACACTAAGTTACTGGGCCAAGACAAAATAAATGAAGTGGGAGTGGGGAAGCACATTTCTGCTGTGTAAATTGTAACTTGTTACCAGTGTATGTATGATAAGTTGATCATGCAGCATTGTGATTCTTCCAACCATTTATTTATTATCAAAGTTCAAATTAAAGAAACTTATTTAAGTAATGTGAAAGTAGAAAAACTCTAACCAGGTGGTCCCAAGAACGCTTTGGGGATAGTCACGGTAACCAAGCTCAGAGCACCTTGACTGCATCTGTCTCATTCTGGCTGATAAAGAAGATTTTTGCCAGGAGGCAGTAAGCTTTTCCCTAGTACTTAACACCACTGATTGCTGAGGAGTAGTTTCAAACCTCACCATCATCCTGGTTAATTTTTCTTTTAGAGAGAAAACTGAAAGTTTAAACATGGCATCCTTCTGGCTTCTATCCATTCTTGGGAGTTTGTATCTTTTCTCCTCAGTTTGAAGTCTTAAGTGAAAAATTGTAATTGCCTTAAAATACATCTCATTCTCCAATTTGGATTTTGCAGAACCTAGTGAATTTGAGCAAATTCTCATTTGACGATAATTTCTGAATTCCTCCACTGAAATATTTCAGTTGTGACTCATAGAAATATGTTAAAACATTGTCTTAGCTCAGATTCTCCCTAAAGCTGAGCCTGAGATAAGAATTCAGTTGTAGGTGGCTTGCGAGTGGAATCCAGGAATGAGAGAGAGGAGACAGTGAGACGGGGAAAGAGGAAACACCAAGAAAAAGACTAGCTATCTGCTGAGACCAGACTCCCCTGGAACTTCTGAGAACTGCCAGTCTAAAGGATGGGGAGTGGGGCCTGACCCACGGCAGGCTCCTGCCCCATGGGCTGAGGGTTTTTCCAAGAGGTGTTTACGCCCTTCTACTTCCAGATGAGAAGGCTCCTGTGGCTTTTGGAAAACATGGAGGCACAAAGTGAGAGACCAAGTGTAGGCTGGTGGTGGCTGCTGTCATTTGAGTCTCTGGACCCACTGAACTGCCCTCCCCCAACTGCAGCCAAAATTAGAGGGAGACTAAGGGTATATGTTGGGGCACAAGACCATCTGCTAGAGATGCACCATCTGGTGCCCATCACGTGGAGCCAGAATTGGTCCACTTTAGCTGTTGCTCTTACCTCTTTTAGGATGGATTGTTTCATTCTCTCATCATAATAGCTAGAGACTGATACACTCCAAAGATAAGGAGAGTATCATGTGATACTAAGTGTCTTCATGCTTTTAAAATTATATACCCTAACAATTAAAAAAAAAGTTGAGAAGTTAATCCAAATATATGCATGTTATTATTTATACATCACATACATGTACTGTCACACTAATAAACTGTATAAATAGTACATAGGTGGGTATAATAGTATACATATATGTGTATGAACAATACACTATATTATACAATATATAATTAGTTATACAATATAACTAATATTAATAAAATTTGAATAAATAGCAATTTAGCCACCTGGGTGGCTTGGTGGGTTGAGTGACCCACTGTTGGTTTCAGCTCAGCTCATGATCTCATGGGTTCTAGGATCAGTCAAGGCCCACATCAGGCTCTCTGCGCAGTGGGGAATCTGCTTGAAGAATCTCTCCCTCTGCTCCTACCCCTACTCACTCTCTCTCACTCACTCTTGCTCTCTCTCTCTCTCTCCAAAATGAAGAGATAAATCTTTAAAAAATATATAAATAGAAGTTTGAACAATTTTTTCTTACCCTCAATATATCATCTGGCAAATCTACTTTTGGAGACTAGAAATTTTGATGTTTATATATATACATCTTTTTTTTCATAACTCAAGTCAGTCTGAAATAAGAAAATTAAGGTTGCACTGTTAAACTCCTGTTTAAATTTGTGTCTGGTTACTGAAAGTCACCAATAAATTTCATTTTACATGAAACTCCTTAATGTTAAAAACTCCATGAATATATCCTAATTCCTTTATTCCCTGGTAATAATATGCTATGAAAGGAAGTATATTCTTCTGTTTATTAGATTTACTGTCTACCCTGAAGCAAAGGGCATGACTCTCTAATCATGTTTGGAAAGACATTCTCTTCTTAATTTATGAATGAAACGAAAGTATACTAATTATATCCCTGCAATGCTGCCAATGTATGGAAGTAATTAAATAATTGTTCAGGTCTCAGAAGGAAGTTTTAGCAATTCCAGACACATACTAGAAATAGTCAATAATATTCAAGCTTACAAGAGGTGAATTCTCATGTTTTTTGAAGAACAAACATGTGAGCGGCGAAACACGAATTGTCAGCTTTACATAAACACCTCTTGTTTTACGCAGCAATGAAAATTGCTAATTGAGCTATTTTTGTGGAGGTCAACTCTGAAACATAGACTTACCTGATGGAGAGTTGATGGGAAGTATATTTGGACCCTGTTCACCATTTTATAACCAGCTTCTAGGGAGACTTGTTTCCTACCCCATCCCCAATCTCAAAATCAGTTGTTTTTCTTTCTTGCTCACATTGGATTTTTCAGACTGCTTTGTCCTTGTCTCCTTCGTTTAAACAATTTTTTTTTCTAATCTGCTGGTATGTAGCACTGGCCTCAGCATGATGCCATGGCATCTCATTTTTTCTTAAAGATTCTTTAGGAAATAAGCAAGGTCTCATATTTATCTTTTGATCTCTTCAGCTCCTCTTGATTATGAAAGATAATTAATGGTTACTCAATCTATTCTAAAATTGGCCTAAACATATTCACAGGGCTTACTTCACTTTGTTTTCAAACTAGGAGTCTATGTTAACAGATGGCAGGATTTTCCAACATTTAGATTCCAGGATTGAGAGAATTCACAAAAGTATGAGCTTCAGTTATGAAATTATATTTAAGTCAATGATAAAGCAATATTTATACTGATTAAAAGCAAATGTTCCATGTAGTTACGCAAAAGAATTAAATCAGGAGAAGGAGGATGGAAGAAGATCCTGAAGAGTCAACAGGGGGTGGAGGTCTTCGAGGTGATTATTACAGTATCTTTTTCATTTTTTATCACTGTTTTCCCACCCACCGCAAAGACTGGCACTATGATTATTGCTTTTGTTGTCATTATTCTGGAGGAGAGGTATTAGTGGGAAGGGCAGGCCCAGGGAGAGAAGGATAGGAGCACAAGTCTACCTGCATGAGGGAGGGAGACTGCTCCCCGACACACAAGGGCCAATAACAGACAAAACACATCTATCACATCTATTGCTTTTGCCCTGAGGATGCTGCAAAACCCCGGGGAGTTACCTCAGTGGTGAATATTAGAATGGTTAAAATCCTGCAGGCTTTAGCTGGAATGCCTGGATTTGAATGCCAGTTCCATCTCTTACAGCTCCAGGGTTCTAAGCAGGTTATCAAACCTCTCCATGTCTGTTTCCTCCCCTTGTAAACTGGAGATGATACAAGAGTTTATTCTGTAAGGATGTTATGAGGATTAAATTACTTATGCATTTGCAAATGCTTTCAAGAGTGTCTGGTATTTAAAAAAATCATATGTGTTTTGTTAAATTAAAAAGGATAGTAAGTGAAATATGACTCCTCTCCTTAAAACCTTCCATTCTTTTCATCTCACTCAAAGTAAAACTCCAAGTCCTTCCAGTGGTCTGTCCTATGGGTTCTGTCCCCTACTCCTGCCTCTCTTCACTCAGTCTCTTCTAGACTCCAGTAGATTGCATTTCTAAGCCTTTTGCATTATGTGAGCCTGCATAGCTACCTGTGGCCACAGCATGTGGCCTACCATGATGCACTTCTAGGCCTGGCTGACAGTCCCCAACCATCCTGGTGTGCTGTCCCAGTTTTCATTCCAGAAGTCCCATATCCTGGGAAACCTGGCAAATGGGAAACAGTTAGTCACCCTAACCCTGGCCTATAAAATCAAAACAGAACAAAAAAAGGCAAAAAAATAAAACCAAAACAAAAAACAAAAAAACCTCTTGTAACTCTTCATACTCTCTTCTACCATCTGCTGGATATCAATGTCCAGAGTGACCTTGAAGGTCACATGTTAAAGATGACAGAGCCACCATCAATCTGGACTTCTGAGTGAAGCAATTACTGCCTCTGCTCCCCACTGGACTTTATGTGAGCAGAAATAAAATCTATTCCATTAAGACTAATGAAACCATTAAAATTTCATTGCATTAGTTTAACCAATAAACTGATTACCATGCTGGTCATTCTGGCCTCCTTCCTGTTCTCTGGACAAAATAAGCATGCACCGACTGTTCATTCTGCTCAGGAGGCCCCTTTCCAGACATCTGCACAGCCAAGACCCTCACCTCCAACCACTGTTTGCTTAACTCTTGTTGTCTACGGTATGTACTTGACCAGTTCATTCAAAAATATCACCCTGAGGTTACTGCCTGTGTTCTCCTCTAGGATTTTGATGGATTCCTGTCTCACATTGAGGTCTTTCATCCATTTAGAGTTTATCTTCGTGTATGGTGTAAGAAAATGGTCCAGTTTCATTCTTCTATATACAGCTGTCCAATTTTCCCAACACCATTTATTGAAGAGACTGTCTTTTTCCATTGGAAACTTTTTCCTGCTTTGTCGAAGATTAGTTGACCATAGAGCTGAAGGTCCACTTCTGGGATCTCTACTCTGTTCCATTGATCTATGTGTCTTTGTGCCAGTACCATACTGTCTTGGTGATCACAGCTTTATAATATAGCTTGAAATTAGGCAACTTTGTTTTTCTTTTTCAACATTTCCTTGGCAATTTGGGGTCTTTTCTGGTTCCATACAAATTTTAAGGATAAGGAATAGCATGAAAGACATTAGGAGAAGGAAGGGGAAAATGAAGGCGGGGGGGAAATCAGAGGGGGAGATGAACCATGAGAGACCACAGACTCTGGAAAACAAACTGAGGGTTTTAGAGGGCTGGGGGATGG
The DNA here is from genome assembly GCF_922984935.1 of Meles meles. NCBI lineage: Eukaryota > Metazoa > Chordata > Mammalia > Carnivora > Mustelidae > Meles > Meles meles. The sequence continues at coordinate 61,648,280 of NC_060066.1, read as the reverse complement.
GGGAATTGGTGAGCCCCATGATGGGTATTAAGGAGGACATGGGTTGCATGGAGCACTGGGTGTTATACACAAACAATGAATCATGGAACACTATCAAAAACTACGGATGTACTGTATGGTGACTAACATAATAAAATAAAAAATGTATATTATCCTGATCTCTTCCTCCTACCCCACTTCCTCCTTCCGTCTTCTTTCTCCTCTTCCCCTTTTTCCCCCTTCTTCTCCTCCTCCTCCTCTTTATCCTCCTCCTTTTTCTCCTCTTCCCCTTCCTCCTCTTCTTCTACCTTTTCCTCCTCTTCCTCCTCCTCCCCTTTTTTCTTGTCCTCTTCTGCTTCTTCTTCTTTTAACACAGTATCATCACTTTCTAATTTACACAATAGCCTCTCCTTGTCCATGGGGGATATGTTCCAAGACCTTCAGTGCCTGAAACCATGGATAGTGCTGATTCCTATATAAACTGTTTTTTCCTATGCATACATGCCTATGATAAAGTTTAATTTCTAAATTGGGCACAGTAAGAGATGAGCAACAATAACTAATAATAAATTAAAACAATTATAACATATACTGTAATAAAATTTGGGGGAAGGTAGTCTCCCTCTCTGTGAAAATATCTATTATACTGAATTCACCCTTCTTACAAGGACGTGAGATGATTAAATGACTACATGATCAGATGAAGTGGGGTGAATTACTGGGGCATGGTGATGTAGTGTTGGGCTACTATGTTTGAGTATATGTCAAAAAGAGGATCATCTGCCTCCAGATCTCACATAACCACAAGTAACTGAAACCACTGACTGCAGATAAACCAAAACCACACATAAGGGGTGACTACTGTACTATATTGTTTACTCTCCTTTCTTAGGTTTATTGTTTATTATCTGTCTTGCTTTCTCCTTCAGAATAGAAGCTTCACAATGGTTGAAAACTTTATTCAGATCACTATTTATCTCAAGAGTCTAGAACACTGCCTGATATACAGTCAGTGCTCAATAAACCATTGTTAAATGAATAAATGATTTCAATTTATTTCATTTTCAAAGTTTACCAAGTTGACAAAAATAAAATCAAACCATCAAATGACTCCCTCCTCAAAGAAGTGACACATATCACAGAGTTTCAAAATGACAATTCCTTCCAACCATTTTCAGAATATTATTATAGGTTTTAGAAATTACACACAGAATAATCCTGCTATTTATTATTTCACAATACCTTTTGTTCCTGGTGTGCATCCAAATTTCTCCCAAACAGAGAATTTAAATAGACTATGTCTGAAATCAGATATTTAAGTCTATCAGTATTTTGGCTTTTGTAGTCACTTTAATTACTGGTTAGACTCTGCTATGCCTCAAATCATGTTCCCTATCTTTTCAATGCTGTAGCAATAGCTTACTATTGACACTTCATTTCTTTCTGCCTCAAATACTGAGTATTTGCATATCTCAGTAATTCTGGGTGTTTCAAAGAATGTTCAAGATGTACCCAATATCTACCCATACAAATTGTAAACTCTTCTACAAGTTGGAAGCTCTGCATCTTTGAGCAGAGTCAAGGGACAAAGAGTCAGTTGGCGCTCCTATTGATTCATTATCTAAAAATAAAGAACATATTTGTTATATTGAGTTTCTTAGGGAAGGTGTTATGTACCCATCTTTTATGGCAATAGTTACAATGCAGAGATCTGCAGGTCACAGCTTGTATCTTCTTTTCAGCATACAGGACACAGTGTATCACCTGTCCTATGGGCACTCTTTTTGGTCCAAGTTTCCAGCTAATTGAGAGTTGGATTTGGCAGGTATAGCATCCCTGAGTGATTGCTTTTAGAGTGCATGGAGCTTCTGCATTCAAGGGAATGTTACCATGGAGAAAGTCCTTCATCCACTGATATGATCGGTATGATTCTGGAAAAGATTAAATAGGCCACCACTGTGTAATTCCACTGTTTATTTATATACCTCTGAGAATGGTTTCAGAACGGCTGTTATCACTGAAGGGTGCCTATTCAGAGAAGCTGCCTAATGAGAGGTAAGTTTGAATACTATTTACAGATGTCTAATCCAGAATCTTCCAGAATTAATTTTTAATGTTTTATTTTGAATTTATTTGCCTATGAACATGTTCAGTCAACCCTCAAAGAGACTATGCATTGGGACTGGGCTAGGTCCTCCATGATCTCAAGGAGCTTGGAGGCCAGTGGCGAGGATGGGATGAGTGAACAGAATGTAATTCAGTGCCTTCCTGTGGTATGAAAGAGGGAAAAGGGAAGCACTGAGTACCTAGCCTGGATTGTTTGCCTCCGTTGATCAGTAGATGGCAGATAGTGGAGGTGTGATAAGGCAACAGCAAACAGATCACTCTGGGGAGTGGTTTCGGGGGAGCGAATGAAGGATGTGTGGCTACGGGGCCTGAATAGGGCTTGAAAGTAGGATTCTATAACTTACTGTAAAAGGAGTCTGAACTCTATTTAAGCATACAGAAGACCATGGAAGGTTGTAAGAGGAGGAGCACTGTCTAATGTATCCTTTAGAAAGTTCACTCTTCTGTAAAGAGGTGGAGCAATTTTGAATGGCTAGAACACACAAAACAGAACAGGATGCCAAGAGACCTATTTTGACAGGGCTTACTTGAAGAAGCTCAATGATGGTGGTGACCTAAAAAGTGAAGTGGTGGCCAGGACAATGGAGGGAAATTAGAACCCAAGCCGAATGTGTAGATTGGTGGTGCCATTCAACAAGACTTGAGACACTGGGAGAACTCATTAAAACAGTTTGGGAGACTCAAAAATTGGAATTATTAGTAGGACAACTGAGAAGACGCCTACCCTCTGTGTGTCAGCTTCACCTTCCTTAATCTTGTTAAAAGTCCAATTAGGAGGGAAAATAATGATTTCTCCTTTTCACAGGCTTTCAAATCTTCAAGCAACCCACAAGCAAAAATGATATTTTATATCATTATACACATGTACACAGAAATGGCAACAAAATATCTACAAACAGCAATTACCCTCATCACATTCCGAGTGCTCTGATGTTTTCTGTCCTGCCACCATTTTTACTGTCTCTTCCAGCAGGGTGCACGTCATGCTCACGGACACAGAAGTTCAACTTGAGGGGCATGTGGCGGCTCAGTAGATTGAGCATTTGAGCATCCACCTCTTGGTTTTGGCTCAGGTCATGATCTTGGAGTCCTGGGATCAAGCCCTTTGTCAGGCTACATGCCCAATGGGGACTTTCCTTGGGATTCTCTCCTTCTGCTCCTCCCCCTAATCATGCTTACATATGCTCTTCTCTCTCTCAAATAAGTAAAATCTTAAATAAAAAAGTTAACTTGAGTAACAAGGAATGCTCTGAGTACATTTTCTTCCTTTGAACTCAAGACCTTACACAGGAAAATAAACTGGAGAAAGACCTGGACTTTGAAATCATACCAAGTCCTGACCAAGAGTCACAATCTACTAACTATGCTGCCTAAGGCAATATCTACCCCTTGGAGATATATGGTAATGCTACCAGTTGTCATTTACTAGGTATTTTCTCCATACCAGGCATCGTAAAATCTACACACACACACAACCACCACCACCACCATCACCAAAAGCCCAAACCAAACCAAAACAAAAAAAAAACCACTAAAGCGAGGGTAAAAAAACTATAATACCAAATTAGAGGATTGTTGTCCTTTAGAGAACTATTGAGCCCTAGTGTAGGATCTGGAATATAGTAGTTCATAAATGAGTGAATAAAATATATATTATATGTATATTAATATATATATATATAATGTAAATCATTTATTAAAACCCTTATTAGGTGCCTGGGTGGCTCAGTCAGTTGAGTGTGGGACTCTTGATATGGGCTCTGGTTGTGATCTCAGGGTCATGAAATCCAGCCCCTGGTTGGCTCCTCACTGAACCAGGAGTCTACTTGAGATTCTCCCTCTCCCTCTTCCTCTGCCCCTTCCCACCTAGCTCGCTCTCCCAAATAAATAAATAAATCTTTCTAAAAACCTTATTAAACAGAAACTGTTATTATATAGTTTCAGAGATTAAAAGAATACACCCACCCACCCAGATGCATGATTTTTTTTTTTTAAATAAAACAGACCATTTTTATTCCCCACTTGGGTGGCAGAGAGGAGATACCTCCAGGTCAGTCCAAAAGCAGAGATACTGGGGCGGGGGAGGGGAGAGCAGACAGCACAGGGACTCAGCACTTGTTCTCACCCAGCCTAGCATAGGGTTTTAGACAGCCATGCCAGACCCTGGAGGTGAAGTTGGGATGTCCTCATCCCCTGCCCCTTCAGCTGCAACCCAGTGCTCTTCTCCCTCCTCCTCACAGGAGCCACTCAGCTCTTCCTTTTCCTCCTCATCACCTGCAGGCCCCAGCCTGCCCTGCAACCCACCCACTGTGTGGTCTGCAGGTGGGACTCCCAGGTGCCTTTCTGTTCACTGTAGCTGGGGAGATGAAAGATGAGAAACCGTAAACTCATGTGCTCAGCAATCAGCTTAAGAAAGAAAATCTAAGCAGTATCTTTGAAGCACCCTGTGTGTTCCTCCCCATCTCATTGTCCTTCTTTCTCTTCAGAAGTAATCACCATCCTTAATTTTATGTTTATTTTGCCCTTACTTTCCTGCATTGTTTTCCCACATTTATATGAATCTTTAAAAATATATTGCCTCCCTTTGCATAATTTTGAGGCTACATATGTGGAATCTCTCTGTATATCTCTTCTGTGACTTGGTTTTCTTCCCTCTATTGAGGTTGTGATACTCATCCAAGACAATATGTATAACAAGAGCTCATCCACATTTACTGTCTCATACCGCACAATTTATTTACACATTCCCCATGTGTGAATTCTTATACATGTTTGAGTTATTTCCACTTTTTTTTTTATATTACAAACAATATTCCTAGGAGCAATCTTGCACATGTTTCCTGGTACACATATGTATGAGTTTCTAGTGTTACCAAATCAAATAAAGGACATCCAATGAAGTTAGAATTTTAGAGAAACAAGTAAATTTTTTAGCTTAAGTATGTCCCCATGCAACATATTCATGCTAAAATTTATTGGTTGTGTCTCTGGAACTAAATTTAACTAAGTGTCCTGCTTTTTTGTTTGTTAAACCTAGTAACTGTATGAGTTTCTTATACCTACGAGTGGAATTGCTAGGCTACAGGGAATGTACAACTTCAAACACTGGGGTGCTGTCAAATGTTTTCTAAAGTAAGTGAAACAATTTGTCGCACATGCCACTACCAGAGGTTTGAGTTCTCAGTGCTTTATATCCTCATTGGTATGGAGATAATCACATCCCCAAAATTCATATGTTGAATCCCTAACTCCCGACATAACTGTTTGCAGAAAGCTCCTTTAAGAAAGTAGCTAAGGTTAAATTAAATAGTAAGGGTGGGGCCCTAATCCAATATGACTGCTGTCCTTATCTGAAGAGGAAGACATGTCAGAGCTCTCTCTCTATATATACAAAAGAAAAGCCATGTGAGGACACAGTGAGAGGTTGGCTGTCTGCAAGCCAGGAAGAGATGACAAGTTGTACTTTAATTTTCATTTAGTTCAAAATATTTTTCAATTACCCTTGAGATTTCTTTTTTGACCCTTATGTTATCTAAAAGTGTGCTGTCTGATCTCCCCAAGTATTTTGGGATTTTCCATCTATTTTTTTAACTATTTATTTCTTATTTTTTTTATAAACATATAATGTATTTTTATCCCCAGGGGTACAGGTCTGTGAATCGCCAGGTTTACACACTTCACAGCACTCACCATAGCACATACCCTCCCCAATGTCCATAACCTCCCTCCCCCTCTCCCAACCCCACCTCCCCCCAGCAACCCCCAGTTTGTTTTGTGAGATTAAGAACCATCTATTTTTATGTTGTTGATTTCTAGTTTAACATTATTGTGGACTAAAAGCAGATATTGTATGTAATTAAAATTCTTTTAAATTTGTGAAGTTGTGTTTTATGGCCCAGAATGTGGTCTATCTTGATGAATGCTCCAGGTGAGTTTGGGAAGAGTGTGTATTCTGTCATTGGATGAAGTACTCTGTAGATGTCCATTATACCCTGTTGATTGATGGCACTATTGAATTCAACTAAGACCCTACTGATTTTCTGCCTGCTAGACCTGTCCATTTCTGATAAAGGGGTATTAAAATCTCCGCCTATAATAGTGGATTTATCTATCTCTCCTCACAGACCTATCAGTTTTTTTGTGGTTTTTTTTTTTTTTACATTTTTTTTTAAATTTATTTATTTATTTTTATTTGCTTATTTACAGCATAACAGTGTTCATTGTTTTGGCATCACACCCAGTGCTCCATGCAGTACGTGCCCTCCCTATTACCCACCACCTGGTTCCTCAACCTCCCACCCCCCACCCCCCCGCCACCCCTTCAAAACCCTCTGGTTGTTTTTCAGAGTCCATAGTCTCTCATGGTTCATCTCCCCTTCCAGTTTCCCTCAACTCCCTCTCCTCTCCATCTCCCCATGTCCTCCATGTTATTTGTTATGCTCCACAAATAAGTGAGACCATACGATACTTGACTCTCTCTGCTTGACTTATTTCGCTCAGCATACACAATGGAGTATTATGCCTCCATCAGAAAGGACGAATACCCAACTTTTGTAGCAACATGGACAGGACCTATCAGTTTTTGCCTCACATATTTTGATGCTCTCTTGTTAGGTGCATACACAGTAAAGACTGTTACATTTTCGTGGAGTATTGACCCCTTTATCATTATGTAATCCCTTTCTTTATTCCTGATAACTTTCTTTGTTCTTGATGTCTACCCTGTCTGAAATTAAGAAAGCTCTTCCCATTTTCTTTTGATTAGTGTTAGCATGGCATATCTTTCTCCATCTGTTTACTTTTGACCTATATGTGTCTCTGTATTTAAGGTAAGTTTCTAGTATACAGTATATAGTTGGCTTGCTTTTTATCCACTTTCACAATCTCTGTCTTTTAATTGGTGCATTTAGCCCACCGACTTCCAAAGTGACTACTCAGACAGTTGGATTAATATCTACCATATTTGTTACTGTTTTGTAGTTGTTGCCCTTACTCTTTTTCCTATTTTTGTCTTCCACACCTTTTCTTTTTTGGTTTTAATTAAGCATTTTATGATATTATTTTCTCTCTTTTCTTACCAGAGAAAGCATACTTTTTTTCCATACTCTTTTTAGGGTTACTCTTGAACTTGCAGCTAATTCAAATCCACCTTCAAATAACACTCCATCACTTCACTAGGAGTGCAAGTGCCCTTTCTATCTTTTTTTTCTTTTAAGATTTTATTTGTTTGACAGACAGAGATCACAAGTAGGCAGAGAGGCAGGCAGAAAGAGAGGGGGAAGCAGGCTCCTGCTGAGCAGAGAGCCCGATGCGGGGCTCAATCCTGGGAACCTGGGATCATGACCTGAGACGAAGGCGGAGGCTTTAACCTACTGAGCCAACCAGGCACCCCAGCAAGTGCCCTTTTTAAAAAAGATTTATTTATTTATTTGAGAGACAGAGAGAGTGTGCACGAGCATGTGAAAGAGGGAAGAGGGGCAGAAGGAGAGAATCAGCAAGTAGACTCCCTGCTGAGTACAGAGGCCTGTGCTGGGCTTGATCTAATAACCCTGAGATCATGACCTGAGCCAAACCAAGGGTCAGACACTCAACTGACTGAGACGCCTAGGCACCCTGCAAGTACCTTTAAAAAACAAAATATTCTTAAGTCCTCCCTCCTGTCCCTTGTATCATCTATATACATGTATAATAAAATATATTGTTGCTATTATAATTTTGAGCAAATTGTTGTTAGATTAATTAGGAACAAGAAAAAAATTTTTTATTTTACCTTCACTTATTCCCTCTCTCATACTCTTTCTTTCTTTGTGTAGCTCTTTCACCAAACCATGTTATTTTCCTTCTCTCTGAAGAACTTCTTTTTAACATTTCTTACAAAACAGGTCTGCTGGCAACAAATTCCCTCAATTTTTGTTTGTCTGATAAAGTCTTTATTTCTCCTTCACTTTTGAAGGATGATTTTGCAATGTACAAAATTTTAGGTTGGGGGGTTATTTTTCTCAACATTTTAAATATTTGACTGCACCCTCTTCTTATTTCCATGTTTGCTAAGGATAAGTCAGATGTAACTCTTATCTTTGTTTCTCTGTGGGTATTTTTTTCCCTCTTCCTTCAAGATTTTTTTTCAATCTCTGGTTTTTTGGAAGTTTGAATATAATATGTCTAGGTGTCTTTTTTAGACATTTATCCTGCTGGTGTTCTCTGACCTTCCTGGATCTGTGGTTTGGTGTCTAGCCATTAATTGGGGGAAATTCTCAGCCATCGAGAAAAGGAGGAACTATTATTTCTTTCTTTCTTCCTTTATCTTATAGTATTCAAAAAAATGCATATATTATACCTTTTATATTTGCCCCCACAGTTCTTGGATATTCTGTTCCTTTTTTTTTCTTCAATCTTTAGTCTCCTTGCTTTTCAGTTTTGGAAGTTTCTATTGATATATCTCAACCCCAGATACTATTTTCTTAGCTGTGTTCAGTCTACCAGTATGCCCATCGAAGCCCTTATTCATTTCTATTTTCGTGTTCTTTATATCTAGCATTTCTTTTTTGTGTTCTTTTTAGAATTTCCATCTTTCTGCTTATATTATTACCCATCTGTTCTTGTATGTTGTCTACTTTTTCTATTAGAGCCCTTAGCATATTAATCATGGTTGTTTTCAACTACATTCTGACAATTCCAGTATCACTGCCATATCTGAGTCTCGCTCTGTATGTTTGCTCTGTCTCTTCAAACTGTGTTTTTGGCTTTTAGTATGCCTTGCAACTTTTTGCTGAAAAGCAGACATGGTGCACTCTAGTAAGTATACTTTTAGTTATGTGGTGGTAACATTTCTGGAGAGGGGATGTGTTATATAGCCCTATGTTAAGTCTTGGTCTTTTAGTCTGCCTTTGTCTGTCAGCTGTGAACTCCATCAATGCTTCTCAGCTTTTTATCCCCCTTAAGTGGGACAGGATGGCTAGAGTGGGCTCTGGTTGGGTATTTCCCTTCCCCCTCATGGAAGGTTAGAGGAGCTCAAGATCAGTATTTTCCTTCTCTGGGTAGGTTAGACACTGATAAAACCCCAATAGATAACACTCTGGTAAAACAGTTTCTCTTGAAGGAAGGCCTTGTTAAGGAGAACAGAATACTCTCGAATATTTCAAAATGGTTACATTTACCCTCCCCTTGCCTGAAGCGCTGTCGGTGGGGTGGGTGGATTTTTCTCCTTTATTCACTGTGAGGAACTATTAGAGTTCCTGGAGGTAAAACACAAAAGTGTGAGGACCTCTTTATTTCTGGGCCCCTCTTGACTTTTATACCCTCACACTTGTGCTCTCTGAGCCTCTAGCAATTTGTCAGTTACAGGTTAGGTTTTCCTAGCCTGATACTGGTTGTCTTGAAAATGGCTGCTTGTGGGCTTCTATTCTGATAAGTTGTGATTCTCTATCTTCACCTGGCTGTCTCTTCAGTTTGGGGGGGGGGGGGCAGCAGTTTTCCAGGTAAACTCACTTCGGTGATGGACCTAAAAAGAACTGATGTCTCAGTTTTAGTTGTTTTTAGTCTGGAATGATGATTTCTAAGTTCCTTACATGCCAAACTGAAAGTGGGAGTCCAGACATCCTTTATTGGTATTAGTTCTATAAATTTATCTATAGGCTTTATTAGGGTTTTCTACAGAAGTAATCATACTGATAATATAACCAGTTTTGTTTTTCTTCCACAATTATTTAATTCTTTATCTTGTTTTGCTGTATTAAGACCTTGAGTACACTGTTGAAGAGAAGCAGTGATATTGAGTATAGTTGTCTTTTTTATAATGCTTCACCATGGACAACAATGTTTACATTCTACTCCTATTTTATTAAGAAGTTTTTTTATATGAATAAATGTTATATTTTGTTAAATGTCCTGCATGTTTTGAGATTTCATATGATTTTCCCCCTTTAATCCAGTAATGTGAGTGATGAATGATAGCTATAGAGTTTCCAATGTTAAGCCTTCCTTGAATTCCAACTCAGTTGAGGTACAGTCTTTTTTGAACATCACTAAGTTTGCTATTATCAAATTTAGGATTTTTGCATCTTTAAGCATGAATGAAATTTTACTATATATATATTTATTATTCTACTGTCCTGTTCAGGTTAATGTTTCTAGGTTACACCATTTCTGAGAATGAGTAGGGAAGTATAGTCAGTTTATGTTTTGGTAACAAGTGACTGCCCAATTGAAATGACTTAAATATGAAATATTTACTTCTTGCCCAGGGTCTGCAGATCAGCTTCAGAAAAGCTGCACTAGGCTGTGCTCTGTTGAGTTCTAGATGTCTTCTCACTCCAGGACTAGCCTGAAGAGCAGCTACTCCTTGAGACTGATCCTCACACATCCAAGCCCAAAGCTAGTGAGAAAGCCACCTAAAATCTTCCACAGGGAGTATTTACTTTTACTGTGTTTCAGAAAACCTTGTAAGCAATTGAAATCATCTGTTTCTTGAATGTATGATGGTGCTGCTTCATTAAAGCATCTGAACCTAGTGTTTTCTTTGTAAAGGAATTTTAACTCTTAATTTATTTAACGGTTATGTGTATTTTCAGAGTTTATATTTCTTCTTGACTCTCTTAGGTAAGTTACATTTCTCCAGAGGTATATAAATTTCATTTAGCTTTGCAAACGTATTGGAATAAGATTGTTTTTAATGTTACTTAATTGATTTTTAAACCTCTGCTGGATTCACATCCATATATGCTTTGTCATTTCTAATGCTACTTGTCTTTTTCTGCTGCTCCATATCACCACAGATTTATCTTTTTGAATAATTAAAAAAATTTTTATTATATTGATCTTTTTAATATTATCTTTATTTCTCTTTCCAGTGAATTTTTAATCCCATTTTCTTTTTTTTAATCCCATTTTCTAAAAACATTTGAACATTATCCTATACATAATGAGAGGCACTTATTTTACTACCATTCTTTCTGTATAAAAAAATGATGTCCAATGGTAGACAAGTATCCTTTTATAGTTATGTCAGGGGTTGGAAAAGTTGTTAGTAGATTGAATGCAAATATTTATAGTGCAAATTATGTGCAGTATAATCATCTTCCATGCAGCCTGTAATAATCTTGACAAATTTAGTATGTGTGCTGCAGAAGTGAGCACAATCTTGACAAATTTAGGTAAGTTCTTAAACTAATTAAAAAATACCAAACAGCTTTCCCTGAAATAACTATGTACATGTCACAGAGATTCTATTTTTGTTTAGAACCTAATAATAACCATACATGTTATAACACACACACACACAGATGCTTTTGTTATTGTAAATGTCACTTCTCTTTATCAGTGCTACACGGTATGACAAAATGCATGAGGCAAGAATATTTATGAAAAGTAGGTATTTGAGAGTAATTATTTAAACAAATATTTTTTAAGATTTATTTATTTTAGAGAGAGAGTTGGGGGGGAGAAGGGGCAGAGGGAGATGGAGAGAGAAAAAATCTCAAGCCGCCTCCCTGCTGAGCATAGAGCCAAATGTGGGGCTCAGTCTCATAACCCTGAGATCATGACGCTGAGATCACGATGACCTGAGCCAAATGAAGAGTTGGACACTTAAATGACTGAACCACCCAGGCGCCCCTTGAAATTTTTAAAACATCATCATGCATCAGAGAGACCAGTATAAATCATACAGCTATCACTAAAAATTTTTTTTTAAAAAATTGAATTACTTTAAGGTTCTCTGTTCATTATTCATATTTTCATAAATTTTTAAATGTTATACTTATTCTTAATCATGGCTCACTGGTTTTTTTCTTTTCTTCATTATATAAACTCTCTCAAGCCATGTGCTGTCTATTCTAGTTTGTTCTCATTCTTTTAGATTAAATACTTACATTGAAGGTTCTCTTTCTTATTTCAGTTCACCAAAGTGTACAGTAACTTCAGTTATATTTTTGAGATTTATAAAATGTAGAAAAAGAGAAGAATACAAATAAAACAACATGCAAAAGTCAACATGATTTCTTTTTTTTTTTCAGGCAAAGTAGGAAATACAGGACAGGTTATTATATTTCATATAATATCTCTATAAATATAGGTAAAATTACTCTATATCTCTCAGCATGATATACTTTATTTTTAAAATGTTATTATAATCATCAAATGATTCTTTAAGGAATACCCAACATGTAAATGAATAAGGGAAGTTACTTTATGTTTTATTCTATAAAATACTTTTCACAATTCATAGGAAATTTTTCTACTTCTGCAACACATTGAAAATTACAAAACCGAGGTGTACAGTCATTTGATAAGAAAGTTGAGAAAATTTTTCCTACCAAATTAGCACTGTAGTATCATCCGAAAGGAAAAATAAAATTGAGGCAGCAAATGTGGGCATATTAATTTAAGGTCCCTGAAGATCTTCCTGTTTTATTCAAGATGAACATACAAAACATAATAAACTCCTAGGAATGAAACTTTTCTTATTTTTTAGTCTATTTTTTTAAAAAAAGATAATTGCTGAAACAAAAAATAATGATAATGTCATTATCATGCCAGCTCATAGGTCAACCAGTAGCCGTGTCCCCTCAGTGACCTCCTCCCACACTACATATTTAATATCAGAGCTTTAAAATACATGAAGCAGAACTGAAATAAGAAATAGATGAACTCACAATTATAGTCAGAGATCTTAACATCCCCCCTCTTCATAATAGATAAAACAAGTAAGGTTGTAACATAAGGGATTGAACAGATTTGAACAAAGGACGGCAAGAGGAGGCTGGAAGTGTTTTATTAAGTTAGAGAGCCAGGATCTTGTAGGAAAAGGAGAGGGAATCAGCAAAAGGAGAGAAGAACAATGCAACAATGTAAGCATGAATATGGTAAATGAGTGAGGACTCCTGCAAATGCTGAAAGCATTGGGAGTAATTGCAAGGATGAGGAGTTAGTCAAGGCAAAAAGACATGCACAGATAAAAGGAAGAATGAAGATTAAAAAGTTTTTGATTTGAAGGTGAAATTAAAGAAGCCTATATACCCTTCTCACTTCTTATTCTTGGGTTGCTTAGTACCCCTGCAGATACCACATGGTCCTGCGGTTGGATACCAGTACAGATTTATGGTGTCCAATCATTACTGTAGATGTTTTCAAGGCTCCCTCTCTTCTGTTTCCTCAATCATCCCCTCCCTTCCTCACACTAAATATTCCCCCTGGGCAATCATATATGTGTTAATGAGTCTAATTATAATCTTGGTACTTATGACTCCTAAATTTACAGCTATCCCAAATGACTTGCCCTTTCCAGAGCCTTATGTCCAATGTTGATGCCTTTGATTCGACTCTACCTGGAAACCTCTCCAACTCAACATGTTCAGAAGCATACCTATGGTTGACATCTATTGTCATATAAGATGGCACACAAATGTCCACTTACTGAAGCCAGAAACTTAAGAGTCACCCTAAATTTCTCCTTTCCCTTACAGAACCTCCTCTTTTATCACCCTTACCACTGCCATTTTCCTACTGCTAACATATTGTGCAGTCTTCTCAGTATTCTTTTAGAGAAGAGCAAGAACTTCCTAACCATCAAAAAAATGAAAAAAGCAACCTACTGAATGGGAGAAAATATTTGCAAGTCATATATCTGATATGGGGTTAATATCCAAAATATATTTAAAGACTCCTATAACTCAATAACAACAACAAAAAAGAATCTAATTTAAAATGGGCAGAAGATCTAAATAGAATTTTTTCCCCCAAAAAAGACATGCAGTAACCAATAGGTACATGAAAAATGTGCTCAACAGCATTAATCATCTGGGCAATGTCAATCAAAACCACTCCCTACCTCACTAGTCCTGAAAATTCCTATTCATCCTTTATATCTCTCCTCAAAAACCTTGCCCATAAGTGCTCCTTCTCCCATATACCTGTGTGCACTTTGACTTTCATAAGATTAGGTGCTGAAAGAATTTGGTACAAATAAAATTACGATAAATCAGAGCATGACTTCACATCAATAAGATTTTACAAAGATTCTCAAAGATGGTGGGAGTATGAAGGAAATTTCAGAGGAAAGGGAATTTTTTCTTTAAGATTTTTTTATTTATTTATTTGATAGAGAGAGATCACAAGTAGGCAGAGAGGCAGGCAGAGAGAGTGAGAGGGAAGCAGGCTCCCTGCCGAGCAGAGAGCCCGATGTGGGACTCGATCCCAGGACCCTGAGATCATGACTGGGGCTGAAGGCAGCGGCTTAAACCACTGAGCCACCCTGGCGCCCCGACAGAGGAAAGGGAGTTTAGATATTCGTTGAACTCTGTGCCATTTGGACTGAGCTCTGAGAGAGAGGAAAAGGTAGGGGACAGTGAATGATAATACAATGTCCAGATTGATTGTAGAATCTGAGAGTAGAGATCAGAGTCTCTCTTCCTGAACAGACCCTCAGGGAGGGATGGAACAATAAGAGAAAAATGGCAACATCATGTATCTCAGCAGACAGGGCTACTCAGGATGGAACAGAAATAGGATGATGACATTGTCAGCCTGAGAGGTACCCATAGATCGGGTCTCAGTCACAGAGTCGATTTTCAGGACCCATTTCAGGGTCTTGTGCCAGCAAAGTTGATTTCTGTGCACCAAGAAAGGGTGCAAAAGTAGCAAGAAGAGCTGCCAGAACTGGGGTTCTGGAACCAGCAATAATGTATCATGACTCCCATGGGCAAACGACATTGAGTCAGTTAAGATTCATCCTTGGAGTTGTTTAGGTGTCTGACCTTTTTCCTCATCTCCAGCTCCGAAGGTAAATTGTAACTGGTAGCTGGTCCTGGTAGCCATGCCAAGTCATGGTGATTTTACTGGGGGAGAGTCTAGAAAAATCTTTGTTCACGCCACAGAAGGAGGCCCTGGAAGAGATAGTCCCTTTCTGTCTCTGAACATTGCTGTCTCTTGTTATCTCTGCAACCACTCCAGCCATTTTACAGTCATAAGGCAAGACAAACTGAGAACAAAGCTAACATAAGGAGGAGGCAAAGAAACAAATGAAGAACCAAGGTCCTTCATGATGTTGAGCCATTGTAACGGTTCTGAAATCTAACCTCCAATTAGGTGAGGTAATATATTTTTCTTTATTATTTAAACCACGTTGGGTCAGGATTTTCTGTTACTTGAAATCAAAAGCATTTGAATTATCTAATTATATAACCTAAACTTGCCCTCTGAAAACCAGCACGATCCTCCTCCTTTGCTCATTTACAAGAGTTTCATTATCAATTGTATGCTATTTTGTGTTGAAAGGTTCAATAAAATATCAAATAAATGGCAGAAAGGGAGGCCAGGGTGGCGTACATAGTACATGTTGTATAAAAACACTCAGCTGAGGGTTGTGCAGACAGCCTGCCTTGGTGGAGAGATCTTATAGAGTAGGGAACTGAGACTCCCTGCTTGAGGGGGTAGAGTTCAGTCTGCCCTGCTAGTTGTCATTGTCCAGGGTGCCTGAGACTGGTTGGCATGTGGAGGGATATACATGAATGTTTTCTTAGGAAGCTACCTCAGGGAGAGACATTCAATTAACTAATAATTTTAGATAACTACAAAATTAATCAGTGCTGCATGGCTGGCATCAAATGGGATCCCTACTCAATGTACTTTCATGGTCTCTGTTCTTCAGAGGCTAGAAGCCTAAAGAACAGAAAAGAAAGCAGACCGTGGGAGTCGCACAGGCTCGTGGGAGTAAGAACCTAAGAGAGGGAAAGATGACGGAGGGTTGGAGGAGGGAGAAGGAAGGTTACAATGCAAAGGACCTAGGGTGGCACCAACTGCTGTATAGCTCCATCTGATCAAGAAGCCTGGTTGAGGAGGACAGCAAGAGTGGAACAGTGTGACAGTCTGATCCCATTAGGAAAGGTGAGTCGATGTAATAGCAGCAAAGAAGTGGCAGGTTTGGTGGCCCCAAAGAGGATTTTGAGAGTCTGATATCGAAGAGACAGACGTAGAGGGGAAGGGCTAAGAAGTAACTAAGCTGGCTGAGTGAGCAGCGAGGATGGGGGACAACGAAGGACGGGGGAGAGAGGGAGAGATACTGTGAGCACCACGTGTTGTCTTATTATCCTGTCATCTGGATGGATGGAAAGAGAAAGGCCATTTCAGAAAATAGCATAATCTTTCATCACTGGCAAAAGATTTCACATGCAGAGATAAAAAATTGCATTATTGAAGGTGTTTAGCATAACGCTAATCATCTCTTTTTACTTTGAAAGCACAAAGAGATACTGTGCATATTTTATTAAGATGTTTGCCTTAATTTGCTTCAAAATGCAGTCACCATACAAACTGGCTTACGGAGCCATTTCTAGGGGAAAACTGTGGACTTGCTGTAAAGGCCATTTGATTAGCCTACACCTAACTGGCAATATTCTTTTTTTTTTTTTTTAAAGATTTTATTTATTTATTTGACAGAGAGAGATCACAAGTAGGCAGAGAGGCAGGCAGAGAGAGAGGAGGAAGCAGGCTCCCCACGGAGCAGAGAGCCCTATGCGGGGCTCGATCCCAGGACCCTGAGATCATGACCTGAGCCGAAGGCAGCGGCTTAATCCACTGAGCCACCCAGGCGCCCCGGCAATATTCTTTTTTAAATTTCCTTTGAAATGCCTAATATTTTATGACAACGTTCTGCTCTGCTTACTGAGAAAGGTTGAGAAGAAAAAAAAAATTTAATCTGTCTCTTGTTTAATTGCTTCCTTCCCTGTGATGACTAGTTTCTTTTTGCTTTTGTTTTTCCCTTGTGTTTGTTTTTGTTTACTACCTGGCAGGTTGTGACCCAAGCAGAGCCTTTGGATCCTAGAGAAGTTGCAGCTTCACCCCCAGATACAGACTTTGCAGCCTCCTGAGCATCATCAGAGCCTTCCGCTGGAGACTCAGAATGGAAGCACTGGACCACATGTCCTGGATATTCTCAAAGACCCAAGGTCTTTGTTTCAGTATTTTCCTTTGGGAGCTAAGACTAGTACATGTACCATGAAATGATGAAAGAACTTGGACTTTAAGATTCAATGGATCTTGTATTTTTTCCTACTTATGACTTCTATAGAAATTTAACCTTCTTATGCCTCAATTACCTATTTGTAAAAAGGGGTGATGATAATGGTCATCTTCCACATGTCTTATGACAATTAGGTAAAATAACATATTATGATATCTGATTTAAAAAGTATTCAATGAATAGTATCCTCCTCTAATTTTCTTCAAACAGGTAGATTCATTTTTTTAAACTAATAAAAAGACTTTATTTGGGTCTTTTGTTCCACTTTGTTTATGCTTCTTATGGATCATGGGAAACTGAAAATGTGTTCCCAGCCAAGCTCTCATCCTAGACTTCATGTCTGATTTAGACTTTCATCACCTAGCTTTCCTTTAAATTATTTTTCTTTTCTTCAAATAAGACATTCAGGTCCCCTTTTCTAATGCTTGCAATTGGCATTGCTTCAAATAATATGCCACTCTCATTAATATTAAACTTGCAAATGAAAATAATTTTCTGTCATTCCTAAATTTTTAAAAGTACAATATGGAAGATGTGTGTCTCTTTGAAAAGTTTTCCATAAAGTGCTGCTGATGTTTTCTTTCTCTTTAGTCTCCTTCCCTTAGCAGCAGAGGCATTCCAACCTGTGCCACCAATCATTACCACTGAGTGACAATTGCTGCATCTTACAGTGGGAAGAAGCACTGAAATGCAACTCAAGAGACTGGGTTTTAGCCCCAGCTCTGCTATCAACCAGCTGGGAGAAGCTTAACTAGCTCACTAAATATTCTGCTACATTAAGTGATTAGAACAGAATTGCTCTTCCCAAGAGTCTTGAGCACAACATTACCATTCTGTTAATTAAGAAAAAAAAGGGGGGGAGCATTTCATACCAGATTAAACAGAATAAAATGTTTCTAAACTGCAGAACTTCTCAGGGCTTTTAGTATGCTCATGAATATGATGAATCCTTAGAAAAATGTATGTGCTGAATATCAGTAAGTACAGTGTCATGATATTACTATGAAGAAAACAGAGACAATTTAGGAAATTCTGCATGGGATAATTTCTGAAGTCCCTTCCTCTTCCATAATGCTGACTACTGATTGATTAATATTTAGATAACATTGAATTAGTTCTTGCTATGTACCAAACGATGTGGTAGCACAGGAGCTCTGGTCATACTGAGAAGAATGATATAATCTCTCCCCATATAGATTTAGCAATGTAGTGAGGGAGAATATGATACCAGAGTTACTCAAATCCGAATCATTTCTTAATTTTATTCATATCCTCACCTCACTTCCACCTCAAAGACAGGTGAGGAGCACCTGGGTGGCTCAGTGGGTTAAGCTTCTGCCTTGGGCTCAGGTCATGATCTCAGGGTCCTGGGATCAAGCCCTGAATCAGGCTCTGTGCTCAGCGGGAAGCCTCCTCCCCCTCCCCCCCCCGCCCTCTGCCTACTTGTGATCTCTCTCTCCATCAAATAAATAAATAAAATCTTAAAAAAAAAAAGACAGGTGAAACTAGATATGTGTAGAGTGAGGGTCAGTCAAGCCTCTTTGGCGACAGTGGGTTGTTTATGCCAGCAGTAGAAACCCTTCGGCTCATTCCCATTGCTCTCCTTGGAGAGACGCTCAACCACTACTACTCATTTTAGTGACTTCTAAAGGGAGGAGTTGTTGCAAAAGGATATTCTCCTACATAAAGAGATCTCACAGACAACAAGAAAAATACAAATACCTCATTAGAGAGAATTAGTAGAAAAAGGATACATGAACTAAAAATCTACAAAAATAAAATAAACCTTAAAATGAAATGAAATATAGCATAGTATAGTATAATATAGTGTGATATGATATGATATGACATACACACATACACCAAGCACCATGCTGGGCTTGAAAAATGACTAGATTAAAAGGAAGACAGAAAAAGGACTGATAGATTTAAGGGAAAGAAAGAAAAGAAAGAAAAATGACTAATAGATTTAAGGAAAAACAGACACATAGACAAGCAATTATAAAACACTATGGTAAAAAAAAAAACAAAAAAAAAAAAACAAAACACTATGGTAATGCTAAGATAGAAATCTCTAAGTGAGGAGAAGTTATATTTCTTTGGACCATGCCCATAAAGGCATCCCAGAAGAAGTGTCTTAGCTGAGTCTTGAAGGACCCAGATTGACAAACGAGGGAAATGAGTCCAAGCCAAGTATTCATTCTTTTCTGTGGTATTATCTAAAAATAGTATGGCCCAATAGGGCCCAAAACTTGGAAAACTGAATGATTGTCTCTTCCAAGTAGAAATAAAGGCGATCTCCCTATTCTTTGACCTTATTCCTGAAGCTTCCCTTTGGATATTTACTTTGTTTTTATACTATTAGTCCCTTAATGCACAGCTACTTGAACTCTGAGACAAGGAGTCAGCTGCAGGTAATTTATTTCAGATTATTCTAGAAAACAGAAGTGAAGAAATAGAAAAGTGAGACAGGCATATTTATTTCCTATTGCTTCTGTAACCAGTTACCACAAATTTAGGGGCTTAACACAATACAAATTTATTATTTTAGAGTTTTATAGATTAGTAGTCCAACAGAGGTTTCAAGGGGCTAAAATCATTGTGTCAGTAGCCTGCATTCAAATCTGGAGGCTCTAGGGGAGAATGTGTTTCCTTGCCTTTTTCAGTTCTAGAGGCCTGCCTATATTCCTTGGCTCATGAATCCTTCCGCCATATTCAAATCCAACAACTTTGCCTCTCTAGGACTATTCTTCCATGGTCACATCTCTCTGACCATAGTCACATCTCTCTGACCATAGCCAGGAAAGTTTCTCTGCATTTGAAGCCTCCTGTGATTAGCTTGGGCCCCCCTGGAATATCCAAGACATCTCCCCATCTCATGGTCCTTAAACTCAATCATATTGGCAAGGTCTCTTTTGCCATATAAGTTAATATATTAATGTATTCTGGGGGTTATGATGTGGACATCTTTGGGGACCATTCTGCATACCACAGACTGAATGGTAGGGAGACCAGTCAATGGTGCTTTGATGAGTGTATTAACCTATAGTATGCAGTTTTGCTGGTGGTCCTCTGAGGAGCTGTGCAGAATGCATATCAGAATTGTCCCACTTTAGGACAGGGAGACTGAAGCATTCTACCACCACCTGTTCCCCAGGGGTTGAAGGCTGAGCTTGGAGACATTAACACCTCCCCATTTTGGGGTGGTCTCTGTCATATGTGAGTGGTCTGTACAGCTTAAGGAGTAGCCAAGCAGAGAGTTGTGACAGAGAGCACATAACTGTTCAGTATTTCTTGGTTAAAATCAGGTAGGTCAAGAGGATGTGATACTGTATCTAACAAGTATGCCTCAATTTGTTAAACACACTTTACTGTAGTCCTTTATTAGAGAACAGATTAATTAAGAAATTTAGGGCTGTGTCCTAAATGCCCTTTATTGAGGCAATAAGACATGCCAGTTGTTGGGGGACACTGTCATATTTGGATAATGATGACTGTCCTCTCAGCACCAAGGTAGAGAGTAGGAGATGCTGTCATGGAACAGAATCTATAGTTTCGGGGAGGCGATATGCTTTCAGAGTTGCAGAAGCCAGAAGACACTGCAAAGGCAGACAGAAGTACCAGAATGGGTAGCTAAGCCAGAGTGGTCAACAACACACCTTGGCCTATCTTGATCTATCACAATGACTAATAGATCATTATCTTAAGGATGAGATAGGTGGTCAGCTGACTAGTGAATTGTTTGATTTGTAAAACAAGAAAAAAAAATTAGAGCTGGCAAGAAGAAGGTTAACATCTACTACTTCAATAGGGTATTGCAATTCCTTGCTCAGTTCCCATATCTGAGTCAAATCTCAGATGCAAGTGCCATTGGTTGAAGCAGAGACGTTTTCTTCTTGAGGAAGTACCCTGATCATCACTGCAAGTATACTCAATAAATATTCCTCCAGTAATTCCCCAAAGAGATGAGATGCTGTTTATCAGAGTAACTTCACACTGAATAGAGGGGAAAATTCAGACTTTTTGAGAGCTGTTACATACAAGGCTTGGGGAAGCAATAATACCTGAGGTTCCCAAATTCCATCATGGACGTTGTCATGGACGTTTACTGAGGCCAGGTGATAAATGTATCCTAAACGGATTACATAGATTACATAGATACATCTAAGATTACATCTTAGAGCCACTGCAATGGTTCTGTGAACCAAACAAATATTTGTTGGAAGAAATCAACAAAAGCTCTGGATGCCTTACTATTGCTATTGCTCTAATAATAATTCTTTTTAATCCCCATCAGTAAAGAGAAGAAGAAGTAGTTTGCTTTCATGTGGAGAAAACAGCAGTTCACATTCAATGTCTTTCTCCGGGGGCTGTGTTAACTCTCATGCTCTCTGTCACAACATAGTAGGACACTGACTGTCTTAAAATTCTGCAGAATGATACATTGCTCCAATGTTCTGATAACTTCATGTTAAGCAGAAAGTGGCAAGTACTCTGGACACTCTGCCAACATATTTGCATGTCATAAATAGGAAATAAACATATAGGTCCCTCATATTGGTAAGTTTTGTATAAGTCCATTGATCTGAGATATGCCAAGACAACCTCTTTAAATTATTGCTTCATGTACCTTCTGACATTAAGAGGTATATATATATATATCTCAAGAGCTCATAAGGAGATCTATCTATCTATCTCTCCTTATGAGATCTTGAGGCAGTATAAGCCATACCTGAGAATATTCCCTCAACCCATTCTCCATCAGGTGATTTAGAAGGCTATCAGTTTTAAGGGGGACCCAAATCAGTAAAGGGTTCTGCAGCAGGTCTAAGCTCTAGTTCAATCTTCCCTGCCTCTTAGGTCATAGGATCTTGCAGATCGAGTGGTGACAGAGAGGACACTGTGTGAATCTTTGACAAGCCCTAGCGAAGGGTCTTAGGGTTCTAGAACAAGGTCTCATGTTCTTCAGCAAAGGGCTATTCATCACTTGAAAACTAGGTCCTGGCATGCTCCTGAGCCCCAGTAGGGCTCTAAAAGCTTGATAGTGAAATATCAGTGACTATGCAATATCAGTGACTGTCAGATATTCAAAGTCACAATGTAGAGTGGGTGTGAGAGCAATTCCTTTATAGTGGAAATGATCCAATGGGGATCAAGCCCAGCCTGGTCCAGGGAGCACTAGTAAAATACAAGAACATGTGTCTAAGACTCTCATTTCACCTATTAATATTGAAATGATACTGCTCCCTCACTTTCTACCTAAGAACTCAGGAATTTTCCCATGACCAGCTGATAAGGGAGGAAAATTCTCAAGCCTCCCTTAATGGATGGGTTGGCTCAGTACATTGGTGCAAGCCAAGAATGGACTGCTGCTAAATTACAGTCCCACTCAGAGTTGGCCCTGAAAGATAATGGTGCAGGGAAATCCTCTCAGTGGGTGAAGCTGCAAACTTTTCAGGTCATCAAATTTATATGAAGGAAGAAATAGCCTGGGAAATAATATAAACAGACTCCAGTGGCTTGGATGGTTGATCAAGAGCATGGAATATTAGGAGAATGGAAGCAAGGAGTTTAAGGGTGAAACGTGGATGGACTTGTGAAGTGGCACACATTGGGAAGGCACCTGTGCTCACGGCATTGCACCGCAGAGATTAAACTTCATAATCCAACGGTGGGACATCAGTCAGTCTCCATCTGTGGTCACCGCAAAGATGGTATGTAAGAGGACTATACACAGAGTACCCTGAGTGGTAGAGATGAGCCCTATTCATGGACCTAAAAGATGAGAACGCTTTCACCAATGCTACTGCTGAAGACTGAGACTGACCTATCAGCAGCAGGGACCAAATTAGGTGTTCTCCCCTGAACACCTGACTTATACAGCCAACTTCCTCTTGACATTTCCACATATATACTGAATCAACATCTCAAGAAGGAAGGAGTGATAGAAGGAAGGGAGGGAAGGTGGGAGGGAGAGACAGAAAGGTATGAAGGAAAGTGTAATGGATTGAATATTATCTCCCAAAAAGATATGTCTAAGTCCTAGGTCCAAACTTCACACCTCTGGTATCTATGATTATGACCTTGTTTGGGAATAGGGTCATTGCAGATGTCATTAAGTAATTAAGGATCTCAGGATGAGAACCTTCTAGATTTGGGGTGGAGCTTATAAGATAAAGGAGAGGGAGATTGGAGACTCAGAGATGCTGAGGGAAGAGAAAATGGGAAGACAGAAGAAGAGATGGAGTTATGTTGCCACTAACAAAGGAATACTTGGAACCACCAGAAGCTGGAAGGCAAGGAAGGATCGATCCTTCCCTAGAACCTTCGGAAGGAGCAAGGCCTCACAGACACCTTTATTTCAGACTTCCGGCTTTCAGAACTGCGAGAAAATAAATTTGTGCTGTTTTAAATCACCAAGTTTGTGCTAATTTGTTGCAGCAGCCCTAGGAACCTGATACAGGGAGAAAGAAGACACATAAGCAAGAATTGCAAATACTTGATAAGAGCTTCATCTTTGATATAATTTATAAGCTGAGATATCGTAAGTGATTGCAATGATTCCTTCTAGCCCAAAACATTCATGAGTCTAATCAAGGTCTTGAAATAAATATCTATGTATTTTATAGGAACTAAGGGAAGACCGGGGAGATTGAACTCTGTGCCCCCTCAGCCATGTACCTTGAGGTTCCCCTGCAGTACAGGTTGTGTAAACAGACTGAGTAAATCTTTTCTCCAGTAATGGCAATAGGACAGTTTCCTAGGCATTGTTCGTAGAAGAAGTATATGTGGGAAATTGCCCTGCAAGAATGCAGTCAGAACTATTTGATTCAAAGTAGTTAACACAATTTTTATAAGCATAGAAGAAAGAAAATAGATTTTATTTTAGTCCTAATGCAGCAGAGATCGAAGAAAATGGAAAATACTAATGAATGTAATTCAGGTTTAAAATATACAGAGAAGTGAACTTAATAAGCAAATTGGCCTCCGGCCCTAACATTAGGTTTCATTTCTGCAGGTAGAATAATTATGTTAAAAAAAAAAATCTAACATTTTTGGTTCTCAACTTTGTTAATTAAGCAGGAAAGTTGGAGGTAAAAATGTATTCTACTGGTTCTTAGGCAGAGATGTAGTGTTTCAGTGTGCTTCTCAGAAATTCAAATATAGAGATGAACATACAGATGTTCTGGTCTTTTTGAATGTCAATATTTGGGTGTAAGTAATACAGATACGCTGGCTTACATGTGATTTTATTAACGACACACTTTTGCTATCCACAATCACTCCCTGGTAAGCTTGTCTAAGTTTTATGGCTTTAAAATACCATCTTACTGCTGCCAAGTCCCCAATTTTTATCTCCAGCTCAGACTTCTTCCCTGAACACCAGACTCATACATCCAACTGCCTCTTGACATCTCCACACATGTATTGAATGAACACCTCAAACTTAACATGTCCAAACCCCCTCATGTCCTCCCTCAAGCCTGCTGCAACTCCTCACTTCTCTGTACTCATTTAATGGCATCTCCATTCTTATCACCATTTTCCTCTGGCATCTCACAAATCAGTCCTTCATGAAATTCAGCCATCTCTCCCGTCAGAATACATCTAAATTCTGATCACTTCAAACATTGCCACCCTAAGGCAATTCCATCATCCTGACCTGAATCTTGCAATAGTTTCCAACTGGTATTTCTGCTCCCACCCTCCTACAATCTAATTCTCAAATAGCTGCAAGAAAGATCCTTGTAAAACATTAAGTGAGATCATGCCATTCTTTTGCTCAAAATCCTGCAGTTTCTTTCCTTCTTACTGAGAGTACAAGGTTCCCCTTACCTACTTCCACAAACCTGCCTGCAGCTACTGCATTCTAGTCCATCCTCTCTTGCTACCAGCCTTCTTCTCTTTGAGTACAGCAGGAAAGGCCCCTCTCAAGACTTTTGCTACTGCTGTTCCCTCACCTAGAATGGTCTTCTGTTAGTCCAAGTCTTCCAAGAGGCAGACACCAAAATGGGGTTAAATGTGCCTGAATTTTATTAGAGGAATTCCTATAATGCAAGTCTGACCCTGGTGAGGGGGAGAGGGAAGGAAGGTTGGGTGGTAGCATCCTCGAATGCCACACACACTATGAAGTTTCCATAAAACCTTCAGGGAGTTCTCAAGTCAAAGTCAGCTGTCTGGAGAGTCTCAGGTGCCCCAGGAATGGGCCTGCCTTGATGCTGGCACCCCTGAATCTTGTGGAAGTCAGAATTCTGCAAACCACTCCCAAAGATGTTCACATTCTCATCTCTGGAACCTGTATTACTTTTTTTTTTTCCCAGCCAATGTAATGAAGGTTAGAGATCTTAAAGTAGGGAGACTCTCCTGAATTGGGGACAAATCCAACCACATAAACCTTAAAACAGAAAAACCTAGTGAACTGTTGTGGGAATGCAGGTTCTTTAGGAGCCAAGAAGCTCCAGCGGACAGTCAGCAAGTAAATGAGGACTTGGATCCTACAGCTGCAAGGAACTAATTCTGCCAAAGACCTCAGTGAGCTGGGAAGCAAATTCTCCTCCGGAACCTACAGATAGAAGTCCAGGCCTGCCTACTCCTCAATTTTAGCCGAGACCCAGAGCAGAAGAACCAGCCAAGCCCATCCAGGCTTCCTACCTACGGAAACCGTGCGATAGTAAGTTTGTATTGTTTTGAGTGACAAGGTTTAGGGTAACTTGCTATGGTGGCAATAGGAAACAAGCACACCCTGTAGCTGGAGGTCTGCGAGGCACATTCGGCAGGCCTCCATCCCATCCCATGGAGAGGCACGGCCCAGCCCTTTATTCCCCAGCCCTCCCCTGCCTCACTCTCTATAGCATGCCTATATCACTTTTTAATACTTCTTATCATTTCCTGATTGGTTTGGCTTATTGCTGTTTTCTTCTAGAAGGACAAAAATTTTCATCTGTGTGCTCACTGATGGGCTTCTGAGAGTGCCTAGAACATAAGAAAATGCTCCTTAAAGCTGAAGGAATGACTATCAATACTCTAGCATTTGCATTTGGTCTGGAGTATGGCAGCACACACTTAATTGAATGCATGGGATGTGGGTCAAGAAGTGCAAGTAAGAAGAATATAAAGCTAGGGGTGCCTGGGTAGCTCCGTCGGTTAAGCAACCAACTCTTGATTTCAGCTTGTGCCCCGATCTCAGGGTTGGGAGATCGAGCCCCGTATTGGGCTCTACAATGGGCATGGGCTCTTGAGATTTTCTCTCTCTCCCCCTCTGCCCCTTCCCTCTAAAAAGAAGAAAGGAAGATGTAAAGCTATAAAAGCTATAAAAACTGAGTATCAGTGCCATCGATCTGCTGTCTTCCTACCTAGGAATTATGTGGTCACTGATCATCAGAGTGACAGCATCTTCTATGTGCATGCTCACAGACTGACTAGTAATTTGCTGAGAGGGACACCTCCTACCAATCTTTTGGCTCACTCCTTGGCAAGGAGATGGCTAGCCCCTTCCCCTCTCCTCCCTCCTTGGGTATCCTGGAGCTACCCACTTAGTCCGAGAGAGCTGGTAAACCCTGCCTTTGGCATTTTATAGTTTGCAAATCACATTAACACCTGTGATCTGGTTATTTTTTTTTTAAAGATTTATTTATTTAACAGAGAGAGATCATGAGTAAGCAGAGAGGCAGGCAGAGAGAGGAGGAAGCAGGCTCCCCGCTGAGCAGGGAGCCTGATGTGGGGCTCCATCCCAGGACCCTGAGATCATGACCTGAGCTGAAGGCAGAGGCTTAACCCACTGAGCCACCCAGGTGCCCCTGTGATCTGGTTATTTTGATGAGGTCATTCACCTTAGGTCCAAGTGATGCAATCTACAATTTAGAGATAAACTGAGGCTCAGAGAGACAGTCATTTGCTCAGTATTATGCAAATAATTAGAAGCAGAGCCTGCACTCAAACCCATAATGTTCAAACTCAAATTCCATGTTGATCACATTGGGACAATGCACCTTTTGGCTTTGGGCTTGATTGGTTTAAAAATGAATGAGAAACCAAAACAATGAACACTGTTATGCTGTAAATAAACAAATAAAATTATAAAAAAAATGAATGAGAAAGAAGGTACGGGGGAACAGAGAAATCAGTTTAAGAGAGCTAACTGTAGTAGAGTAAGAAAATTTTGAGAAGAGGAAAATAATAAATTTAGGAAGAGTACCAAAAAGCTTTATTTTTGAACATGCCTAAGAACAGACGACAGGCATTAAATATGTACACAGTCACTAGTGACTCACCCAAATATTTCATTAACCTGGACATGACACTGGGAAAATCCTAATGAAAACCATGACTCTACATGCTCTTTTCTCAATGCACTGAGTACAACATGAGCTGAAGTCAGAACACTTTTTTTTTTGAAGATTTTATTTATTTATTTGACAGACAGAGATCACAAGTAGGCAGAGAGGCAGGCAGAGAGAGAGGAGGAAGCAGGCTCCCCGCTGAGCAGAGAGCCCAATGTGGGACTCAATCCCACCTGGGATCATGACCTGAGCCGAAGGCAGAGATTTTATCCCACTGAGCCACCCAGGTGCCCTGAAGTCAGAATGTCTTAAATTATCATCTCACCTCAAGGTGGCTGTGGCTTATACCTGCTTAGAGGAGAGCATCAGGAACACATCACCAGGGTTTCCTCATATCCCATGCTGATTGCAACTCGTTTTTTTCTTCTAAAATGGAGGCTGCTGTGGGGAGCCTGGGTGGCGCAGTCGATTATGCATCTGACTCTTGGTTTTGGCTCAGGTCATGATCTCAGGGTCCTGATCTCAGGGTCATGAAATCAAGTCCCACGTCTGCTTGAGAGTCTGCTTGAGATTCTATTTCTTCCCTCTGCCTCTCTTATACTCTCTCTTTCAAAATAAAGAAATCTTTAAAATAAAATAAAATGGAACTTGCTTTGATTGTTCCTATAACATGGATGGTTAAAAAAACATGGGGAAGGGAAAGTTATAAAATTAACAACTGGTCATTTTAGAAAATTTCAAAAATAGAGAAAAATATAAAAAGTAAGGAAGAATATTGCCCAGAGTACCACCCTCCAGAGTCTCTGTCTATTAACCTCTGCCCAATTCATTTTGTGAAATTTTGCACATTTTAAATAGAAGGTTATAAATAAAATTGAAGTACATTAAGGAGGGCACATGTTGGGATGAGCACTGGGTGTTACACGCAACTAAGGAATCATTGAACACTACAACAAAAACTTAGGATGTACTATATGCTGGCTAACTGGTTATAATAAAAAAAATTGAAGTACTTTAGATTCTCTCTCCCCAGCTCCATTCTCCTTTCAAAAATGTGACACACATCCTTCAAGTCAATATTTTTTATTTTTGTTACATACACATTTGCATTATTTTTGTTTTTAAATGTTTGCATAAATGCCACCACACTGTTCTAAAGCTTTCTTCAATGCAGTTGTTTTTCATTCAACCTATTTTTTAAAACTATCTTTATTGTCAAAAGTAAATATGTTGCTTATGAATTTGAACTGCTAGGTAATATTTCATGATATGACTAGACCACAATTTATTTATTCCTTCTGAATAAAGAACACCTAGTTCTTTTCAATTTCTTCTCTTATATTTAAAGAACGCTACAGTGGATATTCTTAAAATATGACTTCCTGGAGCACAATTGCAAGAATTTCTCTGGACAGTATTTTTAGAGGAGAAATTCCTGGATCATAAGGTATACACAATTTTAGTTTCACTTGATATTGCCAAATTACTCTCCCTGTAATGGGTGTACCAATTCACCAGTATGAATGAGAGGTCTTTTCTTCACATGCCTACCAATATTTGGTACACACACACACACACACACGTATAAACATACATACACATAAACACATATTATACATCTATACATACATGAATATTCTGGATATGAATTTTTGTTATTATGTTTCAGATACCTTCTTTCAATCTGACTCTTGCCTTTTAAACTGGATTATCATACAAGATTTAAATTTGATAATAGTCAAATTTATCAGACTTATGCCCCAATAATTGTGCTCTTTTTTATCTTATCCAAAAAGTCCCTTTCTTGACTCTGTCACTGTGTTGTTGGATAGTCACTGTTTGCCCTTCTAGATTCACCCTCCACCCCTCTCTGGTCTGTGCTCTGTGCCAGCTGGACTCATTTGGCCTCTATCTTCCAGTTGAGTCTCGCCAGTGGGAAACATCTGCAGATTGAGAGGCAGGAAGAGAGAAAAACCGAGGTATTTGCATTCCTGATTTATGCTTTGCCATATGAAGGTGTGGCAACATTGCATTCCTTTATCTCAGGTTGAGGTCCTGCTGAGTAGCCCTTTTCTGTAGCTCCTGATTTCCCTTAATTAATCCCTTCCCGTTCCCCTTCAAGCCTAGGAATTGTAACAGGATTGTTTGCTGTTGTCAGAAGAATTCATGATTCCCTATTTGTTTCTCTTAACTGTCCCCACAGCTTTGTAAGTGGTTCAGTCATTAAGCTCTCTTCGGTTACCACTTTTGAGTGACTACCTGTTTCCTGCCCAGACCTTGATCAATATAGTCATCAATATTTTCTTATATATGTTCTTCTAATAATTTCAATGTTTCTTTAGAGTTTGTTTATGCACAGCACATGATATAAGGTCAGGAACTAATGTCATTTCCCCCCATATATATGGAAAGCCATGTGTCCAGCATCACTTATTGAACAGTTCCAGTCCTTGCCACTGACTTACAGTGGCTTCTCTATCATACACCACGGTAGCACATACACTTGGATCTGTTTTTAAGTAATTTATTCAGTTCCAGAGAGGCAAGACCCTTAACCTCTCCATGCAGATGGTACTAGTGTGTTTTTCATATTGTTGTTGTTGTGAGGATGAAGTGAGTTCATACTTATCTGTTACTTTGGTCAGTAGAGGGCACACAGTAAAAGCCAAAGAAATTCAACTGTTAGTGTCGTCATTAATATTCGTAGGTCTTTGCATAAATCCTGAATTATTTTAATGACTCCAGCTTTATAATTAATGTTGGTATCTGCTAGGCCAAATATTTTTCCTATTTTCTTTTAAATTAAAATTTTCTTAAATGTTTTAAGCATTTTCCCCTTAAAATTATATCAATTATTAAAAACCGTTAGGATAATTTTTTTCGCTAATAAGAATGATTTTTAATAGTTGAATATTATTCCATCATATGTACATATCTTTTTTTATTTCTACAGGATAAACAGGTAAGCTTTATACTGTCTTTTGAGAATGATATATTCAGTCTCCGTAGAGACTGTCAAAAATTGCCAATGCCAACTATACTTCAAGTCGTCATGGCGGGTATTGGGAAAAGTTTTCAATTAGCAATAATCGTGCCTTGGATAAATCTCATTGGCTATGATACTGCCACTGCACAAAGCCATATGTACATATCTTAATTTAACTCTTAATTTTCCTGATGTGGGACCTGTCCCAGCTTTTTAGTATTGTCAGTAATGTTATGACAAATATTTTAAATAAATTTTTATTTGTATTTTATATTATTACGTTAAGATAGAGCTATTAATCTGGCTCCCTGCTCTGTGGGGAAGCCTGCTTCTCCCTCTCCCACTCCTCCTGCTTGTGTTCCCTCTCCCACTGTGTCTGTCAAATGAATAAATAAAATCTTAAAAAAAAACCAAAACTCTTATAGGATTACTGAGTCAACATGGATAGAACTCAGGTTGCTAAGGGTATTGAAGACCAGATATTTCTTACACTTTTGAAACAATAAATTGTTTTTAAAAATCTGTCAGGCTAGTAGCTTCTGGATTTAGTGTGTGGTATGACCAATGAATCCCATAATTATACGTCTACTGCTGTACCTCTTTTGCTATCAAAGTTAGAGGCAATGCTATGTGGAATTGTATGCCAGTATTCAGATACTCCCTAAGTCTTACCTGATAGAGGTTGAGATCAGCATAGAGAAAGGAAAATGTATACTTGGAATATGATTCAATTGCAATAGGGAAAAACTGCTGACCTTTTCAGGACAGAACGGATCTTTTTAGGGTAATCAACTTGTCACCAAGTAGCCGATTCGTTTCCTCCAAGATAGTAATGTACTGGAGGCTTAAAGTCAGTCTTTGTGGCTCATGAGTTGGACATTCAGCAGCAGCAAAAGATATATTAGCCTTGTTGAGAGATCCATGGTGGGCCCATGTATAGCTTCTGTTCCGCCATAGCTACACACACACGAACCCACTGCATAGCACTGAGGTAGCCAAGGACAGAGACTGACCATCATTTTCTGGACTAATTATTCAGCTCACCTGTATGCTAATGTCTCTTCTATAGCAGATGCTTCCCAGTGCATGTTAACATGTGATACCAAGACTCTTACACTTTGTGCCAACTTCCATTGGTCTATCAACATGCACTCTCCATGACCTTATGGCCAATCTTCCAATCTTATACCTCTGGGCCCTAACCAACCACTGAAGACATTGACCCCCACCCATAAATTCAAGTAAATTCTTATCTCAGGCACTTTCATTTCAACATAAAGTAGATCACCAAATGGTCATTAGGAAGATTTCTACTTTGCCATTATCTTTCAGAAGTACCCTTAAATGGGACTGTATTGCAGTGGTAATCCATTTCTAGTTCACCAACATACTAAGCCATGAATTAAGCTCATTTTTTTCTCTTCCAGCAGTCGGTCATAGGCAATCCCCCACGAGGCCACAGACATGAGCTAAAGGAGAGGCCGTGTGCAAACATGATGAGTTTGAGAACTCCTTGGGCCTGAACTCAGATGTATCACCTTTACTGTACAATGAAATAAAATTGAGCTTTAAGTCTTGGTGGCTCTGCAGCACTCATCTTATGATGGCCAGACTGGTCTGTATAGTTACAGGATGTCCCATGGTACAGACACTCAATCTCTACCAGGGTAAAGAATAATATTGAGAGCAAGTTTTCAAGTGGTTTACAGTTCTCTGCTGAAGATGACATGACCCTGCTTTAGAACCCAGGAATCTGTGCTGTGACATTCCTATTGTGACTTGCCAGAGACTCCATGTGGCATTTTTATCTTCCAGCAAATCCTTCTAGCATGATAGGATTTGCCATGTCTATAGGGCCTGACTGGCAAGTACAGGTGTGATTTCAGGTGAATCGCAAGGCTTAGTCTGATCCTGTAGGAAGGTCTGAAATGTAAATAATAACACAGAGTCTATTGTGTTTCCTGGAAGTAAGCTGGTCTTCATATTTCTATCTCAGCCATTAGGTTGCTCCAGGTTAGGGGAAGAATAGGTAAATTCTTGAGCACCTCCACCTCTAGTTGTCTATGTGAAGCAACTAGAGTAGCCTAATAGTAGTTCTTGAAGAAAGGTGCAGGAACAATCTAATAGCAGTGAGCACACTGAAATAGAAGGAAGGTAAAAAGGCTGTGGGGGGGATCTGAGCAGCGTACCAGCATCCTTCATTATAGCAAGCCCATTTATGGAATTATCAAAGGCATGAGTAGATGGGGCCCAAAGGTCTGATAAATGTCAGATGCCATAGCAAATCCTTCAACCAAAACCAATCCTTGATACCAATAGAAACATGTATTAAACCCAAAAATCCTATCTGGCCAAGTTTGTTATTTTTGTATAGGATATATACAGATGCATATAATATCTGTCAATCTCCTAGTTCTTACACTTTTTCTCTTTTGACTTCTTGTTCATAAAGGCATTTTTTATGTGCAAAGTTTGTTCCCTTTATGCCTTGGAGTTACTTTTCTTTATTCTAATTTAACAGATGACATTTGGTACTACTAATAGTATTATTGAAAATCTTTAGGCCTCATGATATTCCATTTCCTAGAATTAACCCTAATATTTTGGAGTGAAGTTGAAATTACTGATGGTATTTTTGCCAAAATAACTTTTGATTATGGTTGATGTTGCAAAGAATTCTCAGTAGTCACACTATATGGCTCTGGATTTGGAACGCTGATGGGTATTCCGGTGATGATGTAATAGGAAACTATTTGTGATGATGAAAATCCTGAAGGAGAAGGAACATGTGAACATGTCATTACAGAGGGATGAAAGTGACTTTTGTAAAAACAGGACAAAACAACTTGTTAAGTATGATAGACCCAAACAGATAAAAATGAATATACTTTTGGTGATAGCTATTTTATAAGAATTCTCTATTTTCATATAACCTTGAAAAAGATTATGTAGTGTTTAGGGTCACATACTCAGAAAAGTTGTGATAAATATTACGACATTTTAAAAGTATAGTTTAGTCATTGGGCTAATCTCAAGTGAAAAATGAAGCGATTTGTTCTATTAGACCCAAGAGATCACAAAACCTAATTATTCCATTGCTTCCTCAGGCATAATCTCTATGTCTGTTGTTGTAAGAAGCTAATTCTCTGAGGATGCTATTAGTAACTCACTTCTGCACTGTTTGTCCCACACTGAAAATAGTGCAGGTGTTATAAATGTCACTGTGTTTCCAAAGCATAAAGCTCCATTAATCTTTTATATTTATGGTTTATCAGGAAATAACGCTGCTAAGTGGTAACAGGATATTATCAGGATAAGTCGAATAGGATACTGAGGATTTTTTAGGAACAATATATACTTTCATGCCTCTGTACCTTAGTGTGTGCTATTCCCTTGGCCCAGATTCCTCTTTATCTCTCTTTGCTATTACATTTCTGCATGTATTCAAGGCCCAGATCAAATATCAACTCCCAGAAGCCTTCTCTGTAAGTACTCCCAGGTAAAAAGCACCCCCTTGCTCCTCTTTGCTTATGCAAATATTCTAACAGGCTCTGACCATGTGCCTCTCTCTAGTTCTGTGCCTGCTTCTCATCTCTCTGCTCTATTACATTTCAAACTCTTAAAAGTGAACCCTTCTCATCTTTGCTTCCTTGAAGGCCAGAACAATGCTTGGCACACAGCAGTCACTCAATGAATGCCTATACCATGTGTTGTTATTTTTCTGAAGGGTCCCTTCGATTCACCCATGCCTTTGTCAGTACCTGTCAATATGGATACCTCTTTGCAAATGTTTGTAGAATCGAACCGAATCCATTTACATGTAAGACAAATATTTGATGATTATTTTAATCTTCTTAACACTCTCCGAATGGCACTAATAATAGTAGGCCGATGTTTATTTCTGTTGCTACAGGCAGTCCATGATGGCACTTAGGAATGAATAACTGGCTTCAACTTTTTTCAATAAAAGCCTGTAAACTGAAGCCACTATACATGTATACTGGAACTGGACAATTAAATAAATGGATGGTAGAAGGTGGGAGCCAGGTTTCTCACTGTTGGAGTGGGACATTACAGAAAAGCAAGGGGAGAAGGCCAGAATAATCCATGTGATAATAGATTAGAACTAGAGACATCAGTGTGAACTAATGTATAACTTACTATAAATAGAGATGGACATATTTATATATATATAACATATACACATACATATATACACGTGTGTGTATATATATGTATACATATATACACACATATATATTTATACACACATAAACAAGGATTTGTTTACACATATGTATTTCCTTGCTTTGTCAACAGAGAGGTCCTAGAATTAAAACACCCCAGTAGCAACGAGCACATTTACGGCCCAGATCTTGATGTCTAATACCATTCTCCAAAACAGGAACCAGGCATCCTTGGAGAAATGGCTAATTATAGAACTGGAGCAGGAAATACAAGATGAGTCCAGAGAATCCTACAGTGCCAGAAGGTAAGAAAGTGCTCAAAAACCAACAATGACGGGAATATGTCAAAGGGGCACAGAAGTCCATGAAAACAGCTCCTGCTAGCCAAAGAGGCAATAATTCGAGGAACAAAATAAATTAGTATTGGATTAGGACATGAACAGACATTTCTGCAAAGAAGACATCCAGATGGCCAACAGACACATGAAAAAGTGCTCCACGTCACTCGGCATCAGGGAAATACAAATCAAAACCACAATGAGATATCACCTCACACCAGTCAGGATGGCTAAAATTAACAAGTCAGGAAATGACAGATGCTGGAGAGGATGTGGAGAAAGGGGAACCCTCCTCCACTGTTGGTGGGAATGCAAGCTGGTGCAACCACTCTGGAAAACAGCATGGAGGTTCCTCAAAATGTTGAAAATAGAACTACCCTATGACCCAGCAATTGCACTACTGGGTATTTACCCTAAAGATACAAACATAGTGATCCAAAGGGGCACGTGTACCCGAATGTTTATAGCAGCAATGTCTATAATAGCCAAACTATGGAAAGAACCTAGATGTCCATCAACAGATGAATGGATAAAGAAGATGTGGTATATATACACAATGGAATACTATGCAGCCATCAAAAGAAATGAAATCATGCCATTTGCGATGACGTGGATGGAACTAGAGCGTATCATGCTTAGTGAAATAAGTCAATCGGAGAAAGACAACTATCATATGATCTCCCTGATATGAGGACATGGAGAAGCAACATGGGGGGGTAGGGGGATAGGAGAAGAATAAATGAAACAAGATGGGATTGGGAGGGAGACAAACCATAAATGACTCTTAATCTCACAAAACAAACTGGGGGTTGCTGGGGGGAGGTGGGATTGGGAGAGGGGGAGGGGGCTATGGACATTGGGGAGGGTAAGTGCTATCGTGAGTGCTGTGAAGTGTGTAAACCTGGCGATTCACAGACCTGTACCCCTGGGGATAAAAATACATTATATGTTTATTAAAAAAAAAAAATTTGGAAGGGGAGGCGAACCATAAGAGACTATGGACTCTGAAAAACAACCTGAGGGTTTTGAAGGGTCAGGGGTGGGAGGTTGGGGGAACAGGTGGTGGGTAATGGGGAGGGCACGTTTTGCATGGAGCACTGGGTGTTTTGCAAAAAGAATGAATACTGTTACGCTGAAAAAATAAATAAAATGGAAAAAAAAATTAGTATTGGATTATAACCCGAAGTATAAAATAAAATCTCTAAGTCCATACCAACATAAATAAATGATGGATAAATAAATAAATAAATAAGCAAAAAAGACAGACTTTCTCTGTAGAAGAATTCCAATGATTTATGGTACTCTATTCTCAAGAGGGAAGAACATCGTTCCTTGATCTTTAAGTATGGGCTGTTCAGTGACTGCCTTCTCAAAGGTAGAGTATTTAAAGGTGAGAAAACAGAGGAGACAACTGACATATAGTACTTCAGGCAGGTGGTAAGGAGCAACATCAACAGCTCTAAGTCAGGGGGATATTATGTCGTGATGAGAATGACACCTAACCTCTGTGGGTCGTCTTTGATCTCTTTTGGGATATTGTTTCCCCAAACCCATAACCCCAATTTAATCATGAAGAAAAATGCCAGAAAAACTCCCGAACAGTTACCTTCTACAAAATACCCCACCAGTATGTTAAAACTTTCAAGATCATAAAAAATAAGGGAAGTCTGAGAAAGTGTCCTAGCCTGGAGGAACATAAGAGCATGTGACAGCTAAAGGGAATGTGGCTTCCTGAATGGAACAGAAAAGGGACATTAGGTGAAAGCTAAGAGAATATGAATGAGCTTTTGACTTCAGTTATATTTTTTTTAAAAAAGCTGTAAATACATAATGTAAACTTGTAAGTACCAGAATGCAGGGTAGGGCCTGGCATGTAGTAGACATTTAATTTGTATTAGATAAAAGGGTGTGGGAATGATTGGCCCTCCCTTAAATTTATGTTCCTCGTCCAAACACATATAAGGCCCATAATCATATAAATATATATACTTAAATCCATATAGCATAAATACTAGTAAGTAAAAGTAGATAAGCAATTGTATACATTTGTCGTATTAGTTTGACCTTATTTTCAGATCCTAAGCCCTTTATTTTTATTCTTCCTCTCTCATTTAATAGAATATAAGGATTTCTATAGCCCAAGTGGTGACACGTTTGTAGGCCTGTTGCTTCTGCATTTCTGTGGAGCTCAGCGATAAAGATGCAGAGAAACTACTAAACCACTCTACTGAGAAAACAACTGCCAAGTGTAGATGCAGATTGCTTCTTTTAAACATCCCAGTGGCAAATGGCCAAACATTCATTCACATCTTTCACAGGGATTCTGGACCCAACACTTTTCACAATCCGTGATCACAGGCAGCTCATTCTCTGTGTAAAGAGGGATACAGATGGGTGAACGAACAAGTCAAGGCACTAAGAAGTTACACCTGAAATCACGGAGGGCTGAACCAAAGAGGTCTGGTTCAGCTGGACTTGAAGGTTAAGTAGGTGCTCAATCAGGAAGAACTATCATACTAAAGGTTGAGAAAAAAGGAATACTTAGAAGAATGATTCCTTCTGTGGCTCTCCATGAGGATGGTGGGGGAGAAACCTGGGAATAGAATTACCCTGCTAAGGAAAAACTGAGGCAAAGTGGTAAAATTGGTGAGGGTTATTTTTGGTGCTTCCTGCTCCTAGGTGAGGTGAAGAGTGTTTAGGATAAGGTTTAAGAGAACCTGAATCTGTAGCCCAGCTCTGCTACTTATGACTGAGCAAAGTTATCTATGCTCCAGTTTCTCCTCTGTCAGATGGGATAATAACAGTGCCTACTTCACCTGGTGAGAGAATCAGTGAGCTGCCAAATACGTCTAACACTTTGAGTAGCATGGGGTACATGAGATTCAAGAAAAGTTGTTTTTATGTTAGTGCTGTTTTTGATAACACAGGTCAGTCCTACTGAGATGGTGTGGACTCTCTTGGATGGTGTGTCTGCATTTTGGGACCTGCCATCAGACCATCAGTGGGACCTGCCTTTGGCTGGATAGAGGCTACTTTTAGCCTTTACCCAAGCATTGAAAATGAATGATCTTAAGAAATGCTACAAAGTTGTAATACATTTATGCATGGTAAAATGATGACACAGAATGAAGAAATGGACCTATGAACTAAAACAGTTAGCTTTAAAAAAAAAAAAAAAAACAGAATACGTCAAATGAATTAGAAGATTTTTTTTTTTTTGAAGATTTCACTTATTTATTTGACAGATAGAGATCACAAGTAGACAGAGAGGCAGGTAGAGAGAGAGAGAGGAGGAAGCAGGCTCCCCGCTGAGCAGAGAGCCTGACACAGTGCTCGATCCCAGAACTCTGGGATCATGACCCAAGCTGAAGGCAGAGGCCTCAATCCACTGAGCCACCCAGGTGCCCCGAATTAGAAGATTTTAAATAAAGCATTATAAGAAAGCAACAGGGAAGGGGAAGATTATTTAACAAATGATACTGTAACCATTATCAATTATTTTTTTAAAAAGTAATAAATTTTCATCTTCACATAGTATTCTTTTTTTTTTTTTAAAGATTTTATTTATTTATTTGACAGAGATCACAAGTAGGGAGAGAGGCAGGCAGAGAGAGAGAGAGAGAGAGAGAGGAGGAAGCAGGCTCCCCGCCAAGCAGAGAGCCCGACGCGGGACTCGATCCCAGGACCCCGAGATCATGACCTGAGCTGAAGGCAGCAGCTTAAACCACTGAGCCACCCAGGCGCCCCTTCACATAGTATTCTAAAAAAGGAATGCATGTCAAGAATTTAAGAATAATTATTAAATAAATACGAAAAGAATCTGTAACTCTCAACCAGTTGATGGGTAAAATGGTGAGGAATAAAGAAAACTTGATGGCCCCTGGGTGGCTCAGTGGGTTAAAGCCTCTGCTTTCCGCTCAGGTCATGATCTCAGGGTCCTGGGATCGAGTCCCACATCGGGCTCTCTGCTCCACAGGGAGCCTGCTTCCTCCTCTCTCTCTGCCTGCCTCTCTGCCTACTTGTGATTTCTCTCTGTCAAATAAATAAAATATTAAAAAAAAAACCAAAAAGAAAACTTGATCAGTCCAATAGAAATGTTCTGTGATCCTACAATTCTGCTTCTTGCAGAATAACCCAGGGAGACTCTGGCACATGCGCAAGAGAGGTAGACAACATATTCATTACGTCATTCATCTCCATCGAGAGCAGAGTAAGTAAATTGTGGTAAGCCTATACAACAGAATATTATAGGCAATTAAAATGAATTAACTATATCAACATTGGTCGAGCTGGAAAGGAATGATGAGTATAAAAAATAGAACCATAGGTAAAATGATACCATTTATGTAAACTTAAACACCAAAAGAGATCTGATGAAAGCATGTGTGCCCAGGTGAACTACGAAATCATGCACTGGAAGGATTTATCCCCATGTTAAGATTATCTCTGGGGTTATCTCTGGGGAGATTGGGAGGAAGAGTGGGAACAGGAACATGGGTAAATGGCTTTAACTCTATCTATGACACTTAAATTCTTTGGTAAAAAGAAAACTGCAGGAAATATGTTAAAGTAGGGACTTTTGATATATCTAAGTGATGGAAAAAGAGGTATCAGTTATATTTTCTGTACTTTTCCGTATGTTAAAGTTCTTAATTTTAAAATATTAAAAAAAAATCAAATAATGTGTAAGTATACAAAGCAAATCAATCTTCTGTCCATCTCCCCTGGCAATTTTATTGTTCCATTTTTTATTTTGCTTGTGCAAGGATACATATTCTGGAAGTTTTTTGACTCAGTATATTACAGATAATTTCTTTTTTTTTTTTTAAGATTTTACTTATTTATTTGAGAGGGAGAGAGAGAACACGCACGAGTGGGGCAGAAGGGCGCAGAGGGAGAGAGAGAAGCAGGCTCTCTCACTGAGCAGTGAGCCCCACAACAGGGCCAATCCCAAGACCAAGACCTGAGCCAAAGGCAGATGCTTAACTGACTAAGCCACCCAGGCACCCCTAGATAATTTCTTCCAGTCAATGCACATAGATTTACTTCAATCTTTGTATTTTTCCACAGAATGGATGTATCTTAATTTTACCCACTGATTACCATATTAATTAGATTTTTAGGAACGTTTTCATTTGTTGGTCTGTTTGTTGTTTGTTTGGGGAAAAATTGCTAGTAAAACAATTCTCTAATAAGTTGCTACCCTCTTATTTTTGTCAGATATATTCCCAGAAGTGAGACTTTGGGGTTAAAGAATATATACACTTAATATTTTCATAATTATTATGAAATTGCTTGCAATAATAGCTATAATATTTTATAGCCCCACAATTTTCTTTGAGAATGCCAAATTCATGTATCCTGGCCAGCCCAGAAACTATCAATATTTTCCATCTTTGGCATTCAAAATTATTGTTTTTTGGGTTTTTTTTTTTGCATTTCCCTAACAAGGTACAAATCTGAACATCTTTTGTATGTTCATCGGACATTTGTGTTTTCTTCTTTGAGAACTGCCTATTACCATTCTTTGCTCTCATTAAAAATAACTTCATAACTTCTATATAACTCACTCATTTGCTCAGTAAACACTATTATAGAGGAGATAGTGAGGGTATGGAACTAAGCACCAATGGTAATTAAGGTACAGACTGGGGGTACCTGAGTGGCTCAGTTGGTTAAGCCTCAGACTCTTGGTTTGGGTTCGGGTCATGATCTCAGGGTCCTGGGATACAGCCCGATATCAAGCCCCACAACAGACTCCATACTCAGTGGGTAATCTGCTTGAAGTTTCTCTCTCTCCCTTTCTTTGCCCCTTAACCTGTTTACACTCTCTCTCTCTCAAATAAGTAAGTCTTTAAAAAAAAGATACAGTTTGTACCTTCAAGGAGCATACCATCTAGTACAGAGACTTAGTGATAACATGCTACAAACACTGCAAGAAATGTCTGTCTACACAGAGTGCAATGAGCCGCCTTTTGAGACCCAGAAAGGATAGGAAACCTTAATCCAGCAAGTTGATGCTTCCACTATTGGGTCTTGAAAATGAGTAGGTATTGGCTAGGCATTTCCCACAGCTTGGGATCTGTGCAAAAGGAAGACAACACAGGTAGAAGAAACTGTGTATAAAATCCATAAGATATGAACAGTGTAGATTAGTGCACAGGAGTCATGCCACTGAGACAGGAAATCAGGACGAGTTGTAGCTTCCAGAAGAGAATGAGGAAGAGAAGTTGGAAGTGCCTTTAGATTATCCAGCTGGAGACATCCAGCACATAGTTGAATATGTATGTCCAGAGTGCAGAAGAATGGTCTGTTAGAAATCCATTCTTGAAAGTCATCTACGTATAGGTAGCGGTCTGTCATTCATGATAGCAATTCTGAAGCTCCACCAGCTCTCTGGGGTTTCTGGGATGTGGGGCAGTTTGTTAGCAAACTAAATGGCTTCCAAGTGCTATTTTTTCTTAAAGCTTTTGTGCTTACTTTATCGCTTGAGGTTTTTTTTTTTTAAATGTCTCTTCCCTTGCTTTTCAAACTCATTCTTTATGCTGTGAAGAACCTCCTATTATATTCCTTTTTCTGCCTACTTACTAAAAAACTCTGTACATGGAGATTGGGTACTCCTCCCCCAAATTTGGGATTGTGTGTATACACTGATGTCAGTATCTATTAATATATCCGAGAGGAGGAGCAGGAGCAGCTGTCTTGGTAGATACTGAGATGTGGAAGTTTAAAAGTTTTTACTTAAATTCCAGTTAGTTAATATACAGTGTAATTTTAGTTTCAGATGCATAATACAGTGATTCAACGCTTCCATACATCACCCAGTGTTCACCACATACATGCACTCCTTAATCCCCACCCCCACCTGCCTTCTGGTAACCATCACTTTGTTCTCTATAGTTAAGAGTCTGTTTCTTTGTTTGCCTCTTTCTCTTTATGTCCCCCTTTGCTCATTTTTTTTTGTTTCTTAAATTCCTCATATGAGTGAAATCATATGGTATTTTTCTTTCTCTGACTGACTTATTCCATTTAGCATAATGCTCTCTAGCTCCATCCATGTTGTTGCAAATGGGAAGATTCCATTCCTTTTGATGGCTGACTAATATTTCATTATATATTTATATATCTATATCTCTAGATATATATGTTTCCATAATTTGGCTATTGTAGTTAACGCTGCTATAAACATTGAGGTGCATGTATCTCTTTGAGTTAGTATTTTTGTATTCTTTGGGTAAATACCCAGTAGTGTGATTGCTGGATCTTAGGGTAGTTCTATTTTTAACTTTTTGAGGAACCTCCATACTGTTTTCCAGAGTGGCTGCATCAGTTTGCGTTCCCACCAACAGTGCAAGAGAGTGCAAGAGGGTTCCCCTTTCTCCACATCCTCACCAACACCTGTTGTTTCCTGTGTTGTTGACTTTAGATATTCAGACTAGTATGAGGTGATATCTCATTATGGTTTTGTTTTGTCTTTCCCTGATGATGAGTGATGTTGAGGAACTTTTCATGTGTCTGTTGGCCATCTGTATGTCTCCATTGAAAAATTGTCTATTCCTATGGTCTTCTTCCTATTTTTAATTGGATTACTCATTTTTGGGGTGTTGAGTATTATAAGTTCTTCATATATTTGGGATACTACGGAGGTTTTATCTTTTAAGAGGTTTGTAATTTACATCCTGATTCTTGTATGTTTTCCAAGGATAGATTAAGGGGTCAGATACTTGAGATCTGGATTAGTGAAGTTTTGCTGTTTATAGACACAGACATAATATCAGCATTTTAAATTGCCTTTACTTTATAAATCAGTTATTTATGAATTGAATTTTTCAAGAAAAACATTTAAGCAAATGATTTACATTTTCATTTCAGACACACTTTAAGATGAATATTTAATAGCTCTACTTCTCTTATTTTCTAGCTTGAAGACCTTCTTTATCAAGCAGTTTATGATCCAGGACTAATGATGAAATGCAGATGGCACCCTCAGTATTTAAAAGATGTCCATCACTGAATCCCTAGTAAATTGAGTAATATTTTGTAATCAAATCAGTACCCCAAATTATTCTGATTTATGAATTCTAATCTGATTTCACAATTTCTTTTTGTCATTGCACTTTGTATTTCACTTTACAATGTCAAAACAAAAATATGCCTGTGGTTGCAAAGTCAAATAGACTGAGGAGTCTGCGCTGTATCTTTCCAACCCACCAGTTTGCTCTTTAGACACAACCCTTAAAAATGTTTGCTTCTAGTTCCTTTGTGATGCCTCAACAATCTCTTAACTTGCTCACTAGTACTCATTCCTCATTAGAGTTTGTTTTCATAATAGTTTTAGACAGTGTCTACTGACATCCTACTGATAGATGAGGGTTTATCTCACATATATCTCCCTACTTCACCTTCCCCTTTTCCTTACCTCCCCATCATTTATCACTATTAACACTTCTTCTACTGGATGCCTCTGTAATTGTAAAAAACTTATTAAATCTCCACTTCCTAACCCAACAACCACAGCCATCAGTCTCTTGACCTCCACTATAAATGATCAAGACACCAATACACCAGTTTTCTATCCATCTCTTCAACTCCAACCCATCTTCTTATTTCATATCTTTTATGTTATAAAGATGGATAACCTTTACATTCTTTCTTGTAGTACAATTAAGTCTCTGATTTGTCCATGAGTTAATTTTTGTAATTGAAAGTTCAATGAACAATTTAAAATTTACAGTATTATGAATATGTAAATTTTGTTTCCTGTAGAGCCAACTTGTATGACTGGATTATATTTTTTTATACAGATCCAATGTCATGAGCACTGTGCCATTCAAAGGAAACATTCCTATAGTCAGGTTCAAATGGATTCTCCTTTTTCTAATCCACCACATGTCTTTACCATATCGCCAAGCTTGTCAAAACTCTCATTCTCTTTAATCAATTAAATCTCCTTCTCTTTCCAAGTTTGGATTGGGAAACCTTGGTCCCTTACTCATATTTGGACTAGTTACTCTTTATGTCTCAGTAAGACTGTGATTTAGGGATTACATACCATTGATCTTCTGGTTTGGCAGTTCTATCTCCTAAAACCCACCTTGTCTTTTTTCTTGGTTTAGTTGGAACACTTCTATAAATCACTTTAAAAATTGGTGAGCATTATAAAAAACAGACACAGACCAATGGGATAGAAGAGAGAGCCCCAAACAAACCCTCACATACATGGTCAAATTATTTTTAACAAGGGTGTCAAGATCACTCAATGGAAAAAGATAGTCTTTTTAACCAATAGTACCAGGAAAACTGGATATTCGATACTAAAAATGAAGTTGGACCCTTACGTTATATTACATGCAAAAATTACTGGATCAAAATGAATCAAAGGCCTAAACATAAGAGCTAAAACTATTAAATTCTTAGAAGTAAACATACAAGGAAATCTTCATCACATTGAACTTGGAAAGACATCAAAAATATAGGCAAAAAATTAATAGACATCATCAAAATCAAAAGCTTTAAAATATCAAAGAGCCCGATCAACAGATTGGAAAGGCAACCCACACAATTGGAGAAAATATTTACAAACCATCTGATAAGGTATTAATATCCATAATACATAAGGAACTCCTACAACTCAACAACAAAAACAACCCAATTAAAAAATAGGCAAAAGAGGGGCACCTGGGTGGCTCAGTGGGTTAAAGCCTCTGCCTTTGGTTCAGGTCATGATCCCAGCATCCTGGGATCGAGCCCCGCATCGGGCTCTCTGCTCAGTGGAGAGCCTACTTCCCTTCCT
This sequence comes from Meles meles, assembly GCF_922984935.1. NCBI lineage: Eukaryota > Metazoa > Chordata > Mammalia > Carnivora > Mustelidae > Meles > Meles meles. The sequence goes on along the minus strand of NC_060066.1, from coordinate 61,603,574 downwards.
CTATCTCTCTGCCTGCCTCTCTGCCTACTTGTGATCTCTGTCTGTCAAATAAATAAATAAAATCTTTAAAAAAAATAGGCAAAAGAAAAAAAAAATAGACAAAACCAAAGAGTTACAATAAAACCTTATATTCCAAACTGGAGAAAAAATAGGCAAAGAATTTGAATAGGCAGTTCTTTAAAGAAAATATATAAACGCTCAATAAACACAGGAAAAGATGCTTAACATCACTAAGTATTAATGAAAATCAAAACCACAATGTGATACCACTTCATACCCTAGGATGGTTATTACAAACAAACAAATCCAAAAGTAACACGTGCTGGTGAGGATGTAGAGAAACTGGAATGCTTGTGCGTTGCTGGTGGGAATGTAAAACAGTGCAGCTGCTGTGCAAAACAGTATGACAGCTCCTTAAGAAAATTAAACATATACCAGAAATTCCACTTCTGGATATTATTCAAAAGAATTTAAATCAGGGACTCAAATAGGTATTTGTACACCAATGTTCACGGCAGTATTATTCACAATAGCCAAAAGGTAGAAATAATTCAAACTTCCATTGACAGATGAATGGATAAACAAAATGTGATATATACATACAATGGAGCATTATTCAGCCATTGAAGAGATGACTTTTTTTTTTTTTTGAAGAGATGACATTTTGATACATGCTACAACAGGGATGGGCCTTGAAAACAAATGACATAAACCAAAAACAAAGGTCAAATATTGTATGATTCCTCTATGAGGTACCTGGAATAGTCTAATTCATAAAGGTAGAAAGTTGAATAGTAGTTATCAGGGTCTGAGGGAAGGGAGCAATGTGTATTTGCTGCTTAATGTTAGAGAGTTTCAGTTTGGGATGATGAAAAAGTTCTAGAGATGAATAATAGTGATGGTTGCGAACAACTGAATGTACTTAATGCCACTTAACTATACACTTAACAATGGTTAAAATCAAGGGCGCTTGGGTGGCTCAGTCAGTTAAGCAGTTGCCTTCAGCTCAGGTCATGATCCCAGGGTCCTGGGATTGACCCCACATTGGGCTCCCTGCTCCGTGGGGACCCTGCTTCTCTCTCTCCCTCTGTCTGCTGCTCTGCCTGCTTGTATTCTCTCTCTCTGTCAAATAAATAAATAAAATCTTTTAAAAAATGGTTAAAATCATAAATTGTATATTATGTTTATTTTACCATGATAAGCAATTACAATTATATGGAAAAAATAAAATAAGCTACTTAGAATATTTTAAAATAATAAATGAAAAGAAAATATTTTGACTTCTTTTTTTTTTTTCTTTTTTACAGAGAGAGAGAGAGAGAGAGATTACAAGTAGGCAGAGCAGCAGCCAGAGAGGGGAGGAAGCAGGCTCCCTGCCAAGCAGAGAGCCCGATACGGGGCTCGATCCCAGGACCCTGAGATCATGACCTGAGCTGAAGGCAGAGGCTTAACCCACTGAGCCACCCAGGCGCCCCAATATTTTGACTTCTTAAAAATCTAAAAATCTTTTTAACTTTCCTTCAGATTTTATTGATAATTTAGCCAAGTATAGAATTCTAGGTTTAAAATAGTTTTTATTCAGAAATCTGAAGACTTCTTGCCAGTAAGAAGTCTAACGACAACCTGATTCTTGTTTCATTTCTCTCAAAAGTTCTTGGACATTTGGCATGTGCTCTTAAAATAAGACATACCTGTGGAAGACCTAAGAATTTCAAGATGGCCTTTTTCCTGATGTTTTATTTATTTATTTTTAAGATTTTATTTATTTGACAGAAAGACAGTGAGAGAGGGAACACAAGCGGGGGAAGAGGGAAAGGGAGAAGCAGACTTCCCGCTGAGCAGGGAGCCCCTGGATCCCAGGACCCTGGGATCATGAACTGAGCCAAAGGCAGATGCTTAAGGACTGAGCCACCCAGGTGCCTTGTTGATGTTTTAAATTACAGATAAAGGGGCACCTGGGTGGCTCAGTGGGTTAAGTCTCTGCCTTCAGCTCAGGTCATGATCTCAGGGTCCTGGGATCAAGTCTCACATCAGGCTCTCTGCTCCGCAGGGAGTTTGCTCCCCTCCCTCCACCCCGCTTGCCTCTCTGCCTACTTGTGATCTCTCTCTATCAAATAAATAAATAAAATCTTAAAAAAAAATTACATATAAAGCTTCAAACTTAAGTTATAGGCATCTGATCTTTAAGAAATCCAAAGATTGGTTATGGTATTTAAAAACAACTCATTCTCACAAACTTCAGAGTTCTGCAACTAAGTAACCAAGCCTACCACATTATCAAGAAAAGATTTTCCATAGGTATTCCAACAAAGAGTTTGAATCCTGTATGGGTACTTGTTTCTTTTTATACGGTTGTAACTTAGAAGTAGTGAAATCCTACAGCCTAATCAAGCACTATAGATCCTAATATAAAAAAAAAAAAGCACGAAACACCATGAAACTAATCATTGACTGAAAAGACAAAAGCACTGTTGGGGCTGATTTTATCAATGGAAACTGTGCAATATCTTTTGATACCAGAAATTTAATTAAAAGTAATATGTATTTTGATTTTTCTTTTTTTTTTATCTTAAATGGGAAGACTGTCAAGCCTGAAGGCTTAAATACAAACCAGAAATAATTAAACTATAAAATCAAAGCTAGACTTTTGAGTAAACTTTTTTTATGTCCTTATGCTCTGAGTTCATTTTCAGTAAAAGGCTAGTGATATTAACTTAGCTGAGTTGTCTTCTAAGTATCTTGTATACTTTATCGACATTCCAATCCAGAAACTTATAAGCTTATTTATTTATATAATACTGCTTTTGTATTACTTATCGTTACCAAAGAAACATAATCTTTTTTTCTGCAACCAGAAAGTCAATGATGAATGCCACTAAATGATACCAAGAAACATAATATTACTGATTATGACTTATTCCTTAATTCTGTTTACAATTTGTGGGTATTTTCAGATTGTTGATTTCTGAATTTGAATTGAATTATCTTTGCTCCATAAAGCCATATAAGGTGTAGGGCCTAATTACCTTTGCATCTCACAGGGTATATTCCCATTTCTGAATACAGAAACACAGCAATGTCTCCACCTGGGGGCCTCCTCAATACCATTACCCCGTTGGTCCTTTGGGCTCCAAGTGCAATGCATGCTTTTGTTCTGCAACAGCCTATTGAATTTTCTGCTGTCTGGATTTAGTTTCATTTGATGTAATGCTATTACTTTTTTCCAGTGGTCAATGTTGTCTTATACATTTAGTAAGCGGTCAAATTACATTATTTTGTTTTATGGCATTTCCATCTGCTTTTGAAATCTGGCAGCACTGAGACCAAAGAAAGAAAAAGGGACAACTAGCAGTTAAATGCATCCATCCTACAGGGTTCACTGCATTTGATACTGTTATTTTCTTTGTACCTATAGCCCTCCTTGGAAATGGGAATTCACCCCACCATTACTTAGTTGTTAAATTCCTGTCCCACCATAAACATAGACCTGCATCTTATTTTGTGTGTGTGTGTGGAGACTTGTAAACTATATAGTGTATCTCACACTACATAGTGTATATAGTAAAGAATACTATCATCTTATTTTGTGTGTGTGTGTGGAGACTTGTAAACCATATAGTGTATCTCACACTATATAGTGTATATAGTAAAGAATACTATCATCTAAGAAACAGGACACATATGTCACTTTTAACATTTTATATTCATGTGGCACTTCATATCTTATGAATTCTATTTTATATATTTAATCACATTTGATCTTCAAAGAAATTCCATGAGAAGAAAATTATTAGTCTTATTTTACAGGTAAGGAAACAGAAGCTCAGAAAGGTAAAGGGATTTGCCTAAGGTCACAAAACTACTGACTGTCAAGACCAGAAATTTAACCCAGCCTTCTGAAACCAAGTGCATGCTTTTACAAATATCTAGCACCTCTTCTTCCCCATGGTTCTTACCCACATATTACTAGGAGGGCAGGTTAGAAAGAGAGCAATAGTTCACAGGACTCTCAGGTCAAGTGTTTCAGCGTCTCATATTTCAGATTAAGTGAGGAAAACAGTCCATAGCCTGACAATCCACACTCTCCTCAGGGTTGCACCAGAAAGTAAGGTTGTTAACCTTATTACTCTCTATCATCTTGCATGCACTTTTGGTCTAGCAACTTTTTTCCTAAGAAATGTTAAAAACTTTAAATTGTTACAAAAATTTTGACCAAGTCCCCACTGTGAGTAAGCTACTCAGAGAACACAAAGGGAAAAGAAAAACTTACATTTACTGAGAGTAACTTACATTACTTCTGTGGTTGCCATCTTTACGTAATATTATCTTAATTAACCTTTAATATACTTTCAAGATAGTTATATTCTCTTCCTTTTTGCAAACAAGAAACCTGAAGCTTAGGGAAGCTAGGTAACTTCCCCATTCTCATGACGATGTCCTGGGATTGTTTTGAACTTTTTAGGTTATTGTAATTTCAAAGCTAGTGATTCTCAATTTTTTCTTTATCAACCTTCTCTCAAGTTGCTTATCATCTAATTAGAGAAGCAGATGTCCCCTGAAACTCTCTTTGAAAAGTAATTGTGAAATAGCATTTAATACACATATTACATTAGAAATCCAGTGTAATATATGATAGATGAAAGTATGCCTATTCTAAATGCTACCATTCTCTAGGAAAAAAGAGTAGCAGATAATGTGGTATAGTTTAGGAGAGAACAGAAGCTCTCCTGCTTACAGTAGTCAAAAAGTTACTTCAGGGAGTAAGTGGGATTTAAGTAAGATGGAGAAGGACAGAGAGGGTATTTCAAGATAAGAACATGGTGTGGTTGGAAGAGTGAACTGGGCAAGGCCGAATCTCTCAGAGAAAGTCACTAAAGGAATGAGTGTGGGGAATGAGGGGGCACCATGAAGTAGAGTCAAATGATGGAAAGGTTTGAACCTCAAGCTTAGGGACTGGACATTTATTTCACAGGCAGCAGGGAGAGATTTTTGAAACCAGGTTGATAGTAGTGTTTGGAGAAGGTGAGAGTGGGAAAATATTCATACTGGAGGGAACTGTGGAAATGGGGCAGAGCGTGAGGCTGTGTGTGTGCTCATTCAAGGTTGGGTGAGAAGTCATTATGAAAGAAAATTCATAATACTTGGTTAAGTAACTGAATGTGGGAGGGAGCAAGCCATGAGTTCAAGATGGCTGCCAAAGCTCTGATGCAGACCGTGGAAAGAACAGTGGTCAGGCATGGTGATCAGGGGAAGAACGATTTCAGACGAATTAATTTGAAATAATGGCAGAATATCTAAGTGAGAAAATCCAATGCACAGTTGGAAATGAAACACTAATTGCAATGATAACAGATTGGAAAATGTGGCTTTAGCAGTCATCTGCATATGGACGAAAGTCTTACGGATACCACTGGTCACGGCAGGAGGAAAAGGTGGAAGCATAGGGAGGAGGATGTGGTCAACTTTGATTCTGGGGTAACCCCACTTGTGGTGGAAATTATTACACATTTTTAGCTACTAAAACTGTTCCTCTAGCTGTGATGAATATAAAATTGTTCAAAAAGTGCAACAGTGTGAAGGAAATAAAGAAGGGATATCCAATTCGAACGCTGAAAACTTTGTGAAATCCACACATTTCTTAAGGAAAAAAATGAATGACTTTGTACAGAAATCATTTACTCTGAGATAGTCAAGTAAGTTTTCATTTACACAGGAGACTTACTAGAATTTTAATTCTCCAAATCATAAATAATTTTGGAATATAGCAATGAAACAGGCAGTCCAAATACTTAATAAAGTCAATGTTTATTACTTGATATAATACATATTTTCAGCATAAAAATGGTCTCCAAAATATATAACGTGCCTTATTATTTAAATGATCAAAGAGGGGCACCTGGGTGGTTCAGTTGATTAAGTGTCCAACTCTTGATTTCAGTTCAGGTCATGATCTCAGGGTAGTGAGATGGAACCCGGCGAGGCTGGCTAGATGCTGGGCATGGAGCCTACTTAAGATTCTCTCTCTCCCTCTCCCTCTGCCCTTCCTCACTCTTTTTTACAGAAATAAAAAATAAATAAAATAAATGATCAAAGAAAGTCTCATGGTTCTTAGGTGCCCATTGCCTTAGTGCGTTTTATTAGGAAAAAAAGCTCTAATGTACTTTTATTTTCTTAAGAGTGTGAGAAAAGTAACTCTTTGTCATGAACATGTTACATCCTTTAAGTCTAAGTATCTTTTTTTGTTTCACTTTTTTGTTTTAAAGAGGGGCTTACTAAATACTTTGAGAAGAACTTTCCCCATGCTGTAAAATGAGATTTTTTTTTATATTGGTGACTTCTTTTTTTATTTTATTTTATTTTAATTTTAAAAATAGTGGAGCTATCTTTAACCTCACTCTTCAATTATATTTAAGTCACTGATCATTATCTCAACATTACCTCCATTCGTACTTATGTGATCATTCTTAAGACACAAGATTTCTCTATCTCTGTTTCCTCATCGTTCACTCTAGTAGTACCATTTAAATGTTCCTCTTCCTATTTTCCTCTTTAATCATTTGTGTTCCTCTTTTCCAAATTCCCTCATCTGGCCACATTCTTCTGGTATAAAGTGTACAGAGTGGACTGTAATTTTCCAGGTCAAATCTTAACAGAGTTATTTAAATGTCAACAGGCACATTTATCAAATAGGGATGCCAGCAGTACTTCACAGTTCTGCAAGCCAAACAATAATATTGTCTATGGGCACTCAAATCTCATGCTTCAGGGAGTAAACTGGAGAGTTTGTAAAGAGATAGCAAAGTGTGTCTTCCTTCCTCAGCATTCACAGTTCAGCTAATTCAATTTATCCACTTGGCTTTTTTAAGTGTGTGTGTGTGTGTGTGTGTGTGCTGTCTGTGTCTGTGTGTATGTGTATGTTAACCTCTAGTTCTATAATTATTGCCAATTGCCATAGGCAACATAGAGAATTACATAAGCCAATAACCTTACACCATATTGAAAGTCTTATGCCTGGGAACAAGCTCTCTTGAGCTTGTCATTCACAATAGGTAAATTTCATTTTATGTAGTAGATAGAAACACGCTCTTTTCAATTACTTCATGATATCCTATAGGGTGCCCTTAAATACTTCAAATGAATTTTGTGCAAAATGATGAACTTTCAAGCTTTCTCCTGGGAATAGTGGAATTGGAAATGTTTAAAGTAATGAAATCTGTAAAGAGAATATGATGGGCCTTATGCTAGATTTTTTGGTGTGTCTCTTGTTATCAAAGGCAGTTGTCACAATGATTGCATTTGGTAATTTCCAAAGCAGTCTAAGAGAAGGCCACACTCCTCTTTGTGTGTACTCTAACTAGCTAACCCCACCTGGTACCAGTGAGGCACACCCACAGCTAGTATCAGGGACTAATTTTAGAGGAAAATAAGAGGAATCAAGAGAGGTTCTCTAATGCAGGTGAGATTTTATCCTGCTACTCCAATCAGCATTAACCACAGAAGACATGCAGTTTTGGTTTTTGTTGCTGTTCTTGGGAGAGGTTAGTTTTCTTTGCCCTCACTTTCTTATGTGGGGGAAAGGGATTTGATGGAATGAGTCATGACTAACTCAAAGATCATGAAGATTTTCTTCCTTAATGAAGCCAACATGTCTGTCAACGCAGTGCTAGGTGAACTCAGCAACAGCTAGGGCGGTGGGGGGCTCATTTGATAGCAGGAGCAGAAAGTCCAATTAAATTGCTTTTGTGCCAGTTAGACTGATTTAACAGGCTGAATTTCCATGTTTGAATTTCCATCTCCTCTCCCATGTGTGACTATCACTGTGAGCAATGTGATTAGCTAAATCAAATACGAAATACGACAAATGCTAAAACCTACTTGGGTCTGGTTTCGTTATGCACAGAGTAGAAGTGATGACTGGGGGTGTAAGACGTTGTCGTTTCAAAATTTTTGTTTCTGAATTCTAAATTCCAGTCAAGGGCGCCTGGGTGGCTCAGTGGGTTAATTAAGCCTCTGCCTTCAGTTTAGGTCATGATCTCAGGGTCCTGGGATCGAGTCACACATCGGGCTCTCTGCTCAGCGGAGAGCCTGCTTCCCTTCCTCTCTCTCTGCCTGCTTCTCTTGTGATTTCTCTCTGTCAAATAAATAAATAAATAAAATCTTTAAATAAATAAATAAATAAATAAATAAATTCCAGTCAAAATCACTTGTTCTCATGTTCCAAAACATACCGTGTTTGCTGAAACAAGTCTTCATTTTTTTCATTGAAAACTACTAGATTAATAAATAGAACCAAACATGTAAAATACACACTGGCAATATTTAACTTCAAATTATATATTTGGCATAATAATACATATTATATGAACTAAGATAATGAATATGTGTCATAATTAGCATGTATATTCAATTCCATAAACTGACAATTTGCTGGTAATTAAGCAACCTAAAGGTTAGAGTTATTGAAAAAAGATCATTCTTCCATTTCTATATTTTAATGAAAATATGCTAATATTTGAGTTTGTATTCCTTCTCATAAGTGTCTATTAATTTTCACTAGTTATATCTATTTATTTTAATACTTAATGTTTTTCAATAATTACTATGTTAAATTCTTGATATAATTTTAGTGAATATATAATGTTAGGGTTCTTTTAAAAAGCTCTGATTTTACATTTATTACCATTATCTATTTTATTTAGAAGAAAACATTAAAGCATGGCCTTAATTAGTAGTGAGAAATGATACTTTTAAGGATACAGATCCTAGGAATGATTAATATTTCTGCTTGATACTGCAAAAAAGGTTTTAAAGGTTCAAGAATGCCAATTACTGGGAAGACCAAGAAATACGGCAGCATACTTTTTTGTCATTCTGAGAAATCATGGCCCTATTGGAAGTATGTCTCCTTTGAACGTACTGTCAACTCAGACTTTCTTCTCAGAAGGGAACAAAGGCACTGTTAGCATATCTACCACAATTTAAATCCAATTGCTTTGTCGAGTCCTAGATCTACACAGAAATTTTCTCAGAAAAGACTGTGGGTCACGCATTTAATTTTGCTTGTCGTGGTTGTGATCTCAGCTTCTGACAGTCAAGATTCTTGCCTCACCATAAAAGACATCTTACATCATTATATCCACTTTTTGCTTATAATGATGTGAAGTCTGGGGCTGAGAATAATGCCCTCGTAAATGCAAAGAGGGCTCTTTTCCAAGTGTGACTGGTTATTCTTCCTATACTACTGGAGATTAATCCATTTCTTACTTATCCCAAACCTAGATTATACTAAGAGCCCCAGATGCTTTCTGATCTGCCACGCTGGTGTTATGTTCACAAAGTGGAGCTGTTTACTCATTTTGGGTGGATTGCGATTCACACAGGTGCCTTCCGTATGTAAGCCCGAAAGCCTTTATCATAGTCCATGGCCACATGATTCATCCTAGACATATCCAGTCTTGTCAGGTCAAATCTCAGACAAACATCATTCAGACAGCTAGTGAGTGGTGTGGATGGAGCAGCATCAATCTATCTACTGGGTAAACAGAAGGTGTATATCCTACCTCCATCCCCCTTTAGGTCCAGGAATGCATTTTTTCTTCTCTTTCCTTTTCTTTTCTTTAGGTAGATCGTGGTTGGCAGCTCCCACATTTATGTTAACCAGATTTCCATCCTGAAAATTAAAAATAATATTTTATTCGATATTTTCCCACATGAACCCGAGACAGCCTAGTGAAACAGGCAGAAAGGTAGTATCAATTTGGGGTGAGGTAGAGGGAAAATAGTCTAAAATTTTAAGGTCACCTGCCTCAGTCAAATTCCAGTTCTGACAGTGTGAGCTTAGGCAAATAATTTAAATTCTCTCTAGTTCACTTACTTCCTTTATTAAATAGAATAATAAGGATGGGACCTACCTCAAAGAACTATTATAAAGTGTAAATGAGCATATACCTGTAAAGAATCTAGCCCAGTGCCTGCCATGTAGTAAATGTCTTGGTAAAACTTACTTGATATTATTATACAGCACAAATACAAAACAGACATAGGACAAAGATCTAACTAGGAATCCAAATCTTGTTTCATCATGTCCCAGAATAACAGTTACATTTCAGATCTTATGTAGCATATTTTTGAAATTTGCAGTTCATTGGTCTCAGAAACCCCTCATCCTAAGGCTCTTAGATTCCCACAAAGAAACTGAGTTCTAGACTCGTAATGTTTGGAAGTATCACTAAGGATGGATGCAAACACAGTGCTTACATTCGTGCTACTATATGGCAGAGAAATGTTGTGTTTAAGCATCTGGCATCTTTCAAAAAGTTCAGGCTCAGTACAAGAACTGTTAAAAAAATACAAATTCAGTCAGTCTAGAGCTTATCTCTCACTTTAAATCTTCAAAGGACAGCCAAATCTGTCTCAACTAAATTCAAAAGAATCAATGAGATAGTACTTATCTCCTCAATGAAGAACACACAGACAGCTCATTTATTTTTCAAGCCTTCACTGCAATGTGCAAGGGTAGGATTTCAGTGGCTGCTAAGATTCTGAGTTGCTCTAAATCATCCCAGCTTTTCTACATTCTCCTTTAGAAGGGCAGAAGAAAGCATATCGGGTCTAAGAATGTGGTAAATTCCAATTATTCCTCAGTGGTTGCTTTCTTGTATGATAAGCACCACAAGTAGTATTAGGCCTTATTTTTTAAAAGTATAGTTTCAATTTATTTGATTTCTGAATAAAAATCTAGTATCCTCATGGTGCTGATGCTTAAATAAGATTACTATTCATCTATCTTTTGGTATAATCAGGTTATAACAAATAAAATAAAACCTGCCTCTCAAACTCTTCAAGATAATTTCTTTAGCTTGTTAATGTATATCCTCCCAGAAAACACACACACACACATCACATTTACAAAAATGTTTGTAAATTTTCCCCTTTAATGGGGTTTGGCATCATATTTAAATATTGTTCTTTTAGAACTTTTTTATTTTGGTTTTACTCAATATATCATACATTTCTTTCCATTTGGCCTTCTACAATATCTTAAATCCAACTTTAACTGTTCAGTCCCCCAAACCATAAATTCTTAGCCTTATGCTTTTAACATTTTAAAATACGTTCATCCTTGAGCCTTTACTACTTTAATCTATACAGGTTCTCTCTGCAAGTCAATTCACCAATGAAACTCCAACTTGAAACATTAAAGTGTAGTCAGTAATGATGTTATTCAGGTTATAGTAAACATTTTCAAATGCTTTATTCAACAACAAGAATAACAACAAATTACCAAAAATCTATTATGCTCATGATGTATGAGGAAACACTTCATCTACATTTTATCAGTTGATGTGCGTAAAACTATTGCAAGTTAAACTTACATTATTTATTTTGCTAAGCATTATGAGGGAAGCATTTTGACATACAAAGCATTTATCCCCTTTCTTATTAATATAATTCCATCAAAACTCAAGGTAAACCGGAGAAATTAAAATATAAACAAAAGGAAGGTTTCCATAAATATCAATAAATGTAAAAAAATGGCTTAAGGAGTAATGTGAAAACATGTCTGATTTTTCAGCAAGATCATTTTCATTTTTGCTTTGGAGAACAACTGAAAAAAATACAAAACTGTATATTCTAAGACAGTAGAACCACGTGATGATAATCAACACAAGAGTCGTTGCAGCCACCCAGAACTCAAGCTGTGCATATGGAGAACTCAGCTATTCCAAACAATCTGTATACTACGGGTGATTCTCCACATAACCTATTTGGGCCATGAGTAATTTATCAAGCAGAATTAGATTTTATTTCCAAAGACTGTTTTTCCATAGCATTACATGCTTGTAGACACAATTCAGGCATGATGGATATGCTACTCCATTGCCCTACTTCCACAAAATGGAGACAGTAGCAATGTCTTTTAGCCAATAGATAATTTGATCTCTTGACAAACGATCATTTAATAGGAAAATGGATTTGGGTTTCTAAACTCTAATGGAAATTTAAAGTAAAATTTGAATTAAAAAAATTAACAAATTAGTAAATTCTTACTGCAATGACCATAATGTTGATGCAAGGCCAGAAAGTAAGGGGATTTTCACTATCTCTAAAATTTATGAAAGAGTATACCACTTAAATTTAGGCATACCTGAAGTAAATCTTAAGTGATTTTTGTGAATTTAAAATATTTTATAAATTCTATTCACAAAGAGTGCCTGAGAGAAGTTTCAAAACAAATGTTTAGTGGATAAATAGGTATCTCTTACATATGTGGCTTTGGGTTAAATGTAAGAAATGCAAACAAAAGGATATGGAATCTACCCTGGAGAAACTTACTTAAGCAGAAGGACTGGGGACACCTGGGTGGCTCAGTTGGTTAAGCATCTGCCTTCGGCTCAGGTCGACTCCAGGGTCCTGGGATCAAGTACAACGTCAGGGCTTCTCCTTCTCACTCTGCCTGCTGCTCCCCCTGCTCGTGCCCTCTGTCTCTCTGGCAAATAAATACATAAAGTCTTTAAAAAAATTAAAAAATAAACAGTAAGATCTGAACAGGGGGAGGACATATACTCTTTTTTTAAGACATATGTCTTTAAAAAGATAGCTCCAAACGTGCTATAAATCAAAGGGGAAGAGTTGGAGGAGGCAGAGTTTGAAGTGGGGGATGATTTTGGATGTGAGAAGGGGAAAGGGGTGTCCTAGAAGGAGAGATGTCCACATGCAAGGGCACAAGTGGGCAGACACCAGTAGGGAATGGGGAACTAGGGAAACTTTGCCATCAGGAAAATGAGATGGTCAGGGCTGTGCTTGGGGAAGACCAATCTGCCGAAAGCACGTGAAATGTATGGGAAGGTGGAAAGACCATAGGCGCAGGAGGGGACATCCTGCAGGTCCCTGTAAATCTAGATGGAGCTGAAGTTTGGAAATAGATCAGGGTTGGTGATAAAGTTCTAGCAATCTGGAAGTCCTCTTTCTCTTTCTAGTGTTCATACTAGAGAAGCCTCAAGAAGAGCAACGGACCAGGACAGGTCCTGCGAGGAGGGTGATGGCGTGTGAAGGGCCAACTTCTATATAAAAAAAAAAAAAAAAAAAAAAAAAAATCCTTCCCTAAACACCAGCACAAGGTAAGGCCTATGGAAGGGCGAGAAATCAAGGTGTAGAGATCCCTAGATGATAGTGCTTCCCAGTATGCCTCAGGGCCACTGAAACAGACGCAAGGACCAAATGAGATCTATTTGAAACTGAGTGCATTTTGACTCTCTTCAATACCCATCCTTCTTGGCCTAAAGAAACACAGAAGGAAGTCCCAGCTTTAAATATACTATCATGGCCTACATGCTTTTTTATAGGGTGTTTCAAGCTACTTTGATTTCCTAAAAGCCCCTCTAACTGTGCCCGTTAAGGAGCAGGCGGATCAAGGAACTGGAGAGTCCAGTGATGTTTGTATTCAAGTTCATCCTGTCTTTACCGCTCCCTGAAGGTAGGGAAAGGTCTGGGTGTCCACCAGGCGGCCTCGCCAAGGAGGAACTTGGCACAAATTTTCCAGATCTCAGGGAGAGCGGGCAAAATAAAGCAAGCCAGAGTACGAATAGCGCCCCCGTGGGCAGCAAGAGTTAAGGCTGCCACCAACCCACCCGGCTTTTCCCTCAAACCCAGGAGAGAGGGATTACGGGGGAGGGCTAGGGCCCCTGAACGAACCTGGAGGCACTGGGAGGAAAGTCAGATCCCATAGCGCTCTGGGTTAGCCCTGACTCCTCCGGGAAAATACTCTGGGCCCCATCACTCAGCAGCGATCTCCCCTCACCCTAGGTTCCCGGGGTCAAGTAGCGGGCCCCGTGTCAGGGTCGCGTCAGGGCGGGCGTGGGGAGAGCCCAGCAGCTGGAAGCACCCGGGCCCAGGGAATCCCGCGGAGCCACCACAGCGCTCAAACGCGGGGCGTCCCGGGCTTTCCCCGCCGCCCAGTGCGTGGCGCCCGCCAAATGCGGACCCTCCTGCCCCGCCGAGTGGGAGTCACAGGGGGAAGCAGGTGGGTGGGGAGCCGGGCCCGGGGCCCGAGGGAGCAGCGGGCGCGCCGGAGGAGAGGGAGGCGCCCGCCGAGGTGTGGGCGGCGCCCGCCAGCTAGCCCGCGCCCCGGCCGCGCCCTGGGCTCGGGGGCGCAGTCCCAGGCCGAGCGCACAGCTCCCGCCCCTCGAGGCCGAGCCGGGGCGTCCCCGGCGGTGTCCGGCCGGCCGCTCAGCCCAGCCGCGCGGGCTCGCCGCCCACCTCGAGAGCCGCGAGCGCCTGGGAGGAGGAGGAGGAGAAGGAGGCGGCGGCGGCCCCTCCAGCCCGCGGGTGCGCGGAGCGCGGGAGGAGGCGGAGCGCGAGGCGGGGTGGCCGCGGGCGGGTGTGCGCGCCGGCCCGGCGCCCCCGAGCGCCCTGCCTCGCCTCCCGCGCCCAGCCTCTCCCCGGCTCCGCCACAGACACACACCCACCAAGCACCCACCACCCTCCGCCCCCGCCGACCGCCGCCGCCTCTCCGCCGGCAGCCCGAGCGAGCGGCAACTCTCCGGCCCGCGCGGCTCGCCTTCCCGGCTCCTTCCGCGCGGCGAGCTCAGCCCCGCTCGATTTTTCCTTTTCTATCCCAGCCCTCTCCGGTCTGGGCGGCGGCGGCGGCGGCGGCGGCAGGGGGATGGGGGCCCGCGTGGGGAAGGGGGCGAAGATCGATGAAGATTATTGTTCTTTTTAAGGATACCTTAGCTTCCTCGCGCCGCCTCTCCTTTGAGCTTTCCTGCTAGAGACCGTGAACAGAGTCAGGGATGTGAGGAGAGGGGGAAAAACGCCAGGAGCTCCAGCCAGCCGGGGAGACCCTCCTCTCCGTGGAGGGGAGGGGGATTTCCAGCGACAGATCATTGGCGAAGGGGACCGTCGCAGGGAGAGGAGCCCCGGAGGGAGCGGGGAATCCCACAACCCTTTGTGGTGCCCGAGCCCGTGCCGCCTGCTGAGCGGGGTCTGTGGGAGCTAGGTAAGTGAAGGGGCATTGCTGCTCCCCGAAGGGGTCTTCCTTGTAAGAATGAATATCGCGGGCAGCCTAGCCAGACTTGAGTTGCGAAAGGAATTGGAAACTGCCATATGGCGCCGAGTGGACTTACACACAAAGCTGAAGCTGACTTAGCCCTGAGAGGGTTGTTCGTGTACGGCTCCGTCCCCGTGGGGAAGGCACTCCAGTGTTAGCCCCTGAGAAGGTGCTGAGCAGCCTGCCTGGGAAGGGATGGGGAATGTTATTTCTAGGAGACGAGCTCTTGTTGCCTTCTGTTCATTTGTTGGTAAATGCCACACTCACATGCACACACTTGTGGGACCGGATTTAGGGAGTGTGATGTCTCTGATGTATGAACAGTGCTCGGAGCACAGAGACATGCATGCGTTTTATCCTTGAAGCGGTGCGCGTTCTCCGTTCTGTAGCAAGGTTCCTGAGAGGGAGAACGAGTCTCTAAGGAAAGAGCTTCATGGCTGTTTCCAACACACTCTGCTAGGGGACTTGGGAATACAATTGCCCTGAATGGCACCAAAAGACACCGACAATTTCCCTCATCATTTGCTTCCAAGGCTTAATGACCATTTTCAAAATAGTGTGCTGCCATCCATTTTCTCGAATTCTGAGCATTTTTGTGTATTCATTCATAAAAACTGTCAGTGTGCAATATGCACAAACATGACATTTATGCATCATTTATGACTGCACAAGTGATAGAATCATAGAGACAAGATTACACTGAAAAATGTAGGGAGCTCAGGTGTACACTGGGTTTATTTCATGCCGGTTCAACATTCCTTCTAATCAAGTTATGCAATAATGTCAATATTTTAAGTAGCATTGCACATTTCTGTTTTTGCACTGGTTGTTGGATTTTGTTGGGATTTGATTTTTTACGCTCAACTCAGAAGAGAAGTAGGAATTTGTTACTGTTTCTAAATATGTGGCATTGTGTGGGACAGTGGTCTCTTGGTATGTTTATCAGTACTCATCAACTGAGATACTACAATTCATAAGACAAGAGAAATGTAAGTGCTGGTCAAAAATCTAAAGGACAACTTGTCAAAACTGCATAACCTCCAGGAAAGATTTTCGAAAAAGAGAGCAACATTAAAAAAAAATGTGTGTGTGTGTGTGTGTGTGTGTGTGTATAAATACACACACACGTACATATATATATAATAAAGTTTTGCTTTTTTTCACTCTTTAGAGAGTGTATGTGTGTGAATAAATATAAAGTTGTCCAAAACTTACGTATAAGACATGAATTAGATTGATAGACATCTAAACTAAAGAATTCTTGATTCTTAAATAAACCAAAACTTAAACAGTTGAGTAATGTGGCCCATTACGTATATGTATGTACTTTTAGTTGCTGCTAGGGGTGGTGTTTTTAATGTAGGGCATAAATAATGTGCTTCCTTGTGTGGTTGTGTAGACTTTCTGAGAATATTGAGGATACAGTATATAAATAACTTTTTTTTTCTCCACTGAATAAAAAGTATTGTCTTCACCTAGAAGAATGAATATGCCTCCATGAAGTAAATACTATAATCCCCTCCCTCTTGCTGTCAGGCTCAGACCAGTTGTTTACCATGAATAGAATTCTGTCTAATGCACTCTTTTTCCTTTTCTGGCACAGTACAGACTCTTGGAGAAAGGAGTGAATCAGTTGGCAGTTCTCTTTGCTTTCTTCCTCCTTTTAACCTTCACCATTCCTTCTCCAGGATAGTGCTTCCAAATCTCTCTCAGATACAAACACACACACCGACTCCAAAAAAATAACTCCATTGCCTGACACTTTGAGAATTCTAGCATCTGTCTTTTCTTTCTCACTGATGTTTTTCTAAGTAGAATCAATCCATGTGTCATTTTAAACTATTTCCAGTTTCACTTTTCTCCAAATCCCACAGTTTAACTTTCCAGGGATAATGAATATTATCAGATATTCAGATGGGAGTAATGAAAATTATTACCTTATCTAATCCTGGCTGTTTGGCTTTTAAAGTTTCCTTGTTGACACCATGGAGCAACTGTGAGCATGAACTCACGCTTCTCGTTTCCAGCATGGTAACAAAAGTGAGACAGCTAGAAAAAACACAGTGGCAGGATATGCTTTCGGTAACATTTCTTGGTAACTCAGAATAATAACCTGCCGAGGTTCTTTTTGCATATCTGGCTGTATATCTATGGAAAATCTTCATTACGCATGGAAAAAATATTTTTTCTTGAATTTATACCTGGCATTTTGAAATGGTATTCTGGGGAGATTGGGATATGTGTGTACATACTATGAAAGCAGCAGAATTACTGGTAAAATCTTGGAGAGTTACAAAATTTATTCATTCTAACCTCATACATTTTTTTTTCCTTGAGTAATTATAAAGAAGTAATTTGTTATTTGAAATGTGCTATCCCTTAGAGACTAAATTCCTTAAAGTTGATAGGACATCTCATGTATATTTTAGGGTAAATACATAAGGTTAAGATACTCTGTTTACTTCAGAATATACTATTATTTGAGATTTGCTAATATCTTCAAGTGGATTTTGCATAAAATCACAATGCCTGTTACTTTCACAAAGCTTTCAGAGAAGAGTAAGCATGCATTATAAGTGATTATTTTTAAGTTCAGTAATTTTTCAGAGTATTTTTTAAGATAAGAGCTTATGACCTTGTTACTCCCAAAGTGATAAGATAGACTTTATAGAGCAGCACAGTCTTAAATTTTTCAGTTATATACTATAAGTATCTTCATGCTCTAGATCTGTAACCCATTCTTGTTCAGTGGTTGTTTCCTCTTTGAGCTTTGTAAATATAAATTCCCACCAGTTCTTTACTGCAAGCCCAGGCTGTCAAGCTAAAGGGCTAGTGTGTGTGACCAGAGACTCCTTGGTCTGTGTAAGCCAAACCCTACCATATTATCTTTTTTTTCCCCTATCATATTATCTTTAAGGGAAAAGTACCTGTTCTTGTACATTGAATTTTACCTATCTCTATTGTTATTTAATGTCATATATCTACTCATTAACTCATTCATTAATTCATTACTCATTAAGTGTGTATAAGGAGATTAGAATTGATTAGAATGTAATCAGTGTAAAAGAGATAGCAGACATAGTCCCTGCCTCTCAAGGATTTTTTAAAGTGTAGAGAAAAAAACTTAAATATATAACTAATGGAAGAATCATATATATATTTCAGAATCAGGAATCTCTGGCATTTAGACATGCATTTAACAGTTTCATACTTAATAAATTAATTAAGGCAAATAATGAAGAGGGTCATGAAAATTTGTCACAGTCTATAGTTTGGGGAATTATTAAAAAACAATAACAACTTTTATTAAGTGATTACTCTTTAAATTTAAATTAAATTAAAACATTATTGTATTTATATTATATTTTAATAATTATATTATGATTATTTATTTATATAAACCAAATAATTTTTTTACTATTATTACTTTAGCAAGCACTTCAGCTAGGAAATGTTTTCAGTGTTTTTATTAAATATTCTCACAACCACCCTCTGAGGAAGCTATCACTAATCCTCTTCATTATACAGAAATGAAAATTCAAGTACAGAGAATTTTCTTGTGTAAAGTCACATAGGAAGTAAATGGTACAAACTTGAACTCAGGCATTATGGCTCTACTTGACCGCTATGATATTAAGAAGTATTAAGTGTGATCCCAAACAGAATAAGAAAAGATGTTTGCAGCTTCTAGATTTATTTGAAGCTCTGTCTTCCCATTAAAGGATATGACCATAGTTATGATGACAGGGATGTTTGGAATAGGTCAAAGGAAGAGACTTTCAGTAGGTAAAAACCCCAAAATTTTCAACATAATTTTAAAATCAGAAGCTAGGTTACTGGAGGCTGATCTTTAAAAGTTGGGTAGACTGTTATCAGAATGCTGAAATGTTAGAAAGCACTGCTCTTAGAGTGACCACAGGGAATAAAGCTGACTGAGAAGTGACTGGCCAGTTTCAAATGATAGTTTATTTTGTTTTCATTTCCAGTTTTTAAAAACTTTTGTGAATTATTTTGAATAAAGTATTACATTTTTAATTTGTTATTTTTAGAATTATGTATTCATATGTTAAAGGAAAATTTTTAGTTTTTTAATATATAATTTTCATTTACCTGTGCCCCCATATTTTCCTCTGTAAAATGTACCTCCCATATATGATAGAATTGGAATACAGTCACATGACAGGTTTACTTTCTAGTATATTATCTAAAATGCATTTTTTTAATTAAGTGACAATTGTAATTATGAAAGCAAAAATCAGATTATAAATTACTGAGATTTTCATCAAGAAAAGCTTATATAATGATTGAGGTAAAGTTCTTTCTAAATAGCCACTGCTTCTGATTGTGTGAAAAGTACCATCTGGATTAAATCTGGAAGATAAAATGGCCAGATATTCCCTGCAGAATGCCATATAATTAAATATTTAGATATATCCTCATGATTGACATTTTAATTTTTCCCACAGATGTTAGGTCTCATAAGCTCAGTCGCGTACTGTATAGACAACTCTCAACCTTCAATTGGCTTACAACTTATAAGTTGATTTTAGAGATTTGGTTTTTTTGGAACTTGTATTGCATTGAGAGAAGCAGTACTTTTGTGATGTTTAGGTCTCTAGCCCAATCCACAAATGCCCTTTTTAAAAATCAGGGATATACCCAAAGTATAGTAATATTAGTACTAAAAATGTAACCATTATGTATAGCATTATTCCTGGGGAATAATTTGATTTAAAGAATATTTATTGACTTCTTCCTCTGAACAGGGCTCTTTGGGGCTACAGAGGTCAACGTGGTACTGCTTGGGACTACAAGGAAGAGAGAAAATTGAGTTTGTACCTAACTCGCTTTCATGTTAGGCAGAATGAAGAAAGCTTAGTAATATTGGTATAGGCAAAATAGTGAATAATTGATTGAGAGATCTATCAGAAGAGCCAGGGGCTGGCTACCTCCTTAGGATTCTCATTAGGTATTTCGTCCTCAGGATATCTACTGAGCTCCTTTCTTGGTGCCCAGCTCTACACTAGGTGCTGGGGACATAAATATGAATCAGACAGCATGCACTCACAGCCTGCACATGCAGACAAGTAAATCATAACAAAATGTCATAAATGCTGTTGGCAGAGCAGAATGGTAATTCAATGAAGTAGTTGCCCAACAGAAGCATCCTGAGAGTAAAAAAAAAATGTGATTGCTCTGAGTTCCTAGATGTATTTAGTCATGATTCACTACTCCATCAGACCCAGTGTCCCCTTTTTGTAAGCAGGGTTTTGTAATGTTCCTTTTACTTCCCTGAAATGGTATTTGTGGATAATATAACCTATCTCCATAGGTAATATTTGAAAAATCGGTAAGTTCTTTATCTGTAATAGAAGCCAGAAATGAAAGGAAAGCTGCTTACAATAAACTTGTAGGTATGGCAGTTTGCATATGATCAAGATAACTATACCAAGAGGTACTAAAGTCGTCAGATGCTTGCTACTTAAAATGCGTAAATTTGGATTTAAGAGAAAGCATTCAACTGAATATTGGTGACACTTTTGTATATTTGGCATTTTTGAAATAAGAATGAAATCAATATATCCATTGCATGTGACAGCCAAAATTGCAAACATATGGGTGTACTCTGTCAGTGAATGAGCTCCATGAGCAGCGTTATAGTTGGTGACATGACTCTCCAAAATGGTGAGCAAATCTTGATGAAGTTCCAAATATGGTGCTTTCCTAGAAAATTTCCATGTAGAAAACATTTGCTATACAACAGGGTTAAGATACCACAGGCACTCACAAGCTAGTTTTTCATGCACGTATGTGTCAGATCAGTAGTGTAAAACTTAGGGGATGCAGGATTTCTGTACACATTATAGGGTTTCTGGTATTCCTGGGCCTTGCCTTCCAAATATTTCACAGTTGTAGAAAACTCACCCAAAAGACTGGAGTAATCTCATTCAGCAACACTGATCATGGATAGAGTCTCCCACTGATGGGAGACAATCTCATTCTAATACATCGCTGGACTGTTTGGAAAAAGCAGGACTCTCTAAGTTTTTAGTAAGAAGATAAATTTAAAGGCTGACTGAATAACACAGAAAATAAACAGCAACAAAAATCAGACCATGAGGATAACTGAATAATAGAAAACACCCCAGTAGCAGGCACAATAGTGAGGCTGGCTCATAAAAGTCAGGATTCCGTCTTCTATGTTGGAGTGTCAGACAAGACTTCACAGATGAAATAACAACTAAGCTAATTCTTAAGCGATGAGTGAGCATTTTCCAGGCTAAAAAGGATCCTGATGGAGAACATTCTAGGCAGAGGGAACAGCATTTGCAAAGCAATGTCAGAAAAATGGCTTGGCTGGTAGTTGGGGCTCAACGTTGTCAGTTTCAGGGAAATGAGGGGAGATGATGTTGAAGAAGGTTGGAGATTAAATGGGAAAGGTGTTGTGTGTTGTGTTACATCACTTTGATTTTATCCTATGTAGTGTGACATGGTCCTCTTCTTGTTGGGGGGCAGTCTCTGAGGTAGCATGAGGAAGATGGATGGTAAGAGGAGAAGAGATTGAAGCCCAGGAGAATAATTAGGAGACTCTTGAGGCATACAGGTAGGATAAGGGCCAGGACTTACCCTAACAGAAATGGTGAAGAAGAGGAGGGTCTGAATTTCCCATGGCAAACATTTATAACCAATTGTCCCTAAGTCTGTCAGCTCCCAACCTGGGTTGGAATAGCAGGTTTGGAAACCCACTCTTTCTTCTTCAGAGGTCAATGTCTTGGTTGTGGTAACCTGAACTTCAGTGATTAATAGAGTAGAAGTTTGTTTCTTGCTCATATGAGAGTCCAGTGTGTGTGTTTTGTGCAGTGATTTGGGGACCCATGTTCTTGCCAAGTTCTAGGGATTTGGAGTTCTCTGTATCTAGCTGGGAGTTGTGGCTGTGAATGAACATAGAGAAGGTTTACCTAAGAAGTGACATACCTTGTTTCCATTCACATTCTGTTGGTGAGAGAATCACACCACTCCATCTATATACAAAGAGGGCTGGAATATCTAACCTCTGGCTGGCTAGCCACTCCCCAGCAACATTTCTGCATCATGGAAGGAGAAGCAAAATTCTGCCCAATAACTATTTCTATCATATGCTGTCTCTCTGGCCACATGTAGCAAAACTTCAGCCCGAGAAAACTACCTGAATTCCCCCTGGTCATTGTGCCCATCTCAGAGTCCAGGCTGTAAGGGTGATGGTAAGTCCTCCCCATTAAGTCTGGCTCCTCGTTGTCCAGGAACCTTTATACTGAAAGTCAGTTTATTGGCCTCCCATGGCATAATGTTAGATCAGGTATAGAATAATTGCATTCAAAAATTCCTATTTGGTAAAGGGAAGAATGGGAAATGCATTCATTGGCCCGCTAGACATTGCCAGAGACCTCCTGCTCTGGCAGTAGGGTAAATTTCTTTTTTTTTAGACTTGGTTTTTCTGTCTTAAAATGACTCCTTTGTCCATTGTTATCCGTAGCCCTGGTCACCCTCTGAGAGATTCTTCCCTACCCATTACTCAGTCAAAATGGTGGTTGAGAAGTATGTCCTTCTTGGGAATTATATTACCTTCTCAGCACCCTTCTTGCTGGTCTTAGAGGTTGTTTTATAGTCATTGTTTTCTTTTTCACCCCCCTTAGGCCAGGCTCCTAATTTCTTTGACAATACAATTCCCTCAAAATCTTCATAGGTTTTTAATGTGTTTGCTTTGTGTCGGTTATACTACTAACTTCATTGAAAATTATTTCCTATTCGTACTTCTTGATCCTGCTTCATTTCTTTGCTCACATCTCAACCACCATGTCTCAAGTGGTTACTTTGAGGTCATCTGAAAGAATAGCCATGGGTGGTTGGGTGACTTATTAGAACTTTGTTGCAAGGCTGAATCATTTTGTCAAAAATAGGTATCTGTTATTCGAAGCCATTTTCAGCATTATTCTTCACTGTTAGAGTCCCCGAAGCAATGTACTGTTGCAGCTTCATAGTCTTGGATTTCTAGAGTTTGGCTATTTGCCCTTATCTCTGTTCTCAAACCAGCCAGTTCTTTCCTGAGCTCATCCATTATCTTGTAACACCTTGCTGTAGGCACTGAGAAGCAGCCATCACACACAAGCATTCTGGCTCTTTCTACCCATTTCCTCTGGAGTTAGTGCAGTTTCACTAGGGCTGAGGAGGGTTCCAAGCCTCTAGTCTCCTCTGTCTGTCTCCTGACTGGAGGCCACACTACATATTTAGATTTTTATAAAGGAAGCACCCCCTTCAAGGTATCAGCTTCAGAATAAGCTAGGATGATACTAGCTGCTATAACAGACTGAAATGTGAGTGGCTTGACATAATATAAAAGTTTCTCACCCACATATCAAATGGGGAGAGGTGTTTATGTGGGGAGAAAGGGAGAGTTGAAAAGGCAACATCTACTTCTTAAACATCTTGACTTAGAAATGATGACAGCAACATTTCTGATTGTAATCTGCTGATGAAAATAGTCAGATGGCCTCCTAGATGCACAGGGGCTGGGAAATGCAATCCCTGGGATAATAAGAGCTTCCCAGTGACTGTTCTCTCTTGCAAAAGTGAAGCATAAATTTAGACAATTAGCCCATTCCAGCTATAGTCATCTTCCTCCAGAATATATTAGGGAGGAAAGGGTTTGAATTACATTCACTCTCCAGTTAATCCATTCTATGCATGACATCGCCCCACCTCACTCCCATCTTCTTATTGGCTCTCGATCCAGACTTCTGGGATCAGCATAGTCTTCCCTAATTCCCTAAAGCATCCCTGGTGTGAAGCTCTTATCCGTAACAGACTCGGGCTGAGTGCTTTGGAATAAAGGATGGTAATTCTACCATAGACAAGAAACTAGTTCTAATTGAATGTTAGACATCAGCGCTTCTAGAAATGTCTACCATTCCTTACCATGGGGGTTTGCTCACCAGCTCAGATCTCTCTGGGGCCCAGATACAAGCCATTTGCTAGGTCTTTCTCTTCCCCTAGACTCTTCCTCACATCTCTTTATCTCTAGGATTTCCCTTCTATCCTTTCTCAAGGTGCAGTAGACTCAGTGAGCAGGTCCACAAAGGGACCTGCCTGTAATAGCCAAACATTCCATTATGTTTCCCCCCCAGAATAAAGCAGTAGTTCCTTCTCTGAAAGAACTTACAGCTTTCTCATACCTCAGCTGTCTCCAAACTGTAGCTAGCTTTTTAAAGACATGCACTTAGTAAATATTTATTAAGTACTTTTACTAGGTAAAGCACTCTTCTCAGTCATCAGGTTAAACAAAATTGGGGGGCGCCTGGGTGGCTCAGTGGGTTAAAGCCTCTGCCTTCAGCTCAGGTCATGATCCCAGGGTCCTGGGAAAGAGCCCCGCATGGGGCTCTTTGCTCAGCGGGGAGCCTGCTTCTTCCTCTCTCTCTCTCTGCCTACCTCTCTCCCTACTTGTGATCTCTGTCAAATAAATAAATAAAATCTTTAAAAACAAAACAAAACAAAATTGGTCATTACCTTCACAGTGCTTATAGTCTATCTGGAAACAGACAGGACCCCCCCCCCCCCCCCCCCCCCCCGCCGATCCCTCTTCAGCAGCAAGGGCAGTGAGTCTGCCCTGGGTCCAGATGATTGGGGGTTCTCTATGAACTACTTGGAAAGGAGAGTGATGGGCAAAGGCAAGGCTGCTGGAAATGAAAGGGTGAGGTTGATACTTGTGAACCGAGGAGCCACATGTGGGCTGTGGTGTGCTGAAATGGGGGAGTTGAGACATTATGGGGCCATTATTACCCAGAAATATCTTTATGCTCTGCTTCTGGTCAGATTTGTTCTTTGTGGACTCTGGGACTTGAGTTCTGTGCTTCTTTTTCCACTCCCTCCTCTTGTTTTCTAACAGTGGGCACTCAGTCATGTCAGGGCTGGGGTAGCAAGTTCTAAGAGGAAACCAGCCAGGTAGGCACACGTGGCATCTGGAGAGGCCAGAGATGGATGGCCGGCGGCAGTCCAAGTGGGCAGGAAGTTAGATCTGGGGAGTACTGGGGGAAGCCCTGGTCAAATTATGGGGGAGGGGAGCCTGGGAACAGGCAGTATTTGAGATTCAGACAGGTGGGGGCAGATGGGGCAGGCAGATTTAGGAAGATCCAGGCCCATAGGCTCAAATGCTATGGTTTGTGAATATTTAAGAATTTATTTAGAAAGAAGTCTATTGTATGTAGCTAGCAGGAGTCCAGATGAGTTTGGACATGGGTGTCTATTGTCGGGAAAGCCATGTGATGGTCACATTATAAATGCAGGGTTTCGGGCACAATGGACAGGACCATTCCCTATGCCATCACCAAAAGCCAACACCTCTTTCTGGACTTCCGCTAAAGCTTATTAACTGGACTCCTAGCTTCTTTTCTTGTCCCCTCAATCCATTTTGCCCTTTGCTTTTCTTTTTTTATAAATGGCAGATCTGATCATATCTCTCCTCTACCTTAACCCCTTAAATGATTTCCCACTTTTCTTAGACTGAAGGCCTCAGTCCTTAACTCGGGGGTTACCATATTCCTTCTTTGCTTTCCAAAGCATCACTAGTGTAAAGCTGCTATTTATAGAGGCTCTGGTCAGTCTGGCCCCTGCCCGCCTGCCTCATTTCAGGCCACTCACCCTTCATAGTCTGCTATGATTTCTGACTTTCTTTTAGTTTATCCAAGGTGCCTGCGATTCCATGGCTCTTAAGGCGTGCACAGGTGGTTGTTTGGGGTGCTCTCTGTTCCCGCTTTCACCTGGCTAACTCTTCCTTATGTCCCTGATCTCAGATCAAAAGTCATTTGCTCAGAGAGGCCTTCTTGGGCCCCCAGAGTAGAGCAGGACTCTCCATTATTCTCTTTCTTAGCATCTTCTATTCTCCTTCGCAGCACTGACGCCAATTCTAAATTGTGGGTCATTTTCCCATGTCGTTTTGCTGTGTGAGAATGTCAGCTCACTAAAGGCAGAGGCTGTCCTTATTCACTGCTTTATCCACAGCACCGCCACGTAGTTGGTGCTCATTGTTAATGTGTTGGGTCAGTGAGTGAAGGAATGGATGGAACCAGGACCTAAGTCAGGTTCTGCGTCCCAGAACAGCTACCAGGAGTGTGGCTATCAAGACCTGCTGCCCAGGATAGACCAGAGGGAGGACTAGAGTAGGGCCAGCATGTTGATGAACAGCCAGGCCATGGCCCTACACTATTTTATACTCAAACATTCTTCACCTGCTCCTTGACCAGGGCTAAAATGTTTCTAGAGTCTGGGCTGGAACAGTTTGAAAGTGCAGTTTGAGGGGCTACCGCTGGCAAGATTGGAAACCACTGGTGGAATGAGTTGAGGAAGAACATGATATTTCCAATAGAATTTTTCTCTCATCCCTATTTTCAGAACAGAACTGAGCTTTATAACTTCACAGGAGAGTTGTCTAGATCCGTGCTCTCCGATAGAACTGTTGTGGTGCTGGGCATTTTCTGTGTCTGTGCTCTCCGATTCCACAGGCACTAGCCACATAAGCTATTGAACCCTTGAAATGTGACTTGTGAGGCTGAGAAATTAAATTTTGAATTTAAATATCCATATGTGACTAGTGGCTACCATACGAGACAGTGAAGGCCTGGGTTATTATTAGCATGAATTACTTTAGGAAGCACTAAGTTTCAAAAGCAGTATGGTTTAAAGTCTAGAAATACCCGCTTACAACCAGCATCAGCCTCCAACTAACCATATATAAACATGCAAGCCATCTGTGGAGACCAATGCCTATTTCGACTCTGTGGAGTATCTCCCAGGTACATCCCAGTGAAGGGATTTGAATGCACTATGATTTGTTTCTATGCATAGGAATTGTTCTTTACTGAAGGTATTTCTTTCTTTATGTGAACTACAAAATGTAAAATATTAGACAAGTATAGAACATTATCTTTGTTAAGTGTCTAATGTGACCTTAAATGCTTTCTCATGCCCACTTTACCCAGACAGGATATCCTTCCTTCCTTTCTCTCTCTTTCTTCTTCTTTCATTCTTACATTCTTGCCCATCCTATCTCTCTGTTTCCTTCTATTCATGTTTCTTCCTCTATTCATGTTTCTTCACTAACCTCTAAAATGACGCAGACACAACACTGTGTTCTTTAACAAGTTCCTTTCTTTTTGCATGTTGGTTTCTTTTGTGTTTATTTATAAGAGCTATTTTATCAGTTCAGATTATTAACAAAAAATTCCCTCTGAAATGATAATAGCTCTTGACATGCCAATTGATATATTTTTAGAGATTTGTCAGATACAATAATTTCAATATTTATTATGTAAAGCATGTTATGGTAAAGTATTGTGCTTTTTTTTTAATAGTTATCACCTAGATAACATTAGAGTTGCTTTTAATCCTTTGAAAGCTCCCATGTAACTGGATCTCTTGAATTCTTTGTTCTGCTTTTCACAAATGAAAAGCACTATCTTCCAGAAAGATAATACCAGAATGAGAAAGTGGTATTTAGAAGGTACAAGTCTGAAATACAGCAGTAAAGTAACATTGGAGAAGAGATGGTCCATCTTTAGTTCTATTCTCTAGTCTGTATAGTTTAGAACAAATGTGTCTAGGGGTTTCATTGCTAAATGTCTTTAGTTCATAAAATCGCAATTATTAATTAGGCTACCATTAAATATTAATTTACTTTTGAGATAAATGTCATTTTAAATTTGGAATCCTAGTTTTTTTCCTAAATCTAAGGAGAGCGTTTTCATTAGGCTTTATAGAAAGAGTGCACATAGAAAGCTCAGAAGCCATTAAAAAGTTAAAATTGTCTTCTGGTTTCATTCAGGCCCAGCAAAATACTTAATAAACATGGCTTATAATTCTATAGGTGCAGATAAAGTAGAATGTTATAGTAAGGATTGGTCTATTTTCTTTTTTGTCTTTCCTTTTTTAGGGACCCATTTTCTGACAGGCATTTTATAACACAGTGTTTGATATAGTTGTAGGTACTCAGTAAGTCTGTGTCAAATGAATTAGTGAAATAACCATTTAATTCATTAATTCATTTAAGACCTCAGAAAGCTTTTAAAATTGCAAATGGTGGCCAAGGCTATAGCTCACATAAATGAACATTATGCTCCTTAAAGCCCCATGAATTAAGACATCTGTATCATTTGCTGGTATTTTATACCTTTCCCTTTCTTTACATTAATATGTTTAAATCAGGTGGATAGCTTTAATTAAGTGCCAGTTAAAGAAATATTTAAGTCCATAATATTATCTGAGCCTATAAGACATATGCTAAAAGCACAAATCCAAAAATTCTTGTAATATTCTTTGTAGTAATGCTATGGGTTCTTTGAGATCAAGGGCTACCTTACCAAATTTTGTATCCCCTGCATTCAGTACATAGTGATAGCCAATTAACACACGGTTTTGGAAGGAAGGAAGGGAGGGAATGAGAAAGGAATAATGTACCTAACTCAGTATGTGTTATTTGTTATTTTTTATCTTTTCCCATTCTGGCCATTATTGAAATAGGAGAAATTATGGATTTATGTTTTAGTCAGGATTCATTAATAATTAGGTTCAATTCATCAGTATTTATAGGCTTAACTGAATATGAGATAGTTGGATTGCTCTTACTTCACTTTCTCCTCTTCCATTATTGTACTTTTATATTTATTTTTGGTGCTCTAAGATAGCAAGGTCTAGTGGAAAAATACAGACTCAGGAACAAGAGAGTTGACTTCTAGCCCTGACACTGAATGGACCCTGGGAAAATCATTTCAATCCATTAATGTTGCCCTTCCAAATGCTATGAATTTTATATACATGTTTTGAAGGATTTTATTTATTTGAGAGAGAGAGCACAAACAGGAAAGAGAGGAAGAAGCAGGCTCCCTGCTCAGCAGGGAGCCCATCGCAGGGCTAGATCCCAGGACCCCCAGGATCATGACCTGAGCCAAAGGCAGATACTTACCTGACTGAGGCATTCAGGTGCCCCTGAATTTTATATTTTTAAAGCATCTATCTTGACTATAAATCTCAAATACTAAGGCTAATAATATGACCTTACTAAGTCATTTACTAAAATTTGTTTAGGGGGCGCCTTGGTGGCTCAGTCGGGTAAGTGTCTGCCTTCAGTTCTGGTCATAATCCCAGGTCCTGGGATGGAGGCCTGCATGGGGGCTACCTAAGGAGGAGTCTGCTTCTCCCCATGCTTGCTTTCTCTCAAATAAATAAATAAAATCTTTTAATAAAATAAAATTTGTTTAATTTTAAAAATTTAGAACTACAAAAATAGTTGCCAACCCTACCATCTCTATACATAAGAAAATTAGGACATGTAATATATTTTATACGTGCTTCTTAGACCAAGGGATAGATATAATGGTATAAGATTTATTTGAGTTTTAGTCTTCTGTATAATGCTAAAAATATTCCTCAATATTGGTTCCATATTTCCATTTATTTATCATTCTGAGGCATCCAGAATCCTGCCATTCAAGGAAAATCTCCAGCATCTTACGAAGTTAAAGACATGGGAGGCTTTGCATTAAGATAATGCTGGACTGGAATCCTGGTACCAGCACCTACTCTTTATCTTGAACAAAGAACTTACCTTTCTAAGCCTCAGCTTATTTTTTTTTAAGATTTTATTTATTTATTTGAGAGAGAACAGAGAGCAGGGGGAGGGGGAGGTTGAGGACAGAGGGGCAGAGGGAGAGGGAGAAGCAGGCTCCCCATTAGCAGGGAGCCTGACATAGGGCTTGATCCCAGGACCCTGAGATCATGACCCGAGCTGAAGGCAGATGCTTAACTGACTGAGCCACCCAGGCCCCCTGAGCCTCAGTTTCTTTATTGTAAATTAAAGATAATAATACCCATCCGTAGGTGGGTTGAGAATTAATGAACATGTTCATTCTGAAAATTAAGGGATAAGCATAATGGCTGCATATAATAATCACCCAATATGTGGTAGGTGATAAAAATGGTAATTATTAACAAAATTCACAAAGCAAATGAGATCATAACTTTGGTTTTTCTTCATATACATCTCCAAGAATATCCTTACTTTCTAGAAAATACAGTTTCTACTTATGGGCATTTTGATCTTAAGCTGAAATAAAATCCAAATTATAAATCTGAATCTTACAGCAATAGCTTATTTTACCTTGACATAGTCTTGGACTATAATCCTGACTACATGAGGCTTATAGAAGTAAAAAAAGAGTGCTTTAAATATCACCATACCTAAACCCAATATTATTGACTCTTTCCTTGAAGAAAAAACATTGGGAAAATAATATGACAACATTAAAGAAGAACTGAAAAAAGGGGGGGAAAGTCCATAGTTTCATCATTCTTAAAAGTACTAGTCCATTCAATGGAAATAATAGGTGTCCTTTATTTATGAATATTTTCACCTTTGCTTCAAAATGACATTCCCTATTGTACTATCACAACCATAACTTTTATTATTTTTTCCACACTGTTTTCCACATTATTTATTTCAAGACTGTATCATCTGGTATCAGTCACATGAACTCAAGGCTTTCAGTCAGTCCATCTGTGGTCCCAATTTTCACATTTTTATTTTAGAAAATGTTGATGGAATATGATTAGCTCATTTTCCTCATCAAATGCTTTGATATTTTCTTATCAAATTGTGCTAAATTATATTATTAGCAGTAAATTTAGCATCCTAAGATTAATCTTAGATGTTAGTAGGTCATCTCATCCATCTGCCTTATGCTCTTACCATTAATTATTTATTATCATTGTAGTCCCCTAGCATTTTATACAACAGAGACACATGGTAGATTGGGAAAGGGAGCAGGGGCAAGGGGAGGAATATTTATAAAGTGCCATACACAGATGAATGCTTAATAAATGGTGTTTAATGATCCTCACTGATGACAAGGGTGGATGGAAAACATTAATTATAAGGGATGTGGAGATGGATGTCTGTAGTTCAGTGAGCCTCTTTCCTTTTCTACTTAATGCACAGAATAAAAATCAAGCATACGATTACTTATGACACATTCTGATTTTTTAAATTAGTTTCATTAATGAAGGATACCGTTGATCTGTTAGAAACTGTTTTTCCATGCTAGAAGCTAGAACACGTGACAGTATTTTGAACATGAATAGTCAGGACTGTGGCTTTGGCTACACTGAGCATCCTAAGGCAAATTTTGGCCATAGTCTCCTTTGAGTCTGAAGATGTGGCTACCCACATATTGTGATTTGAATATGTTGGGAAAGATTTCTACCTTTCAACTTAAGCTATTTTCCCAACCCCAATACTGCTCTGCTGTATTTCCATTACCATTGGGTCATTTCTTTGATTAAACTTTGTCCTCTTCATATATAGTCTTTCCATGGCAATACTTTATATTATTTCGAAAGAGAAAAGATCGTTGTTAAAGGATGTAAGCTTACCTCTTGTCGGGGGTTGGGGGGAGAGGACTCACTAACTCTGATACTTTCTTTTCTTTTACTTTTCTTTATTTTCTTATTAGTGGAAATTCAATCTCATCTTCTCTTCTGGCTTGCATATTTCTGTTTCTTGGCTTATACTGAGAAATAGAAAATTCACTTTTGCAAAATTTTAAACTTAAGAAATTGAAAGGGTGGGGTCACCTGGGTGGTTCAGTTGGTTGAACATCCCCCTCTTGGTTTCAGCTTAGGTCACGATCTCAAGGACATGAGATGGAACCCCATGTCAGGCTCCGCACTCAGTGGGGAATCTGCTTGAAAGTTCTCTCCCTCTGCCCCCTCCCTACACTTACATGCACTCAAGCTCACCCTCTCTCTCTCTCTCTCTTTCAAATAAATAAATCTTTAAGAAAAAAAAAAAGGAAATTGAAAGGGTGAGATTTTCCATATTCTTTATCTATCCAGTGGACTATCTAGATGACTGGTATTCACTTAAATCTTATAGAACCATAAAATTTGAGTGATGGAAGCCACTTTGGAGGCCATCTTCTCCATCTCACAACAGGGTAGGAGTTTCTTCTGCGCATACCTGACAGGTGGTCACCCAGGGTCTGCTGGAACATTATTAGGCCCGTAGTGTTTTCAGGTAGCATATTCCAATTGGGACAGCAATAATTGTTAGAGTTTTATTTATCACTTCTTCCCTATAAATGGCCAGAAAACCTAGTTCTTATCTTGAACCCAGGCCTTGTTAAGATAGATAAATAAGGGCAGGTAGAACTTCTAAACAAATTGGAAGTCACCAAAATAACCTGATGTTAGATGATGTTAACCAAAACACTTGACCAAAAATAAGGATAATAGTGCCTTGAAATTCATTATTCACTCATTCATCCATTTTCTTGGATAGTCTACACAATTTGTTAAGTATTTGCATGCCAAAGTTGCAAATATGGGTAAGAGAAGCTTAATACTTTTAAGAACTCACAGCCAAGAAGGTATTTTCAGTTAAAGCTCACATGGAACCTTCTTCTCTATTGTAGTTTTTTTTCACAGTTGTAGTCAGTTGCTTGTGTGTTTGTTTGTAGAATGCCTATCTACCTCCACTAGAATATAAGCCTCGTGATGTCAGAGACTGCACCTCTGGCAGAGTAGGGCTCATAAATATTTGCTGAATGAATGAATAAAAAAGAATGAATAAATGAATAGTTATGATACAAGATAAAAGCATTATAACATACAGAACAACTTTTAATCCATTATGGCAGAAGAGATTAATTCACCCTGGAACAAAATATTTTTTCTTAATCTTGAATAATGAATAAGGATTTATCAGATGGAGAATGCAGAAAAGAACCTTTCAGACATGAAAGTCACATTGGATTTAGGGAGTGGCAGGTCATATGTAGTAGCTGGAATGAGAATATGATTTTTAAATAAATGTTAAGTAAAATGTAAATCTGATCATTTACTTTTTCATTCAAAAATATCACAATGAGTCTACTTCATGCCAAGCATTTGGGATACAGTGGCGAATAAGAAGAGATAGGATCTCTGCCTTCAAGGAACTTTGAGTCTATTGAAGAGGATACGTATTAATCAAATAGTCAAAATACTCATCCCAGGGGCGCCTGGGTGGCTTAGTCAGTTAAGCATCTGCCTTCAGCTCAGGTCATTATCCCAGGGTCCTGGGATGGAGCTCCGAGTCAGGCTCCCTGCTAATGGGGACCCTGTTTCTCCCTCTCCCTCGGCCCTTCCCCCCACTCATGCTCGCTCTCCCCCTTGTCTCTCTCTAATAAACAAATAAAATCTTAAAAAAATACTCATCCCAATAAATACAAAACTGCTGTTGTGACAAGTGCCATAGGTACAAGGCACCTAATTCTATGTAAGTTCTTAAAATAAGATTATTTTATAGTCAAGGTAATCAGGGGATGTTATCTAAGATGTGATTCTTGAGTTGATATCTGAAGGTGAAGAGGGGAGAAAATAGAAGATGTGCAAATTCCTTGTGGTAGAAGAATAGCACATGAAAAGAAATGAATGGGGGCGCCTGGGTGGCTCAGTGGGTTAAAGCCTCTGCCTTTGGCTCAGGTCATGATCCGAGGGTCCTGGGATCAAGCCCTGCATCGGGCTCTCTGCTCAGCAGGGAGCCTGCTTCCCCCTCTCTCTGCCTGCCTCTCCGCCTACTTGTGATCTCTCTCCGTCAAATGAATAAATAAAATCTTAAAAAAAAAAGAAAAGAAATGAATGAAAAAGTCAGAACACAGAATGAGAGGGAGTAAGGTACATGATAGAAAACTGCAGAGAGAAGTCGATGATAGACCTTGCAGTCTTTATATGTAGTGTGTCTTTATCCAGAGAGTGGGAAGCATGGGAACATCTTCTGTAGGAAGTGACCCCAGTCTGCTGGTGTTGGGGCTGCAGTGTGCAGAATTGACTGAAGGGATCCACACCATAAGGGGGTAGTTATCATAAGGACTAGTACTCAGAAGAGAGAGGTAATGAAAGAACGATTCTGTGAAGTTCACCTCTCTTCATAAGAGCACAATCAAGTTGCCTGACTACAGCCATTAGCCTTTAAAGAAATCAACAATATAAAGGAAATATCACATCTCAGCTTAGTGTAGTTTGAATCAGTATTTTGATACGGGGGTAGACAAAGAAATAAAAGCTTTTAAAAATGGGCTATAAGGTGAAAAGCAAAGAATAATGAGGTGGGATGTAATAGAAAGGGACTTACGTAGGCATTTATAGATCTGGGTTCTAGCCCAAGTTCAGCAGCTACCAGAGAGAGAGAGAGAGAGAGAGAGATCAGCCAAGTCACATGAACTCACTGGATCTCGGTTTGGAAACCTTGAAATGAGGAATTGGACTAGAACATATACAAGTTCCCTTTGCCACATTTTGTAACTCCAGTTTCCAAACTGAGGGAATATAAAGTATGGTATAATGTTTAGGTCATGGAAACTAATCTCAGATCAGACTCACTATTTACACTTTTAATGAAAACCACGTTGCCTGTAACATGTTCAATTATGAGAAGTAAGGGACCAGAAGGTAATTGGAAATTGTATTTTTGTTATTCAGTGGAGCCCAACTGAGAGAAACATCCCTTGTCAAGAATGGCTCAGTCATTAGGCATCTGCCTTCAGCTCAGATCGTGATCCCAGAGTCCTGGGTTCAAGCCCCGAGTCAGGCTCTCTGCTCGGTGGGACACCTGTTTCTCCCTCTTCCACTCCCTCTGCTTGTGTTCCCTGTATCGCTGTCTCTCTCTGTCAAATAAATAAAATCTTAAAAAAAAAAGAATATTACTACTGAACATTCCAGATCAATCATTCCATGATCGAAAAACTAATTTTATTGGAAGAAACCTAACAAATATTCAAATCCTTTCCAAATATCATGAACATTTTTTTTACTTGGTTTTATAGAGGCTAACTCTAACTTAGGCCAAACACCCAGAGGGCATATGAAATTTAAGTCCATCACCCAAATTGAAGATTGTGTCGTCCACATAGAACTGAAGTTTGTGGTTTTTATCAGGATATGACAGGGTGGCCCAGCCTTGTTTTTGTTCTTTTCAGTGGCACCAGTAGTTTTTCCATTGGTTGCTTTTTTCACTTTTCTCATCACCTTTCATCTTTATTTATCCCCTTCACTGCATTGTGACTCTGGGAAGATGTTTGTGAAAAGAAACATTTAAAAGAACACATCTTGAGCCCCAATGTAAAGGGCATTTTTACCTACATAATAGAAAAATCTTCCATCACCTGAATGGCTGAATGTTCCTCTAAATGTTTTAGCCTTTTTGTGTTTGCAAACAGACTGAAAATTTCAAGCCACGACTATACCTTGTAGTTTATAAAAGGCCCAAGTGGCATTATAATATCAGTATTATATTTTTCAAAGTAGAGAAGCATATTTTTGTCAGCTACATCTTATAAAAAAACCATTTCTAAAGGCAAACCTAGTGTTTTACTCTCTAATTATAGCAAATATATATATATGGGATCTAATTATTTAAATAGTTCTCTACTCCAATGAAGAACAATCATATTATGTGTCTAAATAAAATGGTTTATTTATAAATTTGGTTATTCAGAGACATCTGTGATATTGAAAGACACTCATATTGCATATTCTACTTATTACTTGTCTTTTCCCCTTCTTACTGCAACACAATGCTTCCTCTGACCACTGAAAGCAAAGCTTTTAGGATTTTGTTTGAGTGTATCTAAAAAAAGCATCGGTTGTATCAAGGATAAAAGTCCTGGATTTTTTTTAAACTAAGGACTAAATATTTGTGCTAAAATCAAGGAACGTATTGGTATTAACAGCTTTTGATTGCAGAAAAGAAAGGCTGCCTTTCACCTTTCTGATGACAAGGACAATGTATCAGTTATTACTAGAATTTGATGTATTAAAAAACAATAAACACTATGAAATTCATTGATCTTTCTGGCCAGGTTCTGAAGTAATTCAGCGGGTTTGTTGACTTTCTTAGGATAGCTGAGTTTCCAGGACTTTCCTTTAAAGTACTATCTTTCTCCATGAATCTGACTCATTTTTAACTTGTTATAACTTTATTTTTTTTTATTAGTAAATTCTGGAAGTCATTTCAAAGATTTCAAGAAGTACTAAAACTTTTTTTTAAGAAGCATTGATTATATTATATTTTCTTTTTTTTTTTTAAGATTTTATTTATTTGACAGAGAGATTGAGATCACAAGTAGGCAGAGGCAGGCAGAGAGAGAGGGGGAAGCAGGCTCCCTGCTGAGCAGAGAGCTGGACGCTGGGCTCCATCCCTGAGATCATGACCTGAGAGCCAAAGGCAGAAGCTTCAACCCACTGAGCCACCCAGGCACCCCACTGATTATATTTTCAATTCATAGTTACAGTGCTTTTCTCTCCAGGTTTCTACTATGTATATAACTTTGTGGCTCTCTGAACCAGACATAGCTGTTATCAAAAAGATTTCTTTACTATTTAATACCATACATGAAAATTTAAGAAAATGCTTTAGCTCTACAGAAAGTGATTTCAACTTTAAGGTCTCAGAGCTGCTTGTGTGCAAATGCCTTCTCAGTGTGTACTAGCAACACAGAAATGAAATGTTAAACATCGCTTAGATTTTTAAAAGGATTGGCTTTGCATCTTCACAGGATCACACATGGGACTTATCGTGCCTTGCTACCCTAAGGAAGTGTCAAGTATATGACATAATGGTAGTATTTTTGAGAGTACAGTAAACTACCCCCCCACCCCCCTCCCCGCAGCCGCCACAACCTGGAGTCTCAAGCTGTAATTACGATGCCATGATCCAAAAGTTGTGTTTTGTCAGGTTTGGCCCTGAACGGGTTGGCAGCATAATTTCACGCTGCTGGTAGGAGCACAGTGCAGCTGTGCAAAATGAGAATGTTTGTTGTTGTTTATTGTTTAAAGAGTCGCTTTTTTCTCCAACAGACTAATGAAGGGAATTTTAGTACATTTGCACGGGTCGACTGATTGTTACAAGCTTGACTTTTCAATTAATCAAGTGAGGTGAAATAAATCAACAAACTGCCATAAGAAAATGTTCACTGAGATTTTGCCCTTGAAATAAAAAAGTCAGAGCACCTGGGTGGCTCAGTGGGTTAAGGCCTCTGCCTTCTGCTCGGGTCATGATCCCAGGGTCCGGGGATCAAGCCCCGCATCAGGCTCTCTGCTCGGTGGGGAGCCTGCTTCCCTTCCTCTCTCTCTGCTTGTGATCTCTGTCTGTTAAATAAAACAGATCTATTCCTTTAAAAAAAAAAGTATTCAGTTTGTAACTATTAGTGCATATAAATTTTACACAGTTGCATAACATCTACATCATTTGAACGTTGAATTAGTACATTTTATAGTATACTTTTATACTAAATTGAACTAGATGATAAATTTTTATGGAGTAAAATGAGGATGATAGACATAATTTCACTTATAAAGCTAAATGTGAGAAAATGGCGCATCATATCCATTTTAATTACTAAAATTAAAAACATAAATTTTGCGAACTCTTAAGAGTGTCAAGACGCAGTACCTAACCCAGAGGAAACCGACAGGTTCATTGTTAGAAGTAAAATTAATATAGCAGAAAAGAACATAGATGAAAAATGAAAAGCCAAAATATGTAAAATTAACTAAACACTAAATAACAGAAGTGAAACTTTTATGATGTTCTAAAGGTAGTTTCAAGCTCTGGTAAATACTCAAGGGTTTCTTGAAAGGAAACATGGAAACCACCTCGTTTTAAAGAAATAAGGAAAAAAAATTTTCATTGACTCCGAGGTAGTAGGATATGTTCACTTTTATCTAAAGTGAAGATAATGAGTGGAGTGGAGGGTGGTAAAAATCACAGAATTGTAGTGGGAGGAAAGATGAGCCAAGTGTCATAGGATATTAATGATCTGTAGGCATAAAATGCTATTATCTAATGGGTGAGGAAACAAGTCCAACCAGAAGGGTGAGGGGAAGCAGAAACTCAGCCCAGCTGGACCCAGGGGTCCTGAGGCTCAGAGCAGAGCCCCCTGTGCAAGCTCATACAACTTCCCATACAGAGCAGCTCAGTACCGATGTTTTTCTCTTCTTCTGGAGGGAGATGTGGCGTTTTTTGCTTAAGAGATTTTCATATTAAGACCTTCAAAAAATTTTTGAAGTGGGTATAAGTCTGAAATGGTATAGTTTGGTTTTGTGGTTCATCAAAGGCTCTGAGGACAGAAAAATCTAGGGAACAAGATCAGAAGAGAGGGAAAGCAATGGGAGAAAGGTAAGCAATGTATGGTGCAAGACAGACAGGAAGGTGGGAGAGGAAATCCACAGAGGAAGAAAGAGAAGGGAGAATGACAGGCAAGGGGCCAGACAGAAAAGCTGAGTGCATTTCTGAGGTACCGTCCTCTGTACTTGACTTCAACTACAGGTCCAGAGGCAACCATTTGTTTTCCATGATTATTCTGAGCACCTGAGGAACTCTCTCAACACTGTTCAGAGCTCTTCAATGGCTCCGAACTTGGGCCTCTGAGCCTGCACTTCTTATCAGATAACAAGCAGAACTTTCTGCCAAAGGAAAATAAAAACTTTCAACCACAGTAACAGTAATCAGAGCAGACCATCTTTAAGTCTTAAG
Organism: Meles meles; assembly: GCF_922984935.1. Classification (NCBI taxonomy): domain Eukaryota; kingdom Metazoa; phylum Chordata; class Mammalia; order Carnivora; family Mustelidae; genus Meles; species Meles meles. Next base: position 61,564,932 of record NC_060066.1, on the reverse strand, counting down.
AAAATCAAATCAGGGAGGGGGCTATGGACATTGGGGAGGGTAAGTGCTATCGTGAGTGCTGTGAAGTGTGTAAACCTGGCGATTCACAGACCTGTACCCCTGGGGATAAAAATACATTATATGTTTATTAAAAAAAAAAAATTTGGAGGGGGAGGCGAACCATAAGAGACTGTGGACTCTGAAAAACAACCTGAGGGTTTTGAAGGGTCAGGGGTGGGAGGTTGGGGGAACAGGTGGTGGGTAATGGGGAGGGCACGTTTTGTATGGAGCACTGGGTGTTGTGCAAAAAGAATGAATACTGTTACGCTGAAAAAATAAATAAAATGGATAAAATGGAAAAAAAAAAAAGAAAATCAAATCAGTGGGTCACATTCTCTCATCCTAAGTTTCTCCACCCCTGCTTTGAAGACAGGGCATTGAATTTCAGCTGGCTTTTATTCTGGGATTTGCAGTCAACACTGGATTTCCTATAATAGAAAGTTTTTGATCAGTAAAAAAGATACTGTGAAATTTAAGTCTTATGACCTCTCTTCACTTGAGACACACAACGTACAAAAAGGAAAAGTCACTGGAAATCATCTGTGAAATTATCTGAGACAAATGGTGACTATGACATAGCATTTATGCTTTTAATAATGATTTTTTTAAAAAGATTTTATTTATTTATTTGACAGAGAGAGAGAGAGAGATCACAAGTATACTGGCAGAGAGGCAGGCAGTAGGAGAGGGGAAACAGACTCCCCGCTGAGCAGAGAGCCCGATGTGGGGCTCGATGCGGGGCTCGATCCCAGGACCCTGAGATCATGACCCAAGCCAAAGGCAGAGGCTTAACCCACTGAGCCACCCAAGCCCCTAATAATGACTTTGATAAGAAAGCAAGTCCCACTAAGCCCTGGCACTGGAACAGGAGATGTTTGTGTCAGTGTTGGGGTTTGTTCTCACCCTTTTCGGAAAACCTCTAATCTGATATTCTGGTCAGTTCAAAAACTGCTTATCTTTTTCACATTAGGATGACATGATATTCCAGAAAGAGTAAATTCATTTTATATGTATTTGTAGCCAAATTAAAAATGGATTAGCCTTTGTTTATTATTCATGTGGACTGTTCACATAATCTATGTGAATTGCTGAGATGTCATCGAGTCTACAACCAAATTATTTAATGGAGAACAAACAATCAGATTCGCTACTGGAACTGCCCCATCTCTAATATTTTCAGTTGTTCCCTGATCCTGATACTGTTGCTCAATTTTGTGTGTGTGTATATATACCTATTCCCTTGTCACCTGAATACAAAATTTGGACATGGGCGTCAGTGGCATCCAAGATACATGCTGTGAGATTCAGAAAAGGTGGGACCAACAGTTCTTCACCTTCTGGACTTAAAATTTACTGGAGAAGACAGAACGTATGAATAGGGAAACAGTTAATTGCTGGCATTTACTTAATAGACACTAGGGTAGATTTTAATCTCAGTTTTCTTTCTGTGACTGGAAAGCAAACTTAAAATGAGAAATATAAATTTTCTTATTCTATTCAGATATACCTCCCTGTAGTGAGCACCTCACATAAGCTATCTCATTGAATCATCATAATACTGCTGTGGTACTGTAGATACTGATATCCTCATTTTGCAGAGTAAGAAATTAAGGCTCAGAGAATTTAAGCTATTTGCCCAGTCACTGTGGCTCATCATTGTTTTTGTAAAAATTGGTATTTTTGTCATCTGTGATGACAGTGTGTATGTATTTACCTAACATATTTCTGTCACCATGTGGTTGGGAAAAAAAAAAACCTCTCAATTCAAGTGTATTTATGGGTGGTATAGGAAACATTTCTTACATAGTCCAGCCACCTTTTTTTTTTCATAAATGTGACTTATTTTAATTTCAGAGGATACTTGACTTCCAGATGGAGAAATAAATTTAACTTATAGGAGTGGAGAAATCAGAGACATGCAGACATTGGTGTGTATCTTAGGAGAGAGTTCTAATTATAAGGACCTCTTAAATCTAAGAGTTTTCCCCTTTGGTATAAGGGCATTGGCTATGAAACATGGTGTTTTACATTAAAAGCGGTGTTTTGGATGTATTGCTTGAAGCGCTATGATTTTCTGCAAAAACATAGGACAAGATCAAATAAGAAGATCCTTGCTGCCGAAGATCAAAATAATAGATCAACAAGAGGGACTAACTAGAGCAGTTATATCTTAAAGAATTAGAACCCAGGAGAAAAAGCTGTGGAGCAAAAGAATACAAACACACACACACACACACACACACACACACACACACACACACATTCTGACAGATACTATGTACACACAAACATATACACATTTAACACGTAAACATGGATTCATTTTAGGCAGGTCATTCAAATAACCCCATTTATGCATTTTTCTGGCCATAAGCATTAGCCCTATTACATCTTTTGTCAGCTGTTTTGTGGAAAACAAAGAATTGATTCATTATTTAACATTTATTAAACTCTCACAGGGGCGCCTGGGTGGCTCAATGGGTTAAGCCTCTGCTTTCGGCTCAGGTCATGATCTCAGGGTCCTTGGATCGAGCCCTGCATGGGGCTCTCTGCTCAGCAGGGAGCCTGCTTCCTCTCCCCACCCCCCCGCCCCTGCTTGCCTCTCTGCCTGCTTGTGATCTCTGTCTGTCAAATAAATAAATAAAATCTTTCAAAAATAAGTTCTCACAATCTATAAGTGCTTGGTGGTAAGGATACGAAAGACTTTGTCTTTAAGAGCTCCCAGCGTCTTGTGGGAAAGGTGTTATTGCATCGGTATGATGAAACAGAAGTGACATTCACAGAGGTTTCATGATCCTAGAGGAGGGATATCATGGAGGGCTTTCTGGAGGATGTGATTGATGTCTGAGATCAGTCTTGAAGAGCAAGCAGCAGTTAGTAAAAAGGAAATGGGAAAGGTAGAAGCTCTTCCAGGATACAGCATGAAGAAAGCTCCAGAAACTTGAGACAGAAGGATATATGTAGTCTGGGGTTGCTGGAATATAGTGATGTTGGAGGGATGAGAGGTGATGAGTGGACCAGACCTAATAAGGCTAACTGTTCTTTACACTGCCAGTAATGATGAATCTTTGAAGGATTGAAAGCGTGGAAAGGGCCAATTTTGTATCTTAGCAGATCATTCTAGTAGCTATGTGGAGAAAGGTTTTTAGGTTGACAATACCAGAGTTTGGGATCCAATTTAAGAGGCTGTTATAGAAATGTAAGCAAGAGGTGATGAGGGCTTGAACCAAAATCATGGTTCAAGGGTAACAGGGACTGGGTCATGGTGGTGGAGCACTTAAGCAATGTTTAGAAGGTGCAGTTGGTGGTTAAGACCTGGTTCTTAACTGGATGTAGACAGATCGATTGGGACTTCGCAGAGTTTTAGCTCAGGTGGCTGGCTGTGGGGATGTGGAGGGCGGGAAATCTGAAATGGAGAAGGAACAGGAACTAGTTGGGCAAGTTGGAGGTGTGGGCAGGTTAGTGTAAGGTGTCGGTTGTTCATCTAGAACGAGATGACCAACACATAGATATGTTAGTCCAGAGCTTGAGAAAGTGGTCTCCGATGATAAATTTGGGAGTTACACCTTCTAGATGTATAAAATTGAATACACAGCCTTTTCTGTGTGCAAAGCACATTGTGTTGTCTTTTTCTCTTTTCTCATACCTTGAGGCAATGATTCCTATCTCCATTAATACACAGTAATTACTATTAGACCTCCTGGTTGTGCATGAACAACAAAGTGATCTCAAAGAATGGGAAATGCTTTAGGGAAGTGGAAGTAACCAAGTGATTGTTGTTCCTTTTTTTTTCCAGTTGTGTTGGTGGAAATGCCTGCCTCAGAGGGCTATCGCTTCAGCTGACATTCCCACAGCTCATTCTTTTGAGGAGCCTGGCTCTGTGGCTTTGTCCAGTTCAAAATGGCAGAAAAGGTCCCCCCTGGCTTAAACAGGAAGACTTCAAGATCGACACTGTCCCTTCCACCAGAACCTGTGGACATCATTAGGAGCAAGACATGCTCACGGAGGGTTAAAATCAACGTGGGGGGCCTCAACCACGAAGTCCTGTGGAGAACGCTGGACCGGCTGCCCCGGACACGCTTGGGAAAGCTCCGGGACTGCAACACGCACGAGAGCCTCCTGGAGGTGTGCGATGACTACAACCTTAGCGAGAACGAGTATTTCTTTGACCGGCACCCGGGGGCCTTCACTTCCATTTTAAACTTCTACCGGACGGGCAAACTCCATATGATGGAAGAAATGTGCGCGCTCTCATTTGGCCAAGAGCTTGATTACTGGGGGATTGACGAGATCTACCTGGAGTCCTGCTGCCAAGCCAGGTATCATCAGAAGAAGGAGCAGATGAACGAAGAACTGAGGCGGGAGGCCGAGACCATGCGAGAGCGGGAGGGCGAAGAGTTTGATAACACCTGCTGCCCGGAGAAGCGGAAGAAGCTCTGGGACTTGCTGGAGAAACCTAACTCGTCAGTGGCTGCAAAGGTATGAAAAGCGGAGTGTTGCTTTCCTCGGTGTGTGGTCAGAAAAGGGGTTGCCTATCTTCCAGTGAGCCTGATTGTCCTCTTTTGAGATGTTCCGGTAAGACAGAACAGAAGGTGCCTGCTGGGTGAGAAACACTTTCCAGAAGCTGATGGAGTCAGATAGAGTTATTCTTCCTGTGAAATGGCACGCAATGGCTTACTCTGTCTTAACTACTGTTATTGGGTCAGAACAGGCCTGGGCAACAGAGTCTGGAAGGGTTCTGGTGGCGGTGGCGGTGGCGCTGCGTGGTGTCAGTGGCTGGAATTTGCGGAGAGCACTAGCTGGGTTCCTGTGGAGGGCTGGAGCCTGGGCTCCTTCCTGGATAGAGGCGAGGTCTGTCCTTGAGGACAGAGGAGGTGCCTTTTGGCCTGGTTCTCTAGGGGAGCAGTGAAAGAGAGAGCGTGACCCCGTGTAGCTCAGAGGGCTGCTAGGTCCCATGCTTGAGAAAAGGGCTGTCTCCTTTAGCTGTGTAAGGAGCGAGTCAGTGTCCACAAAGCATCCATTTACCTCTCTTGTGAGGTCTGCTGTGTCGGTGGTGTTTCTGACTGTGGGTGTCTCGTTTTTTTCCACAATTGAATATTACCCTACCTCAGAGCCCATCGTGGTTGCTTACCATGAAGGTAAATTCACATTTCCATTGTGCCTGCATGCATCTCAATCTCAGAGTAAGTTTGTTTTGCCACGATTTGCAGCATTTAATTCAACGGCACGATGCTGTTTATCTAATTTTATTTACAACTTTGAGGGTTAGCTCAAACTGATTTTCATCCCATATATTTAGTTTTGTATTGCAATATGAATTGTGAACACAATGTCAAGAGTCGTCTTGAATTGCAGAGGCTTCCTGTTGGTATTTGGTGCATATTAGATGAAAGCGGACTATGGAATAGAGAAAAGAAAAATAGCAGAAAAACGTGTCATCGTGTGAATTCTTTAAATTGCTCTCAAGTTTTTCAGTGGTTCTTTCTTAAAAAACAGTGAAGATGATGGAAATTTAATAGACTATGTGCCTTTTAACTAGAAATTAATGTCGTATATGATAATTTACAACATGTAAATTATGTAAACAATCAACTGAAGGCAGACGGTCATAAAACTGCTTCTCCCCTGTTTGATATGCTTAGTGTTGCATCCTGGTGACTCCTAAAGGCATTTTACTTTCTGACCAGAACATGGAAGTCGGTGGAATAAAATATGTCTCTGTTGTACAAAATGAGGAAATGCACATCTTGTAGCAAACGGGAAGATTTCAACTAGGTCTTTTGTTGTTATGAATAATGTTTACTTTTCTTTATCCATAAGAAAGAAAGAAATGTGCTACACTTGTGGGTTTGGGTTGAGAAAGTTTACTGCTCCTTGCAGTGTCAAGCATTAGGTACATATTTGAGTCACTGCTGAAAGTTTACAGTGCATTTTAAAGATGAAGGAGATAAACTCTGGATTTAAAGGAGTGTTTTGGATGCTAAATGAACTCTTTCAGACCTTTAGGAAACTGTGGTCTAAGTCATTGTTCCATCAGATGTTCCAAGGGGTGTCAGCCACATATGCAAAAATCAGCAGCTAAACCAAAGGAAACGTGAAGGTTAATATGGCTTATTTGCTTATAACAGTTTTATTAACACATATCTAAAATTAAGTACTGTTATAGAAAAGATTTGAAGGTATTTCTGAAGCATTTCCCTTGAGGATAGAATACGGTCAATAACCTGACTTCCCAGATGAGGGAGTTCACTGAATCTCTAAATTTTAGAATTTAATTGAGTTTTAGAATGTAAAATTTAATAGAAATTTTAGAATTTAACAATGGCCCATTACAGTAGACTGTTCTACATGACATACACCTGCATGTCAGTTAGATTATTGGAAGTCACTTCAAATTATGTATGTACAGATAAGAGATCTACCTACAAACTATACCCAGCAGCTTAGGACATTGGTTTTGGAAATTTTAATGTAGTTATAAATAATAAATTTGTTTCCAAATTATTAATCAAGCCAAGTGACTCTTTGCCAACCTAAGTAGATTCTTTACTAAATTTTCATAAGGGATTGGTATCTGTTTATTTCAAGATCTACATTTTCTTCTCTGTTTGAATGGTGAAATATAATAGAAATTATTTACATTTGATTATATGGTAGTTTAGTGAAAGTATTGTTCATTTGTCTGAGGTTTGAAACCTTTTGAAAACAGCTCAGTATGATGTCTTATGTAAATCACTACCTTTTCCTGTACTCTTCTGGAAACATATAACTTGTTATTTCTCTAGAATAATTCTTGATGAAGTGAGTGCTATGTGTGAATAGTATTTTTACAACTTAGGAACAATCTGTTTTGCTAAAACTGTAGTAGGATGATACTCTAGCCCTCACTATTTGGGTTATGGGTACATCAGGATCCTGCTTATGCTATGAAGCTCTTGTGTTGGAATGCTTGGAATCTGTGTGTTTTCCCTCACTTGCTTAGGAGGTGAGATATCTTTGGAGGAGAATATCTGTTTACCTTGCCTCTGCAATGATTGCTTATTCAGTTGGGTAGTTGAGATGAACAGATATAGAATGCTCTGTGTGGGCAACACACATTAAAGTGGACACGTAGAAAAACACTCCCTTCTCTCCAGAATTTAAAATGTATTTTCTTAGCTTGAACAGGAATTTCATATCCTTGAAACCATTTGTTTTCTTCCCTTCTCATTTTTCTGTCTTTTATAATTTATTGAATATTTCTGTAATGAAGTTTGAAGTTATGAGTTTACCCACCAAATCCCTAGCACAGAAGGAAAAACTTGACCTTTTCTATCAAGTATTCCACAGGAGGTTAAAATATCTATTCAGTGACATGGAATAAATACCCAGTAATCAATTCAGTAATAGCCATTCAGCCCAAGCTATGTGCATCGACTATGATACACAAAATCATAGCAAGGCCCCTTGACCTGTTGTGTTTTGTCCTTGGGTATGATCCTGAAAATAACAACTTGGCTCTTATAGAACGTGCTTCTTGGTGTCACTTCTGTTAATTGAACTTTGTAGTATATAAACAACTGAAAAAAATACCAAAACAGAATTTAAACAGGTATATCTTCACTGCCAATATTTCACAAATTAACATTTTTACACATACACAGAAGAACATGAAATATAATTGTGCTTCTCACAAAATAATAACAGAGCTAATAGAAAGTGTTCTTTCATAGTTTTCCATGATGCAGTACGATCTGGTAACATGACACAAGTTTATATCTGTATGATGGACTTTGGGTTCTTTCAGTCTTGTTAGTTTATGTTGGGGACTGTCTGTATACCCTCATGTAGAGATAACGTACAAAGTTGACATCTGAGGCAATTTGTGAGTCTGGGGCCCACCAAGTGTGCCTGCAGGGGGGCTGGCCCAGAGCTCTGGGTTACCATGACATGGAATTGCTGCTTCTGGCCTGCCTTTCATAGGAATGTGCAAGGGGAGAAGATGGGCTTAACTGGCTGCCAGTTTCCTGGGCAGTGAATTGGAATTAGACTTGATCCTGTATCTCTTCCAGCACTGGGCAATTTAGTCAGCCTCTGGCTTGGAAATATTTTTTCTCCCTTTTCTTGGGCCTTTTCCCAAAGGGACTGCAGTAGCTGTTTGCCTTTAAATTTTGCATTATAGATAATTTCACTCTAAGAGGTGTTTGAAAGCCTTTAAGGGAAGCGGATCCTATGGCACATGAGAGTGTCTTTCTTTTTATTTTTTTTTTTTAAAGATTTTATTTATTTATTTGACAGACAGAGATCACAAGTAGGCAGAGAGGCAGGCAGAGAGAGAGGAGGAAGCAGGCTCCCTGCTGAGCAGAGAGCCTGATGCGGGGCTCGATCCCAGGACCCTGGGATCATGACCTGAGCCCAAGGCAGAGGCTTTAACCCACTGAGCCACCCAGGCGCCCCGAGATTGTCTTTCTTTGTGATGAAATGACAACCAGCAACCAACAAGGAGCAGGGCCTACCTGAGAGCCGAAAGGAAAGAGACTCAGTACTAGACGGTGCCTTCACTTGAGATCTCTAAAGAAGGTCAAGGACAAAAGACACCAACTGTGTCTTCAGGCAAAGCCACTTAGGAGAGGGCTCAGCCTCCTGAGGCAAGCCTCAGCCTGGGCGCAGACATGGATATGGTGTTTGGGGACAATGCTGGCCAACGGGCCCGTCTCAAGTGTCAGGTCAGGAAGCTAGACTTTAGCCCTTATTTGATAAGAACAATAGAAGGCTGCAGGAAGACTTCTCTGTTCATCTGAACCCATACAGTGAGAACCACACAGCAACCCTGTTGGGCATGGGCCAGGGTGGAGGGTGGGGTACTGCTTCTTGTCGGCTCCCCTTCCCGCTTCTCCTAGTATCCACAGCCATCACTTTCTTACCTAAGGATTCCTCCCTCATTCTCTTAGGCTTTTCCCCATTCTCTCCTCCTCTCTTTCTACCTCTGTCCCTTTCTCCCTCCCTCTACTGCCTTCCCTCAGGAAAGGGAAGATGATTGACTAGAGAATTATTCCTCAACCTTTTTTCATTAATGGCCCTCTAAGGAGAAAAATTAAGTTAAATTTAAATTCTCTCCAAAGAGAAAAACTAAATACTAAGGAATAAGATTTTGTCACGAGGGCGGAGCTTGGAGAGCTACAGACTATTGTAACATCTAAGATTTTTTCACCCTTCTGCTCAAGAACCAATTTTCTCCCACTGACAGTGAAATTGATCCCATGGAGAATGCATACAGTCGTGGGAAGGAGACCTGCCTCCGGCTCATTGCCTACACACACCCACATGACCATCCCCATTGGCCCATTGGCTTGGTGCAGCACAACACCTAAAGCAAGCATGGGAAGGCTTGGCAGACCTTAGACAATTTTGGGTCAAGAGAGAGGCCTGTATTGTAGGAACAGATGTATGGAGTCTGCTGCTGGGACTATAGCTCTCTGGAGAGAGCCAGAGGTCAAAGCTGTGTCTCAGGGGATGGTTCCTGTTTAGTTGCCCTATCGGTGATAACTCCCTGAGAACCACACTCAGCCTTCCAAGTCAATTAGAGTGTGGGCAACTCAAGTCACAGAAATAGTGAAAAGAAAATAAATCCAAGTAAAATAAAAACTCCTATGTACTCATAAAGGGGGAAAAGAGTGCATAACATTTTCATTCTATTTCCAGTGTATGGTTCACTTATTCTAATGCTTTGGATGGAAAAAAAAAAAAAAGAAATACATTGTAACAGAGCCACCAATTATTTCCTTTTAGTCCAAGAACAGAACTTTCACATGTTGTGTATTTGTGTGTGTGTGTGTGTGTACACATGGACAGGTTTCCCCCATTATCTGAAAATAGAGCATTCCTAGGAAATCCTTTGTAAGCTGAAATGACATAAAGCAAAGAAGCAGTTATCATTTCATAGAAGTGAAAATCCTATTTCTGTTTCTTTCAGTTAGTGAAAACAGGTCCTAGTGTGGGCCTTTCATAAAAGCCAGTGGCATAAAGAGAAATTATAGATAGAGAGGGAAGCCGACGTCTATGTGTATATACATAGGCACGCACACACACAGTGGGGGAAACAGCTGTGCCTGTACATTGAGCCTTGAGCTTTCCGAGGACTGTCTCAGTGATAAACAGCAACAGCAGCCATCAAAACCATCAACGGGACCTCAGACGGACTGAGGCAGTGTGAGCGCACATGGAAATCTCCCTATATCAGTGCACCTCTTGGTGCCTTGGTGGAACCTGTGCAATCCCCAAGTTCTAATCTAGGATTGCCAGGGGCCTAATTAGTGTACCAGTCATGTCGTTTCTGTATCATTTACTGGTTCTTCTTCTTTCCCTTTCCTTTCTGCAGCCCAGCTGTATAGATGAGGTTTGTGCTCTTCCAATAACATGCCATAAGAGTTCAGAGGTCCTTAAAAGAAGTTGGCGGTCTGTAGAGGTTTAGATTGGAGATATGTGTTTTTTTTTCTTTCTAAAATACATAATTCATGCAGACTAAACGGTTGAAAGCCTGGAATAAATTAGGTGTTAAAAAAAAAAAGGAGAGATAAGATAGAAAATGTTGGATTTTGATTAAAATGTTTCAAATATTCCATTCCTTAGCTCTAGTGGTCCTATTCTGAGATCCATGCTCCTCTGTTTTCCCCTAAAGGCTGCCCTGAAACTGCACCACTTTTTGTCCACTTGACCTCATTTGATCGGAGAGAGAATGGTGAGAACAGAGGAGGAAATTGATAAAAAGCTCACATCACACATTCTCTTACCTAGGGTGCCATGGGTCCTGCTTTTACTGAGAATGCCCTGGTTAAAGCCTTTTGTCTGAGGCTAATTATTAACAGCATCTTCTTTCACTCTTAAAAAGTGTCCCAGTTTGGATGATAAATGATTACCTTACATGGGAATATTTTTTAAAAAAAGAAATTATCCAAGAATCATGCACTTTTCCTCTTTGCTTTTTTGTTCCATTTGAGGAAGGCTTGTCTTAATTTTCAAGCACTTTTTCCATCTCTTTTGAAAAATCATTGGTTTTCATTAATATTAGAGTAAGATTTTTGGATTCCTTTCAAGCTTGGTTTTTAAATCTCAATAAGTAATTATCATTTTCAATGTTAAAAAAAAAAAAACAAAACAAAACCAAGGCGTTCTTTCTACATTATCTAAAGTTATCATAAAACAGACATTGGGAGTATTTAAATATTCTGGTTTTGAAAATTCATGTACACTGCTTTGGTTATTAACAGATTTGTTTTCTTTATTTCAAGTGAGAGACTTTACAAAGTGAATGTTGTACTATTTTAGGTGAGCATAAGTATTATGAAGGAATGGTCACAATATTTAACACTTTCCACTTGGAAGATTCTAGAAGGATTTGACTAATACTTTAGAGTAAGTTTCCTTATCTGTGAACTGACCTTTCTAATGAAGAAAGATACTGTCAAAATGATCAACAAAGTTGATTCTGAAAGAATTACTGGAATAAAAATTGATCAAAGCATGATAACATAGAAAAAAAAAACCCCTCCTGCTGCTGATGTATAATTCATGAAGTAACCATAGATTACAGTATATTTTTTGGTTTTGGCATTGATTTTAGCATTGGTGGTTTTCTTCTATTTGACAACAACTCCGTTGTTCCATGACATTCAATAATCTATAACATGATAAGGCCTAAATCTGAATGCCGTATTGTAGCAGGTTGGTTTGTTGGAGCTGGTTGACTTTGTTAGAGAGTGAGCTTCATTGGCCACTGAGCACTAGCCTAACCCCATTTGGTTTTTTTCTCTTCATTGTTACATATACCAACTCTTATTAAATGTTCCCGTATTTTATAGGGGAGATTATATGGTACAGTAGAGCTCTGCAAAACTCTCAGGACACATTCCTCATTAAAAATATCCTATTTAGGGGGCGCCTGGGTGGCTCAGTGGGTTAAGCCGCTGCCTTCAGCTCAGGTCATGATCTCGGGGTCCTGGGATCGAGTCCCGCATCGGGCTCTCTGCTCGGCGGAGAGCCTGCTTCCCTTCCTCTCTCTCTGCCTGCCTCTCTTGTGATTTCTCTCTGTCAAATAAATAAATCTTTAAAAAAAAAAAATATCCTATTTAGGTATTCCACTCTTGGAATAGTGACAAAGCTTTTTAAGGTAGCAGTCAGCCTGGAAATTATTCTTGCCCTCCAACAGCCTGGTCTTTAAACCTTTTCCTGCCTCAGCAGTGGACCAAAGAAGGACGAAGGAGTCTCCAGGCCAAGACATGGGGACATTCCACAAGCTGCACTTCCTGTGTCTATCAGCAGTATTCAGCCCTACCCAACTCGCTCTTTCCCCATGTCTCTTGGAACAGAGTTAATGATGACTCCATAATTTATAATCAGAACTTTGAAGAACTTAAGGAGACGAAGACTTCTCTGTGATTGCAATGTCAGCCTTGATACACAGATGTGACCAAGCTAGAATAAAGAACCTAGACACGGACCATCCCACTGGGAACAAAGAAGTACAGTGACTGGCACAGAGACAGGTAGAATAGTGGAAGAGGAAGACGTTCGCTCTCATCCCTCCCAAACCTTTTCAGGAGGCACTAAAAGTTAACATCCGAACTACTTCAGATTTATTTTATTATTTAGTTTTATTATTTAGTTTTATTTATTTATTATTTAGTTTTATTATTTAGTATTATTTAGTTTTGGCTGTGTCTACATCTATGTTTATATGAACTCTTTTGCTAATGCATGAAGCAAATGTATTTTTCCCCTTAAATCATACATTTTGATAAAGCGCTAAGTGAAAGAACTCTGGATATTAATTACTAAGAACAGAAACCTGAAGTATATAATCCAGCTAATGTTTGTAGTGATGTTTGCCTGTCTTGGGTGGGCGAACCAGGTAATATCAGCCCTCTCTGAGGTGTACCTGAACTAGGGGTGTGTGTGTGTGTGTGTGTGTGTGTGTGTGTGTGTGTGAAAGAGAGAGGTGATGTTATTTATACACACTGCCACATCCCCACCAAAAGATATTACATTACAAAAATCCATCTGCACAAAAATACAATAAACTTCCACCCATATTTGGTAATTTAGGGTAGATGCAACTTTGTCATCCGAGTAAGACACCTATTCAGAATACAGCTCTTGTGATAACTGATCAGGCATGAAGTCCATGGAGAGTGCTCTAATGGTCTAAGAATAGCAGGAAGAAATTTCATTAGTCTCCTAGGATTTTGTTTCAGGATGCTAGAGGTCATTGCCACCCTGGATTTCACGCTTTTACTTATGTCCCGTTGAGTCACTCTTGACACAGCCACAAGTGTTGAATGCCACTTTAAATAGCTTTTCTAGCCTGTGCCACAACACTGCCAAGGACAGCCACGTATTCCCTACACAGCTTGGAATGAGGCTGCTCAGCTGTGGCATCCATCCCTGAAAGGAACCTCAGGATATTTGCATATGAGTGAAAGAACTCCCAGGTTTCCAGTCATTGTTTTATCACTAATTAACGTAAAACCTAGAGTACAATTTGGATATTGAAATGCAGTTGTCTTAGCTGGTATCATCTATATTAAATTCTCAACTATATTTATTCTTTGAATTAGATTTTTTCTCTTAAACGGTCAAATTTTAGTTTACATCTTAGAGTCACACCTATCTTTTAGAACTGTAACTTTTACAGTGATGTTCAAGCATTTGGTTTCAACCAGAATTTGGTTGGATGGAAAAGTAACTCAGTGCCACCATCTAAAAAGTATAGCAACATATTTGTGTGATGAAAAATAAGTGTGTTTCATTAGTACAATGGAAATTTTCACTTTGGGAAACTAACAGGAGGCCTTGCATAACATCCTTAAGGTGAGCAACCTGTTCCATTTCAGTGTAGCTTTTAGTTCAGAGGGAGAAAAACATTGTTAGCCAGTTCTGTTTTTTCAAAGGTGATAATTTGCTATACTACAGATGCAATGACCTACAAATGCAATGAAAGAAAATATGAAATAGTAGGCTAGAATCCAGTATAATGTGAACTTGCTATTACATATTTACTGTGTAAAAAATCTAGCACATTTTATTATATTTCCTAAATGAATTCTGCAGGTGTGAAAATTATTGTATTATGTAAGTAAAGTAATTGCATTATGAGCAATATTAAAATTCAAAGCAAAAATCTCTTTAAAGCACCGGTCTTTATTTTTCAAACTCTAGCTCATGAGCCATTATAAATATTTTAAATTACAGAGTGATTACAAAGTGCTAATCACTGAACTCTTTTTTTTTTTTTTCAAAGTTTTGTGTATAGGGTATACATGAGGTAGCTGAAAAGGTAGCAAACTGTTTTGATAGGCATATTTTAACAATCCATGAGGTACACGTATGTGTTTGAGGGAAGAAATGTTATATTTCAGTGGAAAAAATTGTTTTGGGTTCTGCGTTTCCCTATCTTTGTTAAGTTTTCCAGCATAAGCCAAAGCACTGAACTTTTTCTTTTCTGCTGCACTTTGATGCACACATCTAAAGTAGAGTCTGAAGGTTAGATGACATGTCTCTGCTGTTTTTCAGGAATGCAAAACCTGTCTTGCTCCCCACTTCATGCACAGCTCTGCTGGTCCCCTCAAGAACACCCCTCCTCAGGGATTGTCTTAGTTATACTTGCTAGAACAACTTTTTATTGTTATTATTTTTTTATTAAGGTGTAATTGACATAGAACATCACATTAGTTTCAGACATACAGCATAATGATTTGATATTTACATATATTGCAAGAGGACTGCCGCAGTAAGTCTAATTAATATCCATTACCAAACATAGTTACAAAAAATTCTTTTTCTTGTGATGAGAAGTTCTAAGATCTATTCTCTTAACAACTTTGAAATGTACAATACAGTGTTATTAACTATAGTCACCATGCTGTACATGAACAACTTTTGATTTTCCATTTAATTTCTTAGGCTCCAGTTGGATTTCACCTTTTTTAAAGCCCCGTTTTAAGTATTTCATGAGGTGATATCTACTTAAATTTCAGTGAAATTGAATGTAGTGAAGTTTCCAAATTAGAGAAGGTTGATTAACCTGAAAAAAAAATCCAGACTTCATTTTGTCTTTGACTTATAAACAACCATTTGCTTTTCCTTATCCCAAAGAATTAGAGCCCAAGAGTAGGTAAACTTTTTCTTGTAGACTGTTTAAAATCGGTATCTAAATAGGACTTTCCTCTCTGTTTGAAAGAATCTGGTTCTTCACCCATCCTGTATCCTTGCTTAATTCACAAGCTCTGGCTGTTAAAATTAAGCTGGTTTTTCTTTTCACTCCTGCATAATAGTTGTCAGTATCCCCAGAGCCTTCTGTTTTGAGCAGAAATTTAATTCTGGGGGAAGAGACTGGTTAATTGATACCTGATACAGTAGCAGATGCTTTTTACAAGGCTAGATTAGCTCCTGTTTTCAAAGTCCTCTGTGAGGTAGAGCTTAACTTCCTGATAGCATCAGAGAGTTCTTGCAACACTTACCCTGTCTTCTTATTTTGAGACCAGTTCTCTTCTAACAATACTGCTTCCTTCACAACCTGGAAAAAATGAACCTTGTTCCCTGAAGCCCAGAGTCATAAAGTGAAGGCCACATTTTTCTTGTCCCTTCCATAATTAGTGTGACCTTCCTCAAAGAGCAGAAAGGGAAAATTTTATATTGAGCCTCGGCTGTGTGCCATACACTGAACTCAGGGGTTTTCTATATTGACCCTTTACAACAGAGGTCAGCCAACATTTTCTGTAAAGGGCCAGATAGTGAATATTTTCAGTCCCTGTCACAGTTACTCAACTCTGCTGGTGTAGTGTGAAAGCAGCCATAGACAACAGGTAAACCAACAAACATCACTGGGTTCCAGTAAAGCTTGGCAGCAGGCAGGATTTGGCCCTTGAGCCGTAGTTTGCCTATTACCACTTTATATCAATCCTATGTAAAAATATCATTTATCCCATTATGCAGATTAGGGAGGTTGAAACCCAGAAAGATCAAATTCATGTCTCTTGTCTCTGCTAAGTGGCATGTTGGAATTTGTATCCCATCTACCAGCGTTTCCCTGTAATTTTTCTTCCTGTCTAGTTGCATTTATCGCTCCTTTCTCATCACTGTTCATTATTCCCATCACTATCCAATATTCATTGAAGACTTTGGTTTATGACTGAAAGTCATCTTACTACTGTACCCCCTCGCTATGCTGCAGGACAACGAGCTATCATAAATTCCAGCCTAAATATCCCCCATCTTGTGCTCAGCATGTGGATGAAACTGGAATCTGGAACTCTGATGACAACTGCTGAACCTTCCATTTCCCATCAAATCTATACTTTGTCCCTGTTGCGACTGCTTTTGCCTTGACTTCTCCCATTCTTTTTCCCCTCACTTGGGAGCACTGGATCCATTGCCATAAGCGAGGCCTTGACCACCTCATACTTGGATGGGGGCGATATCACGAACCGGACTTGCTCACTTCATTTCCCTGCCAGTTCTAATCTATTCTCCATGTAGCCAGCAGAATTGCCTTTCAAAATACGACTGGGTTACTTCTGAACTCTAAACCCCAGTGACTCCCCATTGCCTGCAGTCTAGTTTGAACTCCTGAGCATTGCATTTAAGACTCTTCCCGACCTACCTATCCAACCACATGCCTTTCCACTCCTCAAACATGATGGCCCAGTTATTCCAGACTATTACCATCTGTGAAGGTGGGGCTCTTCTCTAGACAGATGGCACCCTGTGTTCCACAAGCAGTGCTGGTACAGGGCTCTCTTCATCCAGAGGGGACATCCTTTCTGTCATTTGCCCAGGGGCGACTTGTAAACTGGCTTTGGCCATACCTGCACACAGCTGACACATTCATGGCTCTGTAGCCACCACACTTCCCTGACCTAGAGTGCCCTTTGCCCCTTTTCTACCCTTCCTTATGTTTCAGCTCTTATGTCCCTCTGCCATGATGTCATCTGAATCTCCCTCCTCTACTTTTCCCAAGTTCTTCCCTCATACTTGTGATCTAGAGAGTCTGTGCTGGCCCATTTCCCCAGCTCGGTTGTCATCCTTGAGGGACCAGACCAAGTCTTTTCATTTTCAGTTACTGACACCTCTAACATTTCCTGGCACATACCAAACAGTCAGTAGTACCTGCCACCAAATGGCACCGAAGGGTAGAAATACCAGTAGGACCAAATGTTTCACAATATTTCAATTTCTCTGTAAAAACTGAACAACACAGCTAGAGGTTGAGTATCACATCCCAGTGATAATACCAGAATAATGCTGGGTTTGTTTTAGGCAGTTTAAGAAGGCTGGATATCTTACCCATTTTAACGGCTTTATGTTTTTGAAATAGGCGAAGAGCCATAGATGTGGGTTTTCCATTTTTACATTGTATAAATTCTCCATCTAGAATAGCGTGTAGGCTGCTCTGTATGCCACAGAGTTTGTGCAGAGAAAGGCGTCAGGTGCTACTGAAAGGCAAGCTTTCGGATGCTTTGCTTTGCTAAGATTGCTCATTTTATTTGAACTGCAGGTTCTGGGAACTCTTGTGATAGGTAAAATGTAGCCTGTGTATGGATTGGAAGCTGTGTATGAATTGGAGCAGGGTAAGGGCTTTGTCTGACCCCTAGGGAGTATGCAGTCCTTCTATACCCTCTAGAAGATGGATAGATCATTTCTTTACATTCAACCACCCAACCTTTGGAGGACCTTTGGCCCCAAGTGGAGTTATCCCATTACTCAGAAAAAGTCACAAAGATGGATAAACCCAAGATCTGAATCAAGACAGAGCTCCAATATGGTGTCTTTTTTGTAGGAATATGAAGAGAGTCTGAAAAAAATAAATTCTTAATGGCATAATGTAAAAAAGGGAGATCAGGAATCTATTTTTACTACAAAAGCTAAAAGAATCATAATGGTTTCAGCTTAGGGGAACTGACTTTTATTGTAATCCGAAAAGGTATTTTATGGAAACTTTGTAGTTTGAGTTTGTTTGTTTATTTTTAAATAGAAATTAGGTGTTCTTTTTTAAGCTCAATATTGCTTGTTATCAGCATGCAACTTGGACATCAGATATTTTCAAATATTATTCTGGTATTTCAGACTGCTGGGGTTTTCCTGCTTGGTTTTTCTCATTTGGGTGGGTTTTTCAGAAAGAACCTTAGTCAACCCATTTTAAAATCTCCCAGTCACTTAGGAAGCATCTTCGACATATTTATGAACTTAATAATTCATACAATTATTGTTTAAGGAACCGCTTTGTATATAAGAAGCCTTTAAGCTGCATATGTGTCTTCTAAGAATTTAATGAAGTAGCTGCTAAGAGTAAAATCATTTACGTTTATTAAATCTTTTGACCTTATCATATCTCAGTTTTTAAGTTTTTAGTAGGTTCTATAATTTAATTATTTCAATTTCACTGCAAAAGGAAACTGTCGTTGAAATATGTTTTGAGTTCTGCTGTTCTAATTATTTGTGCACTGACCTGGGGAAAGTAATCTTTAAAGAGATCGTAAGACTTTATGAGAAACAAAACTGATAGATATAAAACGATCAGAAAATATTCTTAATACCACAAAATTAAGTCATCTTCCATTTTGTGTGACATTTAGAATTTCAGAGGTGGGATAATAATGTGAATTTTTTTTTAAAGATTTTATTTTATTTATTTGACAGAGAGAGAGATCACAAGTAGGCAGAGAGGCAGGCAGAGAGAGAGGAGGAAGCAGGCTCCCTGCGAAGCATCGATCCCAGGACCCTGAGATCATGACCTGAGCCGAAGGCAGCGGCTTAATCCACTGAGCCACCCAGGCGCCCCAATAATGTGAATTTTTAACAGGTAGGAAAAGGTTTGTAAGTGAGAGAAAACCAAATAGAAATAGAAAAAAATATATTTCGAGAAGGAGGAGGAAAGCATAAACTTAGAGTAAAGAAAGGGATTAGAGTGCCTTTACAGGGCATTAGGGAAATTGTCAGTATAAAGAATTGGGTTGAAAGTGTCAGGGAGGACCATGTACTGACACAGCTTGAGTGCCTGCCTGAGAGTCTGGATTCCCAGGGAAGGTCATAGGTAGATGACATTTGGACCCATTACTATTCCTTGCTGGCGGGAAGCTGTTGGGGAGGTGGGGCAACACAGTGGTGAGGAGCATAAGCTTAGGGGTAAGACAAACTTGTGATGGAGGGGTGGCTTGGATTCTCAGTGGAGAGTGGAGAGGATACTCATTTGTACCTAATGCAGTTATCACGAGGATTAAATGAGGTAGTAAGCTAAATGCACAGAATATTTTATGTATTAGTGTTACAATTATTATTACCATTATTTCTCAAAATGATTAATTCATTCATTCTTTTATTTATTTGTTTAGATTTTACTTATTTGAAAGAGAGAGGTTAGAGGGAGAGCATGAGTCGGGGCAGAGGTAGAGGGGAGAGGGAGAAGCAGACTCCCTGCTAAGCAGGGAGCTCAGTGTGGGGCACAATCCCAGGACTCCGGGATCATGACCTAAGCTGAAGGCAGACACTTAGCTGACTGAGCCACCCAGGTGCCCCAAATAATTCATTTTTTAAAAAAGATTTTATTTATTCATTTATTTGAGAGAGAGAGAGAGTGAGAACACGAGCAGGGGATAGGAACAGAAGGAGAGGGACAAGCAGACTGCTGATGAGAGTCCATTGAGATCGTGATCTGAGCTGAAACCAAGAGCCGGATGCTTAACCGACTGAACCACACAGGCACCTCGCCACATAATTCATTTTGAACTATTACTAAGAGGATTTTTTTCCCCATAAGTATTTGGTATTCTTCTGTTGCACTTTGAATTTTATTAGACCATGAAGCTAATGTCTATGTGTAGGTAACAAGTTATTTTCATCTAATCTTTAGAACCAAACTCCTTGAAAGTAGCTAATTAAATTGATGTGTATTGGTTTGTCCAAATTTTCATGATAGTGATACCTTAGAACTGGAACCTGGAAAACATATTAAAATTTAAATCTTAAAAACCTTATTTTGGGGAAATAGATCTTGGTGAAAGCAATGAAAATAAAAAGAAGGAACTGACCATTCCAAAGTTTGATTACAGTGTAACATTTGCATTCATTGCTCTTCTCCTGATGGTCTCCTTTTGTTAATCACTGATACTAATATAACGTCTGGAAGTCGAGCACCTATAAATAGCTCTATTCTTGTTCACAAACAGTGTCTTTGCCCTGAGAGAGGGAAGTGATCAGACTATCAGTTTGTGCTTTCCGGTTGGGCTCATTGGCTCATCTTTCTTATCTAAGTATCTGTTAGTAGGGTATGAAATTGAACACAGATCATTGACCTTCTAAATCCCTTGTCATTATGATGCATTAACAGTAATGTGTTTGATTGCAAATGATTATTTGGCTCCGGAAAAATTGGATTCAAAGTAAATGTAGTCTCAGCTGTAAAATTTTCCATGCTGAACCTCAAAGTCACTCAAGTTTGTTAGAAATGCTATAATAACTCAGGAGTCTTTAGAAGATTATTATTATTTTTTAAAGATTTTATTTATTTATTTGACAGAGAGAGAGATCACAAGTAGGCAGAGAGGGAGGCAGAGAGAGAGCAGGGGAAGCAGGCTCCCCACTGAACAGAGAGCCTGATGTGGGGCTTGATCCCGGGACCCTGTGACCATGACCCGAGCCGAAGGCAGAGGTTTAACCCACTGAGCCACCCAGGTGCCCCGGGAGTCTTTAGAAGATTCTTACACATACAAGATAAGTAGTTTTTTAATTACTAGTTTTCCACAAAGAACCACATTTTCTGAATTTAAGATTGAGGCAGGTATTTAACACAGCACTTGTTTTCTGATGTGTAGATCTACAATAAATAATGAACATTCTCTCAAAATCAAAATATCAGATTTTTAAATTGAGATTAGCATTTTGAAAAATCATTTTCTTGATTAAGGATGGGTATTGCTAGATCTCACTTCCCCTAAATTATTCAATGGATTTGCAGGGATATATAACATGACAGGATGATAAATGACTGAATGAATTGTGGGTAGATAGGTAGATGGACAGATAGATAAATAGACTAAAGGGAAAGATAGACTAAACAGGAAGCTAACCTGAAGAGATGATGGATGGATAGATGGGTAGATAGATAAAAGACGGAAGGGAAATATGGGCAGAAAAATAAAGAGGAAACTGAACTGAGGAGATTAGTATATAAAATAGTAATGACACAGGGCACCTGGGTGGCTCAGTGGCTTAAAGCCTCTGCCTTCTTAATGCTAAAGCAAACAAGAAAAAAAAAATAAAAAGAATAAAATTACATGAAATCTGGACTTTGCAAGCAGGATTTATGGCCCTTTACTGAGTAGGTCCATTGGAAAGGAAAGAACTGTGTGGATAGCGGTTCAGATGACAACTCACTTAGTGAACAAATACTTACAGAGTACCAGGCTCTGTCTTAGGTGCTGGGGATCCCGTCTTGAACAGAGTAGACACAACCTACTGCTACCATGGAATTTATATTCTCTAGGGAGGAGACGGATTATAAAGTAAATGAATAATTATGTAACAGACACATAAGTAATCACTGATATGGAGGAAAACAGTGAGAAACAGGGTTAGGGTGTCTGGGGTGGGTGGTTTCATTTGAAAAAGAACTTCCAGGGAAGGCTTTGTTGGAAAGCTTTCTGAGCAAGGCGCCGAAGAAGTGAGGAAGTCTTGCGACGTCTGAGGAGAGGGGTCCAGCAGCGGGAGATGCATGGCTGGCGGCGTGGCTCTCCACCTGGGGGACTTTGTCTGTCCTTCAGGGAATGTGTAGCAATGTTGGGAGAAATTTTTGGTTTCAGCTTTGGGGTGGGGTTGCTGCTGTCCTGCAGGGAGGCTGCAGGTCAGTGAACCTGAAGGAGCACTGTAGGACATGTGGTCAGACACAGAAAGGGAGATGAGATTCTGGAGGTCCCATCCCCTCTTCCCGGGGCTTTTTCAGCTTTTCCCTGAGAGAGCATGGGAGCCAGGGGTGACCTCTGAGCAGTGGTGACCTGACTCACAGTGTAACAGGCTCAGTCTAACTCCTGTGTTGAAAGTAGACGTCAGCGAGGGGAAGAAATGAAGCCACTTGGGGCCTGTCATAAGAATTCTGGAGAGAGACTGAATCACATTAAATACTAAAATTATATAGGGTGAATGAGTGTGTTATTTATCCAACAAAACGTCATCCAGAATACTTATATTTTGTGTCTTTTATCTTAAAACTGGGATTTTAAACTCATTACCCATTTTTTAAGTTATAGAGAAAAATTGCTACCTGTCAAAACTTAGGTTTCACCAGAGAATAGAGTATCTCAAAAACAAAACCAAAGCTCTTTCATCAGAATAAACCAGTGTAAGGATGCTAGTAGTGGTCGATTTGTCTTAAGCAATCCTTATAATTAATTAACTTGCTTAGTGCTATCTAAAAAAAGGAGCATTAGGAAAAAATAAAACCAAGCACAGACACATCCAGATACCTTTTTAGGGGCATCAGAAGAGGGTTGCTTTTTTAAAAAGTCAATCAGAGATCAATAAAGACAAGTTTAAAAAAAAAAAAGGCAAATCCGGATGCAGGTAGACATGAGTAACTATGATAGCAGGCAAATCCAGAGTCAAGGAAATGCCATAAACCTTGCTGGGCTCTGGTGCTTAGAGTGTGCTCAGTGCTGACACTCCTGCATGCCCTCTCTCCCCTCAGCTCCCCAGGGCTAATTCAGTGCCAATGGACGATATTCTTTTTCTTGTCTTACCTTTGCTATAGATAAAATAAATGCATATTTATGTTCATGAATATAAATACATATATTTATAATATTTAATCAATTATAAGTAGAAAGAATGATTTACAGGAAGTGAGAAAAAAAATTTTTTTTTTTTTTTGGAATTTAGACCAGATTGAGACTACCCTACAAAGCTCCACTTAATGACAAAGTTCTAAGCCACATAACCCCAACCCCCTTTCCCCCCACCCCTCGGCCACTGCCCCTGCATGGGGATCATGAACTGTCTCTCTAGATAGCCACAGCACGTATCTGTGTAATCTTGAGCAAGTAAAATAATGCTGTTCCTACTGTATGAAAAAGGCATGGTCTTATACATTTGAGTATTTAAAATCATGGAACACACTTAGGTGTTCCTTTGTGGTTACTCACTATTCACAAAAACAGCCATCAGGAGCCCTGATTTGGAGCTAGGGAGCCACAAAAGCCATTTCTCCTTTCTCTCCGCCCATCTCTCTTGGCTCCCCTACCCCAGATTAGTAGAAGGAACGTGAGGTGGTGAAGAGAGGCCTCTGGAGCCTCCCCCTTGGCACTCATGGCTTGGAGACTCAAGGTCACGCTAGGCATTCATGCAGGCAAGTACCTGTGCCTCCCGCCCCTCATCTGGAACATGGGGATGCTCAGAGTCCTGGCTCACTGGGTCTTGCTGAGGATTAAGTGCCTTCATGCCTGTTATGGCTTTGCAGAATACATGATAAATAGAAAGCACTAAACCAGGGGATTTATTGTTGTTGTTGTTATAGTTTCTGTCCCTGGCCAAGTGGCCGTGTGTAGGCAAAAGATACCATCAAGCTTTGTGAACAGCTCTCAAGTAACAGGGAAAAAAGTTGCAAGTAATTCCATAGGAATTGTTCATAATACCTAAATAGATTACATTTTGTTTTAAGAGATCATCATGCATTTAGTTATCTGTTTCTTCTTGCGCTCTCTGTGGATATGTGTTCATATCCCCAGTTAGATCTTAAATTGTGTGAAGGCTCAACTCCTGTTTCCCATTTCCCTCTCTCTGTAATATGCAAAGTCGTGTTACGGTGTGGTGCGAAAAAGTATGTGATCAATAAATGCTTCGTTTTGGAAGGTTTTCTTTAAAAACAAGTTACATTGATGGCAAAAAAAAAAAGAAAGAAAGAAAAAGAAACTAAGACTTTATATATACATGCTTATGATAGATCATGATTTCTTGTAACAGATACCCACTGGGTTTTTCCAAGCAGGTTTGGAAAATACCTTATTTTAGCCAAATAATGCCAGCTGACATTTGTTTGAATTTGTCATTTGATGTTTTTTTAAATCTACATTTTCAAAAAAGAAAGGAAACCGCCAGTTTAAAGACAGTCATTTGAAACTTTTTAAAGGGTATGGCATTTCTATCTACTCAGCTCTCTTCCAACAATTAATTGTCATTTCGTATGTTCTCTGTCACTCTAAGTGGCCTCTGATTAGCCCACCAGCATTTCCTGAAAAGTGCCATACTGATGTTTCTCCATGTGGAGCAGAAGAAATGGCCACTGGACCAAAGAGATGCCTTACGCTTAGCAGAACAAAGCCCTGCATTTCTGCCTCCTACCTCCTTACTGCAGATCAGAAAAGCTTTTACAAAATTAACTGCTTAGAAATATGGGGGACTGTTTGGGACATGGGACCAATACAGAACCCATTACTAGTTCCATTCTACTTTGAGGGACTTTCTCTGAGGTTGGCAAGATTCAGTTTATAGCCACTTATTTTTATTGTGGAGGAAGAGTCCAGGTGCTACTTAAATTAGGATTCCTCTTTTTATAGATAAGCTCCAGGTACTTTAACTAGTTCATCAAAAAAGATAATGAAATGTATCAAGTGATATCATCTTTGAAACAAATGTTGAGTGTTTTGGAATTTCTGCACTTAGTTTAAAAAAAAAAATCTTCATAGAAAGAAACCAAGCAAATTGAAGTGCACAGTGATAATGCAGAAATGTGAGAAGTCTAGGAAGGAGACGAACATTAATTATCTGCCATGATACTTGTCCCATTGTCCTATTTCAGCCACACAGTAATTCTGCATGTTGGGTGCTCTTATTCTTACTTTGGAGAATGAAAATCTAAAGCTCTGAGAGGTTAAGAAATAAATCTCGGGGCATTTCCATGCTTCAGGTCCTGGTTTGAGTGACTCTGATCGCCTCGCCTGCAAAGACAGTATACACGATCCTTGGATAAAGAAGGCAGACTGCAGTCAACAATCTGACCACATCACATTTATTTGAAACCACTTTGACTCCTAGAACTGGGGACACTTCTGGTGGTCATTTATTTAATTTTCAAGCCGTCAGGAAGTATCACCCTCACACTCTACAGACATACACGATCCTCTCTCAGAGGTGGCTTAAGGACTCTCAGTCTGAGCTTGGCATCTTGGAGTTCTTTATTAAATAGGACCTATGGAAAGCAAAGACAAAATCTGGAATTTTCTCTTTGAGTACTTGCTACCAGTGCACTGCTGTCAAGAAGAAACAGTTCTTTGTTGGTGGTGGTGTTTTACTGGAATTCATGCAGTGTGTACAGACCAGATAGGGAAGAAATTTAAAAACTTGACTCTGTAACCCTGCACACGGCTCATCAGCGCAGCTGTAATAGGGCAGCTTTACCCGTGGGTGCCAGAGTCGCATCGTTTTGCACACTGACTGGCGATCCATGTGGGTCAGCTTGTCTGCCTCAAGAGACTGAGAGCTCGTTGAAGACCGGGATTATCTCTCCTAATTCATTATTTCCCATTCCTCCTAAATAACAAGAAAATCGTCAGTGCTCTGTATACGGGGGCTCGGGGGCTTGGTGAAAAAAATGAATGGATGATTTTGTTATGTTGAAATATGCTGATGCTGCATTTAGTATAATTGTTGCAAATGTAAACTTCAAAACAGGATGAAACTTATGAGTGGTATGCTTTGATCACATTAGGAAAATAGGAGTGAATATGACTTTTTAGTGAGCAATGTGTGTATCAGCTAGAGCCAGAGTTAACTTTACCAAAATGGTTCATTTAATCGAGGAGACTGTCTTTTCCCTATAAGCATGCATTTATTTCTGGGCTCTCTAGTCTGTTCCATTGATAGGTGTCTGCTTTTGTGCCAGTACCATACTGTTTGGATTACTACAGCTTTGTGGAATGAATAAGTCATGGGAAGAAAAGCCACGCATGGGGAATATAGTCAATGATATTGTAATAGCATTGTAGGGTGACAGATGGCAGCTGGGGAGCACGGCGTACTGCAGAGAAATGTTGAATCACTGTGTTGTGCACCTGAAACTAACATAACATCATGTGTCAACTCTACTCAAATAAAACTTTTTTACAAAAATAAAGTGAATCATTTAAAACCTGAAAGAGAATAGATTTAAACATCTACCAATATATAAGAAAAAGGTTAATGTTATGCTCTGTGGGCGCTATTTTTGTGGAACATTTTTACTGAAAAGCTATTTTCCTGGTTGTTGGATGAGAACAGAACTGGCTCCTTGAAACATGCTCATATCTTTGAAACCTGAAAGTTCTTTCTCATACATTTTTGCAGTTACACGCTTTAGCATTTATGATTTTACATTTCTAGGTTTTCTTCCAATCTGCAGTGTCTGAGACCCTCTGGGAGGATTCTTCACCTTAAAAGAGACTCTTGAATATCATTCATCTCCATTCCTTTGGACTGTGGGGCCAACAGTAACAGCCAGTACTTAGTGAGCACCTGCTCTGCACCAGACACTGTTCTAAGCACTTTTTTGTCTTTCAAGATTTTGTTTATTTATTTGAGAGACAGAGAGAGAGCACTAGAGGGAGAAGCAGACTCCCTGCTGAGCAGGGAGCCCGATGCAGGACTCGATCCCAGGACCCCGAGATCATGACCTGAGCCAAAGGCAGACACTTAACCTGCTGAGCCACCCAGGCGCCCCTGTTCTAAGCACTTTAATGGAATAACTCACTTAGTCTACACAACAAACGAAGATACTGGTATTTTTTCATCCCATTTTACAGATGGAAACATGCCCTGAGTCACAGGGCTGTTGGCCAAGCTGGGTCTGAGCCCAAAGTCTGCTTCCAGATTATCCGTACTGCCTCGCTGGGCATTCTGCTCTACTCAGGAGGAAGTGTGAAAATATGCAGAGACCGTACCAACAAGAAGAGGACACCCAACACTAGAAAGGAGGAGTAGCTAAACTGAGCAGTCAACCAGGGTCAGCACCAGCCACTGCTTACTCAGGCCACGGCAGTGTTAGGGGACCCCTGAATGTATGAATGTAGATTGCTGCTCCCTCAGAACATATGACATGGATGATGGCAAATAAATCAATTAAGTTGAATCTCTTAGAAGGCTTATTTGTAATTTTGGCCGGTGTCTGTTGTTTGCTTTAAGTCAAAGTCTGTGGTATGGAGGAACCTATAAAAGCATAGGTATCTAGCTTTTTATCATAAACTTCCGTTTTAATATATGAGTCAGGACAATAGTTCTTAATGGGGGTGACTCCTCTCCCTAAGGCGACAATATGCATAGGGGGAGGTTGTCTCAATGATTATGGTGCTGTTGGTGCTTAGTTAAGTAGGGGCAGGGGTCCTCTGCCATTCACAAAGCATCTCCGCTCCCTCAACCCCCCACCAAGGAGGAACTGATAGGTTTGGGAAGCCTGTCTTATCATCTGAACCTAGAACCTAACTCCGTTGACATATTTATAAATACAGTTTTCATCCACAGAGTCTTTCTCGGGACCTAGTAGAAGTGTACATCTAAAAACAAGTGCACTTACTTTCATTCTGATTTTTACAGTTGTTCGACATTTCTGAAATCCCGTCATCAGTAGCAACACTGCTCCTGGTATTTGAGGCACTAGGAACACACATTTGTAGATTCCATAGTGCCTTCTTGGTGATTATACAGTGAAGAGCAGGCATATGGAGGTTCCGTTCCAGTTGTCCAACCCGAGAATTTACATTATGAAAATACAGATTACTTTATTATAAATTCATTTCCTTTTCTCTCTTTTATATTATAGCTAGAGTCTTATAATGATTTTTTTTAAAAAGTGAATGTGTAGGTAAGTTGAATTATCCACGAATTTCATTTCAGTATAGCAAATGAGACCACACAATATGATGTTTCTCAAAGGAGGTGTTGTGAGTGATAGAACTGAGAATCCCTGGGTTCAATTCCATGTGGAACCATGAACACCAAGAGTCATTCATTTTACTCTTCAAAATTTTATGGCAACTTTAACTGTAGGTAATTGAATCACCTCAGAATTATCTCCGTTTTAAATACCATGTGGTACAATTAATGTATATGTACACCATCTATCTTCTTTGTAATTTGAATTTCACAAAATCCAAAAGCAATACGAGAAGGGAGGTGTCTAGGGCCCCTGGGTGGCTCATTCCATTGAGCCATTGAGCCTCTGCCTTCAGCTCAGGTCCTGATCCCAGGTGCTGGGACCAAGCTGCTATCTGCCCCCCACCCCAAATTGTGGGGCTCCCTGATCAGTGGGGAGTCTGCTTCTCCCTCTCCCTCTGCCCTTCTCCACCCTCTGTCTCTCTCTCAGGTGAATAAATAAATTAATCATAAAAAAAAATAATGGAGATGTCTTCATTTTCCAACTGCATTGTTTTTTTGTTTTTGTTTTTTGTTTTTTTAACCTCTTCTCTGGAAGAACACTGGAATCAGAATAGAGCTAATACCATTGAGCAAAAGGGTAAAGTTACTTCTTTTAAAAGAAAAGCTCATTTTTCACCATGGTAACCAGCATATCATATGACATACACACCACATGGCCCGTGAAACATGAGTCCTTTCAGAAATAAATTTCTACCAGAGTATAGTGAGCTTTCATGTTAGCATAGCAAGGACTGGAATAAGGCAACACTTCAGGTTGATTTGGGACAAATGATTCCTTTTATATCTTGTAGTGTTTTTCTCACCGTTTGCAAGAGGTAACACTAGCATTTAATTTTTTTTTTAGTGCGTAATGAAAGTGAACTATATGCTATGAACGCAAGATAAGCGCATTCCACCAAGTCCTAGAAATGGCCCGTTTCCATTACCTGTGAGTGTTAGGACCAAGAAAAGACCCTGAGATTTTGTCTTCAGTTTCTCAGGGTGTGTATTTGTCACTGTACACTCAAGGAAAACAAAAACAAAACTTAAAAATCGCAGCTGAGCGTTGTGTGCCCATAGCTACTGCTCTTTCTTTTATTTATGGTAGCTAAAACCTTTGTTCCTGATTCATATTGATGGTGCTTGACCAATGACTTTAAAAAAAAATGAAGATGACACCTTTTATAGGTATGCGTCACATCTTGGGAAAGGGAGAAGTGAAAATTCAAAATTCAACTTTTAAATATCCTTTGCCCTTTTCACTTGGAAACACCTTTTGTTCAGTCAGCTCTTTTCAATTAATTTCTTTGAAAATCTCTTCTACCCATAGTACTTTCTAAGCGTACTTTACCAATGCTGGGATATTTTATATTCAGGTGAGCTAGTTTCATAGGCATTCAGAGGTTTCCTAGGTCTCTGAAAGCTCTGGGTAGCTTCAGATCCAGTGACCCCCATAAGCACAGATTTCTATAGCCAGATACTGATCTGTCCCTTTCAGGGCATCCAATGGGTCACTAGTGAGTTTGGAACCAAAAGGTTTCTTTCCAAGTATATAAATCAACAGAAAATATCTTGATAGTTGGCGGAGAGCTGGAAGTTGATGGGCACATAGATTAAGCTTCTTTGGAAGCTTACTCAGAAATGCAGTAGAAATTAAGTGTATTACCTATTGTGAAAGTAGAAACTATTTATTCTAGTAATCCTAATGGCAAAACTATCAAATCCTATCATATGTTTAGTCATCAGTGAAGAGACAGGTCAGGAATTACATTTCTCTTTCTTACTTCAATTCCTTTTCCTCCTCAAATTTTCCTGTCTGCATGGACATGAAGTTGCAAGATTTTAGGGAGGAGATGCAAGAATGCTAAGATTCTTACACACGTTAGAAAAAAATTAACAGTAGGATAATTAAACCAGACTATCAAAGGATTGAAGATCATAGTTCTATTTCATTCAACTTTGGTTCCCTTGTGGGTGCTGTGGGGCTTAGTAGACACTCAGTAGATGTTTAGTGAGATAAAATTATTTTGGTTATTATTTTATGTAAAGCTTTTCCAATTATAATGTTAGCCTTTTGAATTATAAGAATAGTATCACTGAGAATAATCTTATATAAGCTTATGTAACTAAGAGCTAGATAATCTCTTGAAATGAATATTTAGCTACATCAAAGTATACATCTAAAACTTAAAGCATAAGAAATTTACATTTTGGCTTTAGAGATTCACATTATTATTGAATTATGCTATGTCCATCTGCTCAAGTACTGGATATATTTAGGCTCTAGTGAGCCAAAATGAAAGATTCAATGGATTATTCATCTGCCTCATGCTCTGATACATAGAAACCTTCTGATTTGTAATTTTACCCAAAAGTTGTTTTCTGTCTTAGTTTCATGGTAAGGAAATTATGAAATGCTTACTTGGGTTAAGAATGACTTTGTGATTTTTCTTCTTCACTCTTAAAGAGAGAAAACAGAGTTAAGTATAATAGAGAGCTTGCATTGATGCTGAGTTTGAGAATGACTTTTTTTCTTACACTAACATCACACACAAATATAAATATATAAATGCATATATATATTTAGTATATGTAATATAATTTGGTTTGTAAATTAAGTTAAGGGGTTCGTTTCTGGATGCAAAGTCTGCCTAAAATTGTGGTTGCCCTTAGTGCTGTTCTCAACTATGTCTTTCAGGTCTCATGGCTATATGACTTGCATTGGCCAATGAACTGTGACTATTAAAGTGGGTGTCACTTCTGAGTGGATACTTTAAGATTCAGTGTGTAGTTTGCACATTTCTTTTTTCCTGTCTTGGTAGATATGGAAGTGTGTGTTGAGATGGGTCTTCTGTGGGCCAGGGTCCCTCAGTGACGGTTGAGTAGAACACCCTGAATGAAGCTCAGTGTTAGTCCCATTGCCTTGAGAATGAGAAAGAAACTTTTGTGTATTGAGTTTCTGAGGTTTTGATGTTCTGGTTTAGTTTTGTTTTGTTATAGTAGCATAACCTAACATACTGAGGCCAAACCTGGAATACCCATAGAGGTCATTTTTGCCTATGTCCCTGAGGGAAAATGTAGGTTTGTGTCTGTGTAAGTATGAGCATTTATAAAAGGATCTGAGGGAATCACAACAAATAAAAGAGTTTTTGAATTTGTGCTACTTTGAAATTTATAGACTTTTATTTTAGGCTTCTTTTGTAAAGTTGTCGTAAGAGAAGAGAACATGTAAAAAGGAAGTTTTCTTTGATTACATTGAATATTTGGCATGCTTGGTGGTTGGTTATAATTTAAATTAAAAAAATAACTACTATAATTAGAGTTCATGGTTGTTTATAGACATCTTTTAAAGTTTGTATAATATTTACATTTAGAAAGATATGCTGAGCCTTAAATATCCGTGTGAAAAGAAGCACTTTAAAGTACAAAACACTATAAATGAAATAGGACTTATGGGAAGAGTTGCATGAAATTCTTTAGTTGTGTCCTTGAAATTAACTCGTTTTTGTTTTGGGAAGTGCAGACATGTAACTTAAAGATGTGTTAGATCTTCCTTTTTGGCTATGGAAAAGGCAAAAGAGACAGATTCTGGGATCTTTAGTGACCAAAGAGAAAGATGTCAAAAGTTCAGCTGAATGGGAGAAAAACTAGGCTTTCCCAGAATGTGACTCTTCTGAGATGGGTTTTAAGAAAATCAGGGTAACTGCTTTCCTTTCCTATTTCTGTTATTTCCTTGACAAGTAGTTGAGAACTGATGTGAGGTCAGGGCTATGCTCTGACACCTTTCTCATTTTGGTGATCCTTCAGGAAATGGTGTTGGATGTGGGACCACAGGAGTTAGGGACCACTTCAGGATCTGAGTGAATTTCTGAAAACCCCCTTCCTGATCTGGACCCATCATCTTTCCTATGGCTGAATTGGTTATGGGGTGATCAATTGTGAAGACCATTGTCATGGCATCTAAAATGATGGACTCTTCTGGGTTTTGGTTAATTTC
Organism: Meles meles; assembly: GCF_922984935.1. Taxonomy (NCBI): domain Eukaryota; kingdom Metazoa; phylum Chordata; class Mammalia; order Carnivora; family Mustelidae; genus Meles; species Meles meles. The sequence continues at coordinate 61,532,993 of NC_060066.1, read as the reverse complement.
ATAAATATTGAATGAGCTACAGTCTGCCAAATGGCTTTGCTCTGTTTTTTTGTCCTCATAGGAAGCAAATGGAAACTTGTTCATTTTATATTTTTAATTTTCAGATTGAAGAGGAAAGAAAATCTCTGTGTACAATGTTAATTAATACAAACCTTTCAGTAAGTTTCAGTGAAGGTTGTTTTGTTTATCTCTACTCAACGGTAGTTAATTGAATAAGACATTATGCTAAACACTGTAGGGGATAGAAAGATGAGAAAAGTTAGCCTCAATTTCAAGGAATTCATAGTCTAACTGAGGAAATGATAATCTTGTATACCTCATCTTGATATTTCTCATGAGCCAGCTCCATTGATATTTATAATAGCCTTCAAAGAATTTGAAATAAGAAGATAATAAACAAGTCCCTTATTATTGAAATGTAAGGTATTTTCAGTTTGAAAAATGTTGAAAATTTAACTCTACAACAGGAAGCAAAACAATTTGGTCCCCTCTTATCCTTGCTACCCACTGTCATTTAAACGAATGTCTACCACATTCTCTGGTCCAGAGGACTGTGAATATATTTTTCAAACTAAATAGAGTTGGGGAGAAAAAAATGTAAATGCTTTGACTTGTGATGAACAGTCTTGGAGGTATGGTTGGCAGTGGAGGGAAAGGTAACATTTCAGGTATATTTTGGCGATTATAGGAAGTACAGTAGTTGAGTTTGGTGGCTGTAGCCTAGACTTTTCTTTTGGTAATGACCCAGATTTCTAGACAAATGTGTCAGTAGAAAAGCACACAAATCTCAGGAAGCTACTTGCTCTTCATGTGGCAGAACTTTTCTTTACCTGGGCATCACTGACTCCGCAATTCCAAGTAAGGAAACACAGGGAGTAACAGAGCCCTCCATCCCTGTTATTTATATTGTTATTTATGAAAGTTATTTTTCATAAATATGTGTTATTTATGAAAGTTCACTCAACTGATATACTTACTCTTTTTTTAAATAAAAAAATGTCAAACATTTGAATAAATAGTTTTAAATATTATAGCAGATTAGAAGTGGCCAACAAGATTAGAAAAGTTCCCTCAATGGACTCACATTAGTCAGAAGTGATGGTTGACAAACAACTAGATAAGTGGAGACAGAAAGGGTCAGAAAAACTATACAAGAACAAAGAGTTCAGCGACCTGGGACCAGTTAGTGGAAGGGAATTGTTCGTAGTTCAACAATGGGTGCTACTATTTTACAAACAGGAATACAGTCTGATCCTGTCAGGCTCCCAGGTAAAACAGCAGCCTCTTCCCATTAGCATCACCTCCAAACTCATTAACACAGCCCATCCTGGGCTAGCCCTTCCTTCCTACCGTCCTGTCCCTGTCTGCTCCAGCCATTGAACATTTTCACACAGTCGTCCTCAAATGCATCATGTATGTCTCTTGTCTCTGGGCCCTCTGGGTTTTTTCCCCCTCCGAATTCCTTCTTGCTAATGTGTACTCACCCTTTGATGACCACGTCCTATGTCACTAGCTCTGAGATGTCACTGATCCTCCTAGAATCAGTCGAGTGGTCCTGCCATGTTGTGTTCCCATAACATCTGGTATATCCTGTACCTAGCTCATTCCACATTTTATTGTAATGGCTTGTTTCATGGTCTTGATCAGGGATTGGCAAACTGTGGCCTGTGGCCCATGGACCAGATCCAGTTCCTGCCTATCTCTGCAAATAAAACTTTATTGGAACACAGCCATGTTTATTTTTATGGCTCTTTTTACACTGGCAAACTTGAGTGGTTGAGACAGATACTATTATGTCCCACCAAACCAAAACTATTTACTGTTCAGGACTTTCACAGAAAAAACATTTCTGACTCCTTGCCTCAAGAACAAGGAACATGTCTACCTTATTCACTACTGAATCTCTAATATTTGGCACAGTGTTTGTACAAAGGAAATATTCCATGAATTTTGAAGGAATGAACTAAAAATCAATACAAGGAAACTGGTCAAGGAAAAATCAAGATAATTATCCAGCATCTTCCATGTGCTAGGCACTGTCCCCTGTGCTTTATGTGTATGCTTGTGGAATCCTCACAGTAACCCTGTGAACTAGGGCTTGGTCTTCCTAATGTGCAGTTGAGACACTGAAGTTAAGGGTGAATAAATGATATCCTTAAATGTCGTGAAGCAAGTAAAAATGGCTTACCTGGAGTTTGAACGCAGATTTTCTTTGTAGTAAGGTGCTCTCTCTAAATGTGGAGAGACCATCTAGTATAGAGAGGTGGTGAGAGCAGAATCTGGCACTGGAACGCGAGATTTAAATCTTGGCTCTACCACTTACTGCTTTCAGTACCTTTATGAGTAGTCACTAAACTGCCCTGAGTCTCATTCTCCACAGCTATAACAAGTTATGTAACCTCGCTGGCCTTTGTCTCTGCAGATGATAAATGAGGTGATTTTAACATCTCGTTTGCATGTTGCGAAGTTTAAGTGAGATATTATGCCTAAGGTACTTTGAGGTGCTTGGCACACAGGAAGCGTTCAAGACATGCTTCTTTATTATTTTATAAAACGGCCTCAAAATCACAGATAATAGCTAAGAATTTTCAAGAAATTCCATTCTGTTTATAACTTCTGTTTACCTCGTTTCAAAGAGGATTTTCAAAAGCATTTTTTTTTTTTTTTTTTTTTTTTTTTTTTTGGTGCCCTGGCTCTGTTTATAAAGGTAAGGAAGTGGTTTGAGATACAGCTTACTAAAAGGAACACAAAGTCTTTTTTTTTTTTTTTTTTAAGACTTTATTTATTTATTTGACAGAGAGAGAACACAGGTAGGCAGAGAGGGAGCCAGAGAGAGAGGAAGGGAAGCAGGCTCCCCGCTGAGAAGAGAGCCAGATGCGGGGCTCAATCCCAGGACCCTGGGATCATGACCTGAGCCGAAAGCAGAGGCATTAACCCACTGAGCCACCCAGGTGCCCCAAGGAACACAAAGTCTTATATCTCATTTTCTCTTTTGAGCTAAATAAATCATGTGCTCTTGCCGTTTGCATTGGTTGGACCTATCTTTTGGAATTTTCCAAATATTGTATACATGATGTCAAAATGTAATGCTCGAATCAGTGTATGGCTTCCCTCCTAAGGCTTTTAGTGATTGTGTTATCGACCCCAGTATGGCTGGAGCACAGTATGGCGGCCAGCTTCTTTTCATTGCACGTTGCCTGAAGCTGGCACGTTTTCCTTTATATAATGAAAGGATCAAGCCCCAGCATACAAAACCAAAGACATCTAGAATCTATATACAGTTTTGGAGGATTTTTCATTTGTTTGTCTTTTAGTTAAAACACCAATGGGTTATCAGGGCACCATAAGTGATTTGGGGGAACATTTTGTAAAAATGAAAATATAGCTACTCACTGAAAATATGTTTGCTCAGGCAACATAGGAATTGGCTTTACAGATGTCAATTCAGATCCGTCCTGGCCTCTTAGAAGTCCAGCCTAACAGAATAGACTATTTCTTCATCAAATCATTGTTAGAATAAAAATGAAGTTTATTGGACAGAAGGGTAGACCTCAGCCCTAATGATATGGTTAAGATTATTTGTTCTGCGTGGGTGGAACTAGAGGGTATTAGGCTAAGCAAAATAAGTCAGAGAAAGACAGATACCATATGATTTCACTCATATGTGGAATTTAAGAAACAAAAGAGATGAACATAGGGGAAGGGAAGGAAAAATAAAATAAGATAAAAAAACAGAAAGGGGGTTCAAAGTATAAGGGACTCTTAACTCTAGGGAACAACTGAGGGGAGAGGGTGGGGAATGGGGTAACTGGGTGATGGGCATGAAGGAGACATGTCAGGTCATGAGCACTGGGTGTTGTATGAAACTGATGAATCACTAAATTCCACCCCTGAAACTAATAATATATTCTATGTTAACTACATTGAGTTTAAATTAAAAAATAAAGCACCCAACAGAAGACCCCCAAAAATATGTTTTGGGGTATACAAAACAAAAAATTATTTATTCTGGCCTCCTGTGAGAATATGAAGTTGTCCTGGACCCACGGGTCTAGAATTCATCCCTAACTTTGCCAGCCAGTGCATCCCAGCTCATAAATACTTAAAAAGAAACAGGGATTCCCTTCCCCAATGTCCATAGGGGAGGGGAAGCGAACCATAAGAGACTATGGACTCTGAAAAACAACCTGAGGGTTTTGAAGGGTCAGGGGTGGGAGGTTGGGGCAACCTGAGGGTTTTGAAGGGTCAGGGGTGGGAGGTTGGGGGAACAGGTGGTGGGTAATGAGAGGGCACGTTTTGCATGGAGCACTGGGTGTTGTGCAAAAAGAACGAATACTGTTACGCTGAAAAAATAAATAAAATGAGAAAAAAAAAAAAAAAAAAGAAACAGGGATAATATGTTTTAGTCACAATGAATCCTGTATTTTGATCTTAAAATTCTATTACTACCTATAAAGAAAGAGCATCCGCAAATTTGTTAATTATCTTTTAAATATTTTAGTTGGTCTATTAAAGAGCATTTCATTTAACGTTCTCTTAATTAACCATAATTTCAACTCTCAGTAGGAGTTGATGTACTTGACTTTCACTATTGTGTCAATTACATTGGCCTTTTAGTTGCCAGCAAGGGATGATCCTTAAGAATCAGCATTTTTCTTTCCACAAAATGATTCCAAAGATAAAACTCTAGTAACTAATTTGTTAATACACATTCCATAAAACAAAACAAATTCCAGTGGGAATACTGTCATTAGACTTCTATCAATTAGCATTTTGCTCCCTGTGACTTACAGAAAGGGGAGGATTATGAACCATGAGTTTGGGGAAAGAAATAAATGGAGAGTCACAGACTTTTCACCAGGCAGTAACATAGGAAGTTCTGGTTCTGAACTTAATTGGCTTCTTTATAGTAGTGGCATCTACATGACAAACTTCTACAGGTTGAAAATCTAACCACTTTTGTGTGGAGTTGAACATTAAATCTTGCACTGACTGCTGGGTTGTGATCACTCATTCTAACTTGATTACTTCACTTCCACTGTCCAGGGTTTGATGTGGTTTCTTGACCTGGGTATCTTGAGATGCCAATTTAGGACAGGACTCTCTAACACAAAAACAGTTTATGGAGACTGTCACTGAGCACTCCTTTAGCAGCCCTAAATGATGTTGGCAGGCCACAAGTGAGGACCAGAAGTCATGAGCTGAAACTCTAGAGACATGCACAGGTTTGCAAATGTATTTTAACTTGCCTGGGTCTTCAGAATTGCAACTCAGGTCTGGTCAACAATCAAGTAGTTGAAGGCTTGTGCTTTTCCAGACGTACTCTATTTCTGTTCACTCTGTGTGTGTGGGCAGAAGCCCTGGGAAAGCTTTGTTACCATTCCTGAAATGCAAAGTGTTCTATTTGGCTTAGAAGCTCTATTCTTGGTCCTAATAACTGATATTAGGCAGCTCCAGCCATTTTTCAAACTATTAAGAGAGAATGAAACTTGGCATTTAATTTCAGAACATCTGTATCAGTAACTCAGCGGTCGTCATGATTATACCAGAGTAAACCTGGGGAGGTAGCCTCAGTGTTGTCTGAATTCCTCCCCTTCCTTTGGGTGGCATAACACAGTAAGTCGAATTTTTCCATCGGATATCCACTACGGAATCCCTCCTAGAATATTTCGCTGGCATCCAGAATTTTGATCATGGAATAAATGCGCATTTTAAATTACTTTAATTTCTGTCACCCTCCTCAATATTTGTTCATTTAGCTTTACAGAACATCTGTGTGAGAAATAATATGAATCATGCCACCTCATTTTACTGGGAAGTTCCAGTTATCTTTCCCAAGTGACCCCAGAATGTAGTGGCTTCAGCAACAGGTGTTTTACTCTGACTCATAATTTTGCAGACTGCGAGTTCAGGCAGAGCCATGACCTGGATGGCCTGGCCATTCTGTAATATCAGGCAGTATCAACTGAGGTCAGCTGATTGAATTCAGGGGGCAGCTGGCTGGTCTTTGCTCATAAGCCTGGCACCTGCGTGGGAGCAGCTGGAAGGCTGGGCTCACAGAGGCTCCTTTCCTTTTCCAGAAAAGCCTCTGGGTATTTCCACATTATCTCTCCGGTAGGATAGGCAGACTTTTTATATGGCAATTCCAGTTTCCTAGGGGCCTAGATGGGAGCTGCAAAGCTTCTGGTGAACTAGCCCCCGAAGTCCCACAGCATAATGGATTACCCCCAGAACCAAGGAAAGGAGACACAAACATGCCTTTCTCTAGATGGAAGGAGTATCAAAGATTAAGATGAAACATGCCAAACAAAGCTACCACGTTAGTCACTGACCATGAAGCCATACTTTGCACAAACCTAATGTGTAGTCTATCCTTGCCTTATCCCTACAACCAGTCAAATTATCATCTTGAGCTTTACCTCTGGAATTTAGTCTCTGGGCATCTCTTTTATAACCTCCCAACCAATAACCCTGCCTTTCCGGCATCCTCTCCATTACTGCCAAAGCCCATGTGTGATGTGTCACTCACTTCTTATTCATGGCTCCAAGTGGTCTGAGGCAAAATCCAGATGTGTTAGCCTGACCCACAGGGCCCTCCATGATTTGGCCCCAGTCTTCTCTTTAACCACAGCACCCACCATTCCCTCCCCACTCTCCCCCACCCCTGCTCTCACCCTCCGAGCTCTCGTGTGCTCTGCCCATGCTAGTTCTCCAGCTGCAACATGTTCTTGCATGACTGTGTGTCTTACTTAGCTGTTCTTTCTGGAATATTTGCCATTCTCCCCAGATCCACCTATCATGCTTTTGTCTCTTTTTTCTTTGTTTGTTTTGTCTCTTAAATCCTACATATGAGTGAAATCATATGGCATTTGTCTTCCTCTGATTGACTTATTTCACTTAGCATTACACCCTCTGGCTCTATCCATGTTGTTGCAAAATGGCAAGGTTTCTTCCTTTTTTATGGCTTAGTAATTCCATTTGTGTGTGTGTGTGTATGTGTGTGTATCACACACACATATATATGCCACATCTTCTTTATGAGCTATTTTTAATATTTATGTCTCTATCTTCCAATGTGATGGAACTCATGTTCTATTTTTTTTTTAATGCCTTATTTTGAGAAACAGTGTGCCCTAGCAGAAAGAGTCAGTGCTCAGTAAAGGAAACCCTGAGTTCAAGTTCCAGATGTGGTATTTAAAAGCTACACTGGGGGGCTCAGGGGGTTAAAGCCTCTGCCTTCAGCTCAGGTCATGATACCAGGGTCCTGGGATCGAGCCCCATATCGGGCTCTCTGCTCAGCAGGGAGCCTGCTTCCCCCTCTCTCTCTGCCTGCCTCTGCCTACTTGTGATCTCTGTCTGTCAAATAAATAAATAAAATCTTAAAAAAAAAAAAAGCTATCCTGATTTTTGAGCCTGTCTCCAAATTTTGAAGAGCTGTTGTGGAAATTAGAATTAATATATGTCTCATACTTAGTAGGTCATTAGGTAGTGAGAAAGCTACATACTTTTCCCCAACATCACTTAGCAAGGAGCCATGAACATACTAATTGCTCAAAAGGGCTTTGCAATTGGATGTGTTAATTAATCCCTTAGTACCTGTTCAAATGAACATTTTTGGCAATGAATTCTGTATTTTTCCCCAAAGTATTTTTGTGGTTTTAAATTCTGTGTCCTTTCACCTAATCTCCAAAGGTCATCCCTATCAGGGATTAGAATGCTGAGTAGAAGCATATGATTTAAAAAATTTTTTTTTTCATTATTTTATGAACTGGCCATCAATCACCCCTTCTCCTATGTTTTGTGAGGGAGCTGAAAATGATTTTAACATTCTTGACAAGCTTTGCGTGACGGCATCGTGATGCCAAGTTGGTTTTGTCTTATTCCCATAACTTTACCAGCAGTCTTGCTTAGAATGGTTTATTTTGTCGCTGTTGTGCTGTCACTTTTGAGACAGGCAACCAACCCAACTGTGGTTCACCATTGTGTGCCACTCAAATGTGCACTAAGAAAGTATTTGCAGCACAAGGCTAGGAGATGAAGTTAATTAGTAGAAGGAGACTGTACGAAGTCGCTTGGGGGAATGTCAGGAAGAAATGCAGTGCCCCATCGCATTGCCGCCATGCTCGTTAGCAGGCCTGACACAGCACAGCTGGGATGTGGTAACAGCGGTGCCCACACACTCATCTAGCTTCTGGGCAGCTGGCTGGTGTCTCGGATACACTGAGGGCTCTGCCTAAGACATCATTAGGGCTTGTGTGCTGTTGGCAGCTTTTGATTTTGTTCATTGGGCTCATTTGGGCCATTATTATAAGTCTGAGACATGAAGAATTTTAACCATGGGAAAAACTATTACGCAGCCTTAAAGAATTTTCTTAGGAGAAGAAGAGAACAGGATTGAAAGAGAGCCATGTGGTCTAAGTCATTGCTAAGGAAAGGAACATCTTTCAAGAGGTAGATCTTATATCCATACACAAAGAGAGATGTATATAGAGTATTTTTTAATGCTTTGAAAACTGCTTTAAGACCATTGTGGTAAGCCTTTCATGTTACACACAAAGTAATTTCCTTGCAGACCAATTTCACTGAAAAGAAATCTTCCAAATGAATCTCTTTTCCAGTTTTTTTTTTTTTTAAGATTTATTTATTTGACAGAGAGAAATCACAAGAGAGGCAGGCAGAGAGAGAGGAAGGGAAGCAGGCTCTCCGCTGAGCAGAGAGCCCGATGTGGGACTCGATCCCAGGACCCCGAGATCATGACCCGAGCCGAAGGCAGCGGCTTAACCCACTGAGCCACCCAGGCGCCCCTCTTTTCCAGTTTTTAACTTTGTCTCTGTCAAGATGTATGACTCAACAAAGATGCTACTGATGACAGGTGAGCATAATGGTATAGACAAGTGGTAATTGAATAGAATTTGTTTTTATAGGAAGATAAAAAAATAATAATTTTAGACTAGTTTTTCAATAGAAACTATAAAAATGTCCTATCCATAGTATTTTCTAAACAAAAGGAGGGCTATCCCAACAATTGGGGAAAAAAAATTTACAAATTAACCAAAATATTACCAAAGAAATACAGACTGAAATAGCAACTTACTTGTCAAATTGTACAATGGCAAAGATTTAAGAAAAAAAAGAAAAGAAAAGAAGACTCTGTGCTTGTATGTATGAATTGAGATGGGCCCCAGTATAAGCTAAATTAGTATCATTTTCTGGAAAACAATTTAGTGGTATGTTCATATCCTTTGACCCAGTAGTTTTATTTCAAGGAATCGGTCCTAAGGAATAATAAGAGACTCGTTCCATATTAGGTACAATACTTCTTTCACAGAACTATATAAGAGGAAAAACTAGAAACAATTTTAGGAGAATGACTAGACAGTAGTGACAAATCCATGGAATCCTTTTTACTGCTGATGAATATTTAGGGATGTCTGAACGTGCTCATGATTCAAGTAAAAGAAAATACAGAATTGTAGATGGACTATTATACCAAATTTTAAAAGATAGGAAAATGTATCAAATGTTAATGATTGTCCGTGACTTAACAGAATAATGGTGGTTTATGATTTTATTATTATTAACATCTAGCTTATTAATTACTCATTATTATTTTACGATTATATTTTATAACAGAAACAAATGGGACATTAAGTTTTTAGCCTGCAGACATCTCAGTTCAACAGCCCCCTGGAGGTTTGGCTCTTTATGAGAGTATGGGTTGGTCTGTTTGGTCAGCGTGTGATTTTCATGGAGGACTGATAAGCCATGGAGGAGAGATTGTGACTAGACCATCAGCAGTGCTCGCCATGGAGAAATGACCCAAACAAGTAGAAACAGATATCTGCCCCTTAGCTTCCACAACCCATGAGCACCAGATGATGAAGTAACATCTGAAAGGCAGAGCAGAAGTTGAGGTGGAAAAGTGTACCTGGAACCTCTGGGTTCCAGGACCTCATTGCTGGGAATGAAATCCCTGCTATTGGGTAGGATGCTAGAAGGAAAATGGAGATTGGTGTCTGGGAGAGCAGGCCTACGGAACCAGTGCTGGGGCCTGAGGTTGGGGTCCTATGGCTGAGAGTATGGTCTGGCTAGAGAAAAGCCCAGGACAAAACCAGTTCTGGAGTGAAGGATTGTACTGTGTGTTGAGGGAGGGAAAGAAGGTAAATAACTGGGTAACTCCCTCAGCCACTGACTGGTGTTTGCCAGGTCCCTTATGGGGGTTCCTTCCAGCAGTGTTTGGGGCAGCTCAGGCAGTGGTAATGCTGAAGAGGTGACTGGTGTCGAAGGCAGCTAGAGGAGCAGCAGCCATTGGAGTGGGGAAAAGGATAGGGTTTGGGTGGGGACCAAAGCAGAGGCAGATGAGCAGCAGAACAGGAGGGAGGAAGGTGGGCTTCATACAGTAGAAAGGACTGCCCTTCTCAGGAGTGTTGCAAGGCATGCCAAGGACCTCTTGTTTCCAAATGCAACAATTTGGGGGAGAGAGATGGAGAGCTGGGATTTTCACAGTGCACTTATTGGAGACTGAGCTAGAGAATTTACCCGTGTTACTGTTACAGCGCGTCATTCTTCACCACTGCATTCCCAGGCTGGCGTGTCCTGGCAAATGTGAAAATATCGAAATATATGAAGAATAATGAAGATAAAACACTTCATTGTCTCTGTGATTAACAGTAATGCAATGAGTAAGAAGATAGGATTTTGTGATTTCTACTTTATGATCTGTTTAGAAAATAATCAAGTCTTTTTCTTTTTAACTTTCAGATATATTTATAGAAAATTTGCCTTCCCTAGTCTCTGAAGATTTTATCACTTACACACTGGATAATCAGTCTTAAGAAGGCAGTCTGTTTATTACAAAATGGAGAAGATCCATAGATGCACTTCGTGTGAAAGTGAAACAAGGTTGGATAGGAATATGAAATACTATTAAAAAAATAGTTTATCTTTCTAACATGTTTTGAACATCATATATTTATTTGTAAAATTAAAATTATAATTATGAAAGAAAAGTAACTTACTTAGATTGTGTCAGCAGATGCAAAGGCAGAAAGCATTCATTCATCATTATGAAGCAAACATTTACTGAGCTGCTTCTATGTGTCAGGTGTTGTTCAGAGAGCCAGTATTTCAATGGGAACTGAGAAGACAAGCTTCTGCTCTAATGGAGCTTATATTTTCATGGGGGTAGAGCAACAATGACCTGAAAATTTTTGCGGATGGTGATGAGCTGCTCAGGGATTTTATGTTATTTTTATTTTTTTAAAGTAGATTCCATGCCCAGCATGGAGTTCAACACGGGGCTTGAACTCACAACCCTGATAATCAAGACCTGAGCTAAGATCATGAATCAGACATTTAACAAACTGAGCCATCCAGGTGCTCCTGATCTGGGATTTTAAAGCAGAGTGATGTGAGAGAGACTGCCGGTGGTTACTATAGATTGTGTAGTAGAAGAAAACCCCTTAGAGAAGGATCCTGCCTTGTGTACACTTGCGGCAGGATGCAGGAGGCATTCCCAGCAGAGACAGGAGTGGCCAGGATGGCGGAGTGAACAAAGATGGGGGAAGAGGCCAGGGGACACAGAGCCCTGTTGGCCGGGGAGAGGTGGCTGGACACGGTTTTGAGTGCAGTGGGCAGACATTAGGCAGTGTTAAACCAGGGCTGTGGTGAGATCTGATGTATAGTTTTAAAAAATGACTCTGGAAAAAAAAAGAAACCCTCTGACAGCTGTGTGGAAAGTGGACTTTCGTGTAAGTTAGAGATGCCCGTTGGTGTCAGCCTGGCAGTTAGAATGTAGAGATGGAAGCAAAGTGAGCCCAGGAACTAGCCCTAGAGGACTACCGACATGGAGAGGTTAGGCAGAGGAAGAGGAGGCAGCAAAGGAGGCCAATAAAGAAAGACAGTTCGAGTGGGGGCTCTCAGAAGATGAGAAAGGAAAGCATTTGAGCAGGGAAAGGGTGAGCTGTTAAGTCCGGGGCCTGGATGTAGGACACCCCTGGGCTGATTAATTAGGTGGAAACCGGTAGCCTACTCAACTTCACGACGTGGCCCAGCTTACAGTTCGGATATAGATGTTAACCTTCCAGAGATGGCGTCAGAGAATGGCTATAAGGAGGAGCATGATGAACAAAACAAGCGATTGTACTCAATGGCTCATGATGAGGGGCAATGAAATATCACAATGATTTTCTATGATGGAGACATAATTTTAAGCCAGAGCGATGGGGTGGGGCGTAGGTGAATTGTTTCATAGAGTGAATGAGAAGAAGTCTCAGGTTCAGTCTAACACCCCTTTCATTTAACACATAAGGAAACTGAGTCCCAGAGCATTTAAGAGAACTTATTCAAGATCATATAGTTAGTTGGGGGAAGAGTAAAAGCTATAACCTGGGTCCATGTTTCTTCGACCAAATAGCTCCCCTATACACACACACATATGCACACATTTTCCACACATATTCACAAGTACATGCACACATATGAGCACATGGTATTAGGTGATAGTTATTTACTTTTAAGAATGATTTAAAATGGTAATGCTGAAAAATAATGCTGGAACATTTTTAAAGCTTTGATTAATAAAATTTGAGTTAATACTTCTTTTTCATGTTTCCTTATAAACTATGTTGTGTTTGCCCTCAAAGGGGGGGGGGGGGAACCAACAAACACTATTCCTTCTGAATAAAAAATGTTAGCATAAAAAATCTCTGCATCAGGGTTTATAATTTTACTTTTTTTTCCCACTAGTTAGGAGAATTTACCCATAATGAATATTATTAGGATTTTCTGCTGGTCTTTTATTTGTACTTCAACATAAAGTAGAGTAGACACAGTTAAAATGAGATTTGGAATATTCTGCAAAATCTGATATTAGACAAAAAGAGCAAGAAAGAAATTTTTTTTTAAGATTTTATTTATTTATTTGTCAGAGAGAGAGAGAGCACAGGCAGAGACAGAGAGAGAAGCAGGCTCCCTGCCGAGCAAGGAGCCCAATGTCGGACTCGATCCCAGCATGCTGGGATCATGACCTGAGCTGAAGGCAGCTGCCCAACCAACTGAGCCACCCAGGCGTCCCAAGAAAGAACTTTTTAATATTTTATGTTACAGTGTCAGTTAGGCTCAGTTTACTATAATTTGATTTGCAATTCTTGAAATATGTGTAGAATATTTTAGACCATCAAGCACTACGCTCATGTGCATTTGCCCAGACATTTTCCTTTATGGTCCCCAGCTGCATACAGCATTATCTTCTAGACATTGGGAATGGATCCACACTGACGGCCCGTTCCAGTGCCCTTCACCTAGAACCTGATCCGGGGGCTGCTGTTCACATGAAACGTGTTCATGGCTCCCTGAGACTTGTACCAAGTGTGGTCCTGGGTATCTTTTTTTTTTTTTTTCTTAATGTAGAAGATCCTGAAAACCTAAAATAGATTTTTTTTTTTTTTTGCTCTTCTTAAAGTATAATAAAATGATAGTATTTGAAAAAGAATTTGGTTACTTTCCTGCCCAGAGTGTTATGATAAGGAAACAGGAAAAAAAATCTACCCGTCTATGAAGAAAAAAAGATCAGAGTGAGAAGTTGTTAGAAGGAAGAGATGATGACTCTTAAAGCACTTCAAATCACTTCATTTGAAAAGTAGATGTTGTACTGAAATATAATCCCCTCGGCTTCAAGGGTTTAACATCCTAGTCTTCCTGCGTAAATCAGTGGGATCGCTTCTTCTAACTGATATATGTACAGGCAAAGTAGGCTCCAAGCTAGAAGCAACGTTTAAAACAGAATCTAGACTTTAACTAACTGATTTATGATTTAGGATGATATTTCTTTTTTTTTTTTCTTATTTGGGTTTACCAAGCATTATCTTTAAAAGCCTAGACATGCAGTTGATTTGTCTCTTTCTGAAATTTTCTAAACAGATCATGCCTAACAAAAGGATAAGGATGTGATCCTATTACATATTCAGTAATAATTCCACTAATAAATACCAAAAATTACATAGCACTTTGTGTATGCAAGGTACTGTTCTAAACACTTTGCGGGTATATTAACTCGGTCCTCACAACGAGCCATATGATGTAATGTCTATTATTAGTTGATTTTAAAATGTAGGTGAGGAATTAAGACATCATTAAATTAAAAATGGAATCATTCCAAAGGAAAACAAGACAAATTAATGATTAGATGGGGTAAATTCAGAAGACAGCTTACATAAGACAGGATTTTGGTATTTTAAAACATGTAAGAATAAGACAGGCAGCTTGGGTCATAGAAGGGATAACAGGGTGACTTAAGTCAAATCCAATGAGATCAGATTTGTAAGGAAGTAGGTTTTGTCTCAAATGAGTAGTGACTTCACAGACTGGCCTTGAGTTGGAGAAACCACCTTTTGAACACTGCTTTTGTCACTGGTACTGATTAAAAACAGGGATGTGCAAAAATCAGGGTGTGTATGTTGAGATTACTATAGACTCATGTAGCTGTCATTTTGTAGGGAGTAAGGAGCACTGAGTAAAGGGAAAAGATGTGCTATAAATCTTAAAGCTGAGGCCATATTTTAATTCTCAGCATATTATCAGTATTTTTTAAAAATCTTGACAATTATGCAAATGGTTGATCTTCAAATACCATGTTTAAAGTTGATTGGTATTCCAAAGTGTTAGCTGTATTAATTTTGCCAATACCTTCACAAAGGTCATCAACCTAGGAAAGGCTCTTAAATATGCAGGGAGTCTCCCTGTTTCCAGATGCCACCTGGGATTATAGTTGGTCTCACCACCTTTAAGCTTGCAGCTCTTGAGTTTTTGTGACCCTGGCATATTGAAGTACCCTGTCAGAAACTGTCCACATCTATCATATTACTTTAGTCGAAACTTACGTGTATATTTTGCAACATATGATCTTTTTTTTTTTTTTAAAGATTTTATCTATTTATTTGACAGAGATCACAAGTAGGCAGAGAGGGGAAGCAGGCTCCCTGTGGAGCAGAGAGCTGGATGTGGGGCTTGATCCGAGGACCCTGGGATCATGACCTGAGCCGAAGGCTGAGACTTAACCCACTGAGCCACCCAGGCACCCCGCCACATATGATCTTTAAGTGACCTATACTTCCTGTGATGGGAAAGATTCCCTTGCCATGTGAATTGCATATAACCTGTATGGCAACATTGATAGACAAAAAGAGGTCAGGTGTAGCAGTTTGCTTTGCCACAAGGCACGCTGGCTCTTCACAATGAACTGTGTAAGGAACACCTTCTCCTGAAGTGTATCTCCCACCCTGCAACACCTGAAGATATAAATAAAAAACAGTTCTTTCAATTTCAACTTTTTACTCTGTATTAGTTATGTATGGGAAAAATAAATATCAGGCCTTAGTGCGCTCCAATTAGTGCTTAATATCCTAAAATCCTAGGTAGCCCACTTGCTCCCTGACTTTAAGGAATCCATTTATTTTTTTCAGATTCTTACTTTCCTCATTTGCAAAAAGGGACAATAGGATTGTGATACGGATGAAATTGGTATTAACTCTTGAGTATCTGTGCCTGAAACATGATGTTAACATAATGGACTGCTAACTGTAGTATTATTTAAAGTGGAAAAATAAGGCTAGTTTATCTGTTGTAGAGTTCACATGAAACACATACACCTTAAAAATACTACAGAAGTGTCAGGTACTCTTAAATAATGTATCCTAGGCAGTGTCATTACCAACTCCCCGTTTTTTTTTTGTTTTGTTTTGTTTTGTTTTTTGTTTTTTGTTTTTATTTTTATTTGTTTATTTACAGCATAACAGTGTTCATTGTTTTGGCATCACACCCAGTGCTCCATGCAGTACGTGCCCTCCCTATTACCCACCACCTGGTTCCTCAACCTCCCACCCCCCTCCACCCCCCCCGCCGCCCCTTCATAACCCTCTGGTTGTTTTTCAGAGTCCATAGTCTCTCATGGTTCATCTCCCCTTCCAGTTTCCCTCAACTCCCTCTCCTCTCCATCTCCCCATGTCCTCCATGTTATTTGTTATGCTCCACAAATAAGTGAGACCATATGATACTTGATTCTCTCTGCTTGACTTATTTCGCTCAGCATAATCTCTTCCAGTCCCGTCCATGTTGCTACAAAAGTTGGGTATTCGTCCTTTCTGATGGAGGCATAATACTCCATTGTGTATATGGACCACATCTTCCTTATCCATTCATCCGTTGAAGGGCATCTTGGTTCTTTCCACAGTTTGGCGACCGTAGCCATTGCTGCAATAAACATTGGGGTACAAATGGCCCTTCTTTTCACTACATCTGTATCTTTGGGGTAAATACCCAGCAGTGCAATTGCAGGGTCATAGGGAAGCTCTATTTTTAATTTCTTCAGGAATCTCCACACTGTTCTCCAAAGTGGCTGTACCAACTTGCATTCCCACCAACAGTGTAAGAGGGTTCCCCTTTCTCCACATCCTCTCCAACACACGTTGTTTCCTGTCTTGCTCATTTTGGCCATTCTAACTGGTGTTAGGTGGTATCTCAATGTTGTTTTAATTTGAATCTCCCTGATGGCTAGTGATGATGAACATTTTTTCATGTGTCTGATAGCCATTTGTATGTCTTCGTTGGAGAAGTGTCTGTTCATATCTTCTGCCCATTTTTTGATATGATTATCTGTTTTGTGTGTGTTGAGTTTGAGAAGTTCTTTATAGATCCTGGATATCAACCTTTTGTCTGTACTGTCATTTGCAAATATCTTCTCCCATTCTGTGGGTTGCCTCTTTGTTTTGTTGACTGTTTCCTTTGCTGTGCAGAAGCTTTTGCTCTTGATGAAGTCCCAAAAGTTCATTTTTGCTTTTGTTTCCTTGGCCTTTGGAGACATATCTTGAAAGAAGTTGCTGTGGCTGATATCGAAGAGGTTACTGCCTATGTTCTCCTTTAGGATTCTGATAGATTCCTGTCTCACGTTGAGGTCTTTTATCCATTTCAAGTTTATCTTTGTGTACGGTGTAAGAGAATGGTCGAGTTTCATTCTTCTACATATCGCTGTCCAGTTTTCCCAGCACCATTTATTGAAGAGACTGTCTTTTTTCCCATTGAATATTTTTTCCCTGTTTTGTCGAAGATTATTTGACCAACTCCCCGTTTTACCTAAATTTCTTATCAGTAAATTCTGTGACTTTTCTTGATTCATTGCTGTTCCAACAACATTAAGAATTAACATGGGATTGTTGCCCCATCCCAAGTTAATTCCCTAACAAGTATAAATTTATTTGTTGTTCTAACATTGCAGGATTCAGCAATGCTGGGTTCTGGGTGAATTCTGGTATTTAACCTGATCCCAAGTGACTAAAGATGGATTATACTGAACTTTTGGCAAATGTGAACATAAGCAGTATAAACTTTGACAAAGCAAGGAAATAAAACTTTGTTGAAGACTTGCTGGACAATTTGTAGAATGAGACATCCCTTCTAATTCTTCTTTGTCATTTCAAACTGATGAAAAGTTTGTCCTGCTTTCTTCCTCCCTTAAGTTTTCTATCTCTTTTAAGCAAATTAGATCATGGAATATACTACAGGAATTAGAAGCAGGTACTCTTGAAAATCTGGTCCTAATTCGAGTCTTCGAGACTGATATAATGACATAATTGATATAATAGGCACAGATTCCACAGAGGCTCTGCCCTCTGCCCTTTGCCTTACACTGAAATGATGGAGGAAGCTTGGAGGGGTTTCAGTGAATTGTAGCTCTGAGGCGATCTTTGTTAACTTCTAGAATTCCATCCTCTCCCAAAGTTTTGAGACTTCACATGACGGGCCAGGTTCCAGCTCTCATGTGATTGATCCACAGCAATTCCAAGTAGCAGTGAATTATTGAGAAGTAAGTGTCTACAGGGTCTGCATTGAAGCAGACATTGCCAGGCAGCCAGATAATCAGGGTCAAAGTCTAGAACAAGGTAAATAGAAACAGTTGCCTTGGGCTTTGTGGAGGTAGAAGGACAGCTGAGTGCTCCTGGGTGAAATAATTGCTTTTTCCTGAGGCCAGTATTATTGTAGTCCTTAGAACTCCCAGGCTCTTTCAAGTTTTAACTTCCTAGGAATTATTTTTTCAATGTAAAGTGCAGTGTGAGAAAATAATCTGGAATGTTCTTTTCAGTAGATTTCTTAGTTAGAGTCCCTGTGTTGTAACATTTTTTTGGAAAATTAAACTTGACGGTATTGTTAGAAGATACAATCCCCTGTTGAAATAACATTCTATAAAGTTAATGTCAAATGTCATTTTATTCATTTGCACACATGCTCACACACATTATAGAATTAAAAAAAAATACACTAGATAACAGTTTATCAAGAACTGCTCCACAATGGGGTGCCTAAGTGGCTCGGTAGGTTAAGCATCTGCCTTCCACTGAGGTCATGATCTCAGGGTCTGGAACTGAGTCCGCATCAGGCTCCCTGCTCAGTGGGGAGTCTGCTTCTTCCTCTCCCTCTGCCTGCTGCTCTCCCTGCTTGTGTTCACTCTCTGGCTCTCTCTCGAATAAATAAAATTTCAGAAAAAACCCTGCTCCATAGTTACATATGGACTCATTTGTTTGTGTCCTGCTGCTTCATTATAGGGTTTTCCACACTTAGGGCCAGAGAGAGTGAATCTGAATTTAGAACAATAAGCTGAAAATAAAAATGAAAGCAGTGGATTTCCAACAGGCAATTATCTTCCAGCTGAATTCAATCATAATAGGCAAAAGCCAGATTATCACATTTGGCCTCCGCAAGTCCTTAGGGAATCTGCTACTATGCCTACGATAACTATAAATTTATATTCCTCAGAAAGAAGGTTTTAAACTCCGTTCACACGGTGATCTGATACACATCCAGTTGCTGACAGTCTATGACTTGTAGGTCTTGGAGGTCTAAAAAATATTTCCGATCAGTCGCATGTTTCTTCGTTTAACTTAGAGTAAAAACAACACAAAAATAAACCCCCCCTTTCATCAGATCAGTGTTTTGCTGGGTATTAAGATCTGTCATCAGGCGAGGAAGGCCAGCTGGTGATACTTCAGGCCTCAGTTTAAGCTGTGCTCCCGGAAGTAGATTCCAACCCACTCTGGCCTATCCCAGCCATTGTGGGAGTTCTGAGAACCATTTCCCTACATCTAACGCCGTTGCGTTGTCGCTCCGATGTGGTTAAACAGCGGCCTTGTCAGTTACTGCCAGTTGGCACATCAGACATTTAATTGACAGAGTTCTTTCCTTTACCGGTAAATTCTGAATGGTCCACATTGGAAACTCAGCACCACAATGAAGCACTGCCTAAGAGTGGTTTCTTAAGCTCTTGGAGTTACTTGGATTGAGTCTTATCCGTTCTCAATACGCAGAGATTATGGGTTTAAACTCCCACACAGCCACTGAGATAATGACACCAACTCAGAGCATAAATGTGGACTAATTTCAGTCGGGTGGCCGTGAATTCTCCTGTAGAAGTGCTGCCTGTCATCCCCTGGGGGTGGTGGGGGGACAGGGGAACATACCGACTCACACCACTGATGCCAACTAGCTTTGCTCTTTTAAGAGTCTGCGTGATTGGGCTCTCTGCTCAGCAGGAGCCTGCTTCTCCCCTCTCTCTCTGCCTGCCTCTCTGCCTACTTGTGATATCTCTCTCTATCAAATAAATAAAATATTAAAAAAAAAAAAGAGTCTGCGTGAAGCTGCTCTTCCTTCTGACATCATAGCCCCTTCTCCTAGCACCGTCCATTTGCTAAAAATAGCTTTATTAGCTATTGATTCAATGCCAAGTAGGAATGAAAGACCTTCTAATTTATTTCTCATAGACTCCTTTATTTTATTAATTTATTTTTTGACTCTTTTTTTTCTTTTTTATTTCTTTTCAGTGTTCCAGACTCCTTTATTTTAGCTCCCAGCATGGAAGGATTTTGTTGTTGCTCTGAAGATGGTTGAAATGAAGAATCATTCGTTGATTCTTGATTTATTGATTCATTGAATCACTGATGATTCAGGGAAGACTCAGGCCATGGGTTTAAATTCTAGCTCTGCCATAATAGCCCTGTGCAAGGAGGCAAGGTTCTTAACTTGGAAACTTGGTTTCTTTTGTTGTTAAATGAGTGTTCCCCACCTGATTGTTCTCACGACTGAATGGGATCACACAATAAAATATAAGATCAAGCACAGAGTCGATAGCAGTTCATGGCTGTTGCAGTTGTCTGCTATGTTTGTCCTTGCTCTGTGTATTGGAGATAGGGTGTTTGTAAGGGGGTGTTGCTCTTGTATGGCTTTTCCATGGGGAATTGCTTCAGGCTACTTTAAATCCCCCACCTTGTGCCTAGATGCCTAGAGTCTTTGTCTGTTTCTGTAGATTCTGTGCTTTCTGAAAACAACTGATTTCATTTTTTGAGTAATTTTCTTTTCCTACTCCATCCTGGTAGAAAAGTTCATGAGAGACATGGTTTCCTTGGAGACCTGGAGATATGCCTTAGCTAGGTGACTGAACGCCGAAATAATTTTTAGGAACCCAAATTACCAAAGAAGCAGTAACTGTCTTAGTCTGCTCAGGTTGTTGTGGCAAAATACTATAGATTGGGTGGCTTAAACAACAGAGATTTACTTCCTCACAGTTCTGGAGGCTGGAAGTCTGAGGTCAGGCTGCCAGCATAGTTGGGTTCTGGTAAGGCTGTCTTCTTTGGCTTACAAATGTCACCTTCTCGCTGTGTCCTCACATAGCAGAGAGAGTAAGCTCTCTGGTGCCTTTTCCTATGAGGGCACTAATCCCATCACAAGGACCTCACCCTCAAGACCTCATCATCTTCCAAAGGTCCCATCTCCAAATACCATCACATTGGAACCTTGGGGCTTCAACCTACGAGTAGTGTGGGGGTAGGGGGCACAATTCATTCCACAGCAGAGACTATATATATTGTTACTAAAAAGCCCCATAATTGGGTGATAGAAGTGGCCAGGGCAACATTAGCAGTCCAGACCAGTGAACAGACTTCTTTCCACCTAGCACTGGCTGCCTGAGCTGTCCCTCGGACTCCATGTTTGCAGCAGGTGGGGAAATTATGGCCAATCCAGGAACGGGAGCATGGAACTCCTTAGAAGACCTAAAATCTAGCCCCAGGTCTGCCTCTTGCTAAGTACTTGCAGTGAGCACATCATTTGTTGTTGTTGTTGTTGTTGTTTAAACCTCAGTTCCCTTATCTGTTAAATGAAAATCAAAAGATCTCTACTGCCTCCCCTAGAAGGGTAGTTTTGAGAATCAAATAAGACATTGTATGTAAAATCACTTAGGAATCTATGGTCCTGTTAGTCCCTATCTGCTCTGGAGCTGTAGAGTGAGGGGAGAGCAGGCTCAAGCTAGAGCACAAAACTCACATTAATGCTGTGGAATTTGAGTTCTCAACTGCATGAGAATTACCCAGGGTGCTGGTTTAATATACAGATTTCAGAGCCTCACTCCATGAGTTCCTAATTTCTTTAGTCCATAATAGAGCCTGGAATATGGATAGAGGTGAACCTTAGGCCAAGTTTTGAAAAATGCTCTTCTGCCCCATAAAAGGCCAGACCTTTGATGAAATAAAAAAGTAGAGAAATAATAGAGAAGAAGTAATAGAGAAGAAATAGAGACCAGGAACTCTGATACCTGTATTGTACTTTAAAATTTGGAAAACTTACAAAAACTTGAATGAGATTAAAAAAAAAATGCTCAAAAAAAAATGTGCTCTAAACCTATAAACTGGCTTTTCTTGGCTCACATCGGGCACACACATTTTGTAAAAGTGAATAAATGAAATGAATGGATAACAGAAGAAAGATGAGAAGATTCACCCTCACTGGAGTCCTTAACCTCATAGCTTTAAGTATCAGAAAATTTTTTACTAAGTTTATAAAGTCAGTAGACAAAAGATAATTTAAGTTTAAGACATAGAGAAAAATAATGTATTGCTGTTGAAATGTCAGCTGCCCTGTGTAGGATTGTCCCAATTCTTAGCCATCCCTAATTTTTGAAACCCTAATTTTTGTACGTATTGACAAGAGAAGAAAGCCTCTTTGAGCTATGTGAAGACTCAGGCATTCTTAGTGCACAGTGGGCCATCATGTTACCCTTTCTCTTTTCCTTTTAAATTCTGTGTTAAAGGATCCCTTTTGAATTTATACATTTTGTTGGAATTAAGTGTAGAATCTTTCTGAATTGTCATCTTCTACTTCCTGGCCATTCAGGGTTTCCAGTAGAGATTCGGGGCAGCTAGAAACTTAGTACCGGGGTGGAAATACAGCTGTAATTTTTAAAGCAATATGGATTTTGGTGGTGCAAGTAGCACGTTCATGAGGAGTGGAAGCTAACAACAGAACATTTCCTGTACAATTTCCTGGGTGTTAAGAGTCACTTGGATGAGACTTTTTTTTTTTCTCTAATGTTCTTGGAATTTTTTTAATCCCCAAAGTCAGACATATCCCAGTACGTCTTGATGTGAAATTCTCCAGTTGTTAGGCTTTTTCCAATCGGGCCTTGTTAGGAGGAGGACAGTAAAGTATCCTCCAGACAAAGAAGGCTCTTTGAGACTGAATAAAGAAGCAAGCTACTGCGTACTGTTTACAGAGTTTTATTCCGGGTAACTTACTGACAGGGGTTATGGGGCGGGGATGATCCAGGCCCTGCACCACTATTCTCTGCAAAGTCTGGGCCTTAATCCCCAGATTTGATAGCATTGAGGGGACAGGTAGAGGTCAGGGTGGTGAAGCCAAAGGGTAGTTATCTCAAGTGGCACCATCTGTGCGCCAGAGGGTCTCTACTAGTTAATCTAAGTGGGCCATCTGTGCACCGGAGGGAAGATCCGAACGAGCCTTCCCATGTGCCCATCGAGGCGGACATTCACCTCCAAGGGGCCTGGAACACGTTGCTGAAGGGAGGTCACTGCATGGACATGAACAAAATGGAGGGCCAGAGATGGCGTCCCTACTGTCAGCACTCCTGCAGACCCCATTTAAATACTCAGTATTGTTCTGAGACTACATCCCAAACCACCGCATATAAGGAAAGCCACCCCTTGTGTATCACATTGCTTGTTTTCATTTTCAGAGTGTGTAGCACTGTCTGAAATTTCCCTATTTCTGTGTCTATTTGCTGTCTTCCACTTCCTCCCGGAATGTAAGGTTTGTGAGAGCAGGGATTTTGTCAGTCTAGAACTCTTCCCAGCTCCTAAAACTCTACCTGGGACACAGAGAGAGACTTAATAAATATTTGCTTAATGTACAGAGAGAAGATTGATATAACGGGCACAGATTCCACAGAGGCTCTGCCTTCTGCCCCTTTGCCTTACACTGAAATGATGGAGGAAGCTTGGAGGGGTTTCAGTGAATTGCAGCTTGCAGGCGATCTTCGTTAATTTCTAGAATTCCTTCCTCTTCCAAAGTTTTCAGACTTCACATGAAGGGCCAGGTTCCAGCTCTTATATGATTTATCTAGAGCAATTCCAAGTAGCCAGTGAAATAGTTATTGAGAAGTAAGGTCTACGGTAACAGGGCACAGTAATCAAGGGGAGCCATAGTTCATTGTCCATTTTGGGGTTTCCATCCTACCAGCCTGCATTCATCAGATGCACTGGCTTCTGCTTCCTACTGGAAGCAAGGTAAGGACCAGATGGGAATCTCAGGGAATGAAAGCTGTATCCATTCCTTAAAGATGAGACCTTCAAGGCTGTCTGTAGTTAGATGGAGGAAGCAATAAAACCTGGTGTGGTGGGCGCCTGAGTGGCTCAGCTGGTTAAACTCTGACTCTTGGTTTCCATTCAGGGTCATGATTCCAGGGTCATGAGGTCAACCTCACATGGGAGTCTTAGCTCAGAGTCTCCTTGGGATTCTCTCTCCCTCTCCCTCTGCCCCTTATCCCACCCCCCTCTCTAAAATAAATGAATAAATCTTTATTAAAAAAAATTCTCTCTCCCATTTTCTCTGCTCCCCACCCTTGTCTAGGTGCACACATGCGCCCTCACACTCTGTCAATTAAAAAAAAAAAATTTAAACCTGATGTGGGCCCCAGAGTCCTGCCTTCCTCTAATAAGGCCCCCACCTTTATTTCACATATTTCCTTTGCTATTTCCTTTTCCATCTGAAACATACATCACCAAACACACATCTTTGTTTTTGGAATCAGAAGTAAGGATGTCGTGTTCTGAAATACTGTTCAGATACCAGGTTAGAACCCATGGTTTTGGAAAGGCTGGAGGATTAGGTCGACTTAGATCATGAGATTTACTCTTTCGTCAGTGTGTGGCAGTGGGCGGAACTTTAAGATAAAGGTTATTAGTCAGGGAGAGGAAAGGTTTTGCAAAGCTGGGGAAACAAAGTGATGTCTACAGAATAGTCCAGAATCGGGCGCACGGGTTGCAGATACAACAACACCTCCTAGCTGTGAAACCTGAAGGAAAGAAAAGGACACAGACCAATTTCGCAAACTCACTGACATGCCCAGAACAGACCATATTTGTCCAGTGCCTAGGTTTCACGCGTTCTTCTCATTTCTAAACTCTCCACCCAGTGGTTTCCCCAGACACTAAATTTCCCCACACCCTTCAACAACATAAACAACCAATTAAAAATAGAGCAATTTTTGGCAAGTGCTGTCTGCAGCCTTTTTTTAGAAAATACACACCATAATACATTATCTAAGCTTCTCAGCTCTTTCGCGAGGGATGTCCATATGTGGGAAAATGACTTCGGGGCTCACAGTGTAGAACATCAACAATGACACTGAGAGTCGTTCACCCCTCAGCCACTCTGCAGCCTCCCACGCTGTGGTAGCTCCCCACACTGCTGTTTCCCATACAGCCCCTCGTGTTGCTGCATCTATGTGACAGGGAAGCTAAAAATACCTGCCAACATGGCGGTGTAGACTGACGTTATCCCACAAGCTTTTGCAACTGCACAGTGTATGTAGGAAGATGATCCCAAAGCACTAACATCTCAAATGATTCAAGTTTCTATGGGACCTCAAATCAGAAGAGGAGGTTCAAGTTCAAAAACAAATAGTGCCCCAAAGAAGTTTTGGGGTCCACCCCCTTAGAATCAGAGAAACTCTCCTTTTTTTCTTGCCAGTTAATTCACCCTAAGTATTAATATAAAAATAGTTTTAATAATTTAAAAATGTTGTCATGCATCCTTGTCACTGATAAAATTGGATTTTAATAAAAGATTATTATTTTTTTAATTTAAATTCAGTTAGCCAAAATATATTACATCATTAGTTTCAGATGTAGGGTTCAGTAATTCACCCGTTGCACATAACAACACCCAATGCCCATCACATCACGTGCCCTCCTTAATGCCCATCACCCAATTACCCCATTCCCCTACCCACCTCCCCTCCAGAACCCCTTTTTCTTTCCCATAATTAAGAGTCTCTCATGATTTCTCTCCTTCTCTGACTTCTTCCCATTCCATTTTTCCCTCCCTTCCCCTATATAGCTAAATATATTTCTTATATTCTTCATATGAGTTTCTTATGTTCTTCATATGAGTGAAACCATATGAATATTGTATTTCTTTGATTGACTTAATTTTCTCAGCATAATACCCTCCAGTTCCATCCACGTCCATGTAAATGCAAGATTTCATCCTTTCTGATGGCCAAGTAATATTCCATTGTATAGCTATACCACAAAAATATGATTTCAATGAAAATAATTGTTTATTGTTTCGCTGTTGATAATGAGAGAGAAGTAGTGAAAAAGTTAAATACTATTTGTCATGCAAGAGAAAATATAACTAATGGTTGAGATGTTTTGTTTAGAGAGCTGACCAGCACTTTTCTAGTTGAAACTAGAAAGGCGTATCTGGAAAGAAACAGGCAGGTTTATTGTCTGTGTTGATTCAGTCTTAAGTCCTCTTTTGCAATATCAACAGTATAAATTAGTGCTGACTAGAAGGAGTTATTGGATCTTAAACTTTCTGGAAGGAAAGGGTTTTAAATGAGCATGTACCGGAGAGGCAGGCATTTTAGTGTCCTCTTAAATTTGTCTGTGATAAATCCCAGTGTCCCTTTCTAACCGAATCATTTCTGTGAGAAGCGATTCTGTCCAAAGATGTCAGCCAGCACCATATTTTAGATATATTAATTCAGCGTATTGTGTGTTAGGCCCTTAGATGCAGTAGTAGATCTCTGGGCTTTCTCATTTTAATTGTGGTGAAATGCCCATTACAGAAAATTTACCATCTTAACCACTTTTAAGTGTATAGTTCAGAGAGTCAAGTACATTCCCACTGTACAACGAATCTCCAAAACACTTCGTCTTGTAAAACTAAAACTCCATCCATACCTATTAAACAGCAACTTCCCATTCCTCCCTACTCCCGTGGAGTCTGGACCTCTGTCTTCCTGAGACTTTTGTTTTTCTGAGACTTCTAGCCATCTTGTATGTGAACATCCTAGAACAAGGAATCCTTACTATATTGTGATGAATATAAGTGATTCTGCACATAACATTCTTCCTTTTTGACATAAGAAATAAGACTGCGAATTCATGCAAACGTGTTTTTCAAAAGAATCCCAGTTGAAATTGCATCATCTTAACCCTTTCTGATCTGAATTTTTTATTTGATCAGAATGATTTTTCAAAATTTTTGTTTGTTTGAGCATAGCTGACAGACAGCATTACATTAGTTTCAGATCTATAATACAGTGATTTGACAAATATGTCTGTCATGCTGTGCTCACCACAAGTATAGCTACCATCTGTCACCATATAACCACTATTATAATACCACTGATTATATTCCCAGTGCTGTGCCTTTTATCCCTGTGACTTATTCTGATTCCAAAGATTTAAACCCAAGCATGTCAGGAACGACCTCCCATACATACCAAGTAGCTTCTGCCATCTGGTGGTGTACCTGGAAGAGACGGCAGTCAAGATCTTCAACATGATCCCATATCCCAGGCCACATCCCAGCTTCCAGATCTTTCTACTCAGACAACTAGAAAGATGGAATGGATCATCGCTTCAGTTAATGAATGGCTCTTTTTCTTGTTTCCCAGAAAGTTTTTTGTTTGTTTTTATACAATAGCAACATTACTTGGCTCAACTATTTTTCTTCATTCATTATAATTAGCAGCACAGTTTAAAAAAAAAAAAGAAAGAAAGAATCCAGTATCAACACAACAGTGTTTTTTTTTTTTTAATCTTTATTTATTTGAGAGAGAGGGAGAGAGAGCAAGAGAGAGCATGACTGGGAGGGGGAGAGGCAGAGAGAAACAGAGGGAGACAGAGAGAAACAACTCCCTGCTGAGCAGGGAGCCTGATGCAAGGCTGGATCCCAGGACCAGGGATTATGACCTGAGCCAAAGGCAGAGGCTTAACCCACTGAGCCACCCATGTGTTCCAACACCACAGTTTTAATAAAATTTAGACAAAGAGGGGCGCCTGGGTGGCTCAGTGGGTTGAGCCGCTGCCTTCGGCTCGGGTCATGATCTCAGGGTCCTGGGATCAAGTCCCGCATCGGGCTCTCTGCTCAGCAGCGAGCCTGCTTCCCTCTCTCTCTCTCTGCCTGCCTCTCTGTCTACTTGTGATCTCTCTCTGTCAAATAAATAAATAAAATCTTTAAAAAAAAAATTTAGACAAAGATCTTTCATTAATTACAAAAATCAAATAGAGATCTATTGAAAGCTATAGCTTAATTTAATCATTTTTGAAATTCATTTTGAAAAATTATCTCCAAGTCAAAGGCTGATATTTATGCATCTGATGTGAGTGTTCCTGTAAACCCAAGCAGATACTGAGGCAGTGAGCCTTAGACAAACTATTTAGAGTTAACAGTTTTCTTTTTAAAACATAAATTTGTATTCCTTACCTGTAATCTACTTTAATAACTCATTCTATCTATTAGTGCATGGGTAATGAGTATCTGCCACGTGCCAAGCCCCGAGTGAAGTGTTGGGGAGACAATGATAAACAGGACATCATTCTGATCCTCATGAAATGCGCAAAGAAAACGAATACACTTTAGACTTTTCTCAGGGCTTTGTTTTGTTCTGTGAAACAAGAAAATAAATATTTGCATGGTTTTAACATATGATAAACATTTTTAATTTTTTTGGAAGATTTTATTTATTTATTTGACAGAGACCACAAGCAGGCAGAGAGGCAGGCAGAGAGAAAGGAAGCAGGCTCCCTGCTGAGCAGAGAACCCGATGCAGGGCTCGATCCCAGGACCCTGAGATCATGACCTGAGCCGAAGGCAGAGGCTTTAACCCACTGAGCCACCCAGGCGCCCCAACATATGATAAACATTTAAAAAAATGATTTATAAATGATTGCAGAAGGAGAAAAACCCTACATCTCTGTAATTGGTCTTATGAATCAATGTCTCCCCAGACTGTCGCTATTATCCAAGAGAATTAAGACTAGTTGGGGCATTTCTTGACCCTCCAGTAACAGGAGACATTCAAACATGTCATGATCTGCCGTTGTATGCAACAGCTGAAAAAATGTGATAGTAGTCATGATCTCCTGGAAGTCTAAGAGTATGTATTACATTGGTGACAAGTGATTGAATAAGCATCTTCCTACATATGCAAAGTGAGATGCGGATGAAAGGCATTTCCTCTGGCATCAAGCCTCCCAAAATGGTTAGTTCATTAATCAAATTCTTCGGCAAATTAAAAAAAAATAGGAATCTGATGAAAAGGGACATGAATAATTTATATAATGAAATCTTACTATGCAGTGTTCTTTAAAAGTGAACCTATGGTTAATGCCATAAGAATCTGGTAAGGGAACCCTAACGTTTGATTGTTCTGTTCTATATAGCAGTGTTCACTCAAACATAATTTGTATGTGGCAGAATTTGATTTGAAGTGGGTTCATTTCAGACCCATATCTGTTAAAGTGCTCAGTGCAACTTACTTGTAGTCAGAGGTACCTGAAAGAGATGCCCGTGGAGCAGTTCCAGGAGCCCAGGATCTCAGCACTTCTGTACCTGGGATCTATTCCAACTTGCTCTCGAACTCATTGTGTGGGCTTGTGTGAGACACTTAATCTCCCTGAGCCTGAATTTCTTCGTCTATGAAACATAGGTTTAGCATTCTGATTTTACAAAATCAGAATAATGTAAAAAGGAGGAAACTGGAGGCTGGTAAAGGTTATTTTTGGTGTGTATCCATTGACTGGCTTGTTAATCAGGATGCCATCTCATAGCAGCATTTCTGTTGTAAAGAGTTCTATTGCAGTCAGCCAGAGTCAATCAATGTTGTGGTTAACTTTCTCTGATGGTATTGATCAGGCGAAACAGTTACCCCAAAGCTGGAGGAAGGAAATAAATTCCTTCTACCAACTTTGATCATAGAGATGCCCATCACGATTTAGTGGTGTTTCTTGTCCTTTGCCCTTCGGAAGTTGACATGACTCCAGGAGTGCAAATACTCACCATCATCCTTGAGGAGGGACCAATCAGGAGCAGTGGGAGGCATCTCTGGGCCTTAGGAAGCCCACACAGAGGAAGGGGTTGGGGAACAGACTCAGGCATCATTTACTGAACCAGGGAGAGTGGGGAGACAGAAAAGGCAGGAAATTAAAGGCTCTGGTGTGCAGTTGCTGGTCTTTTCTAGCAGAGGACCCAGCCATTTGGACACTTTTCAAGGGACAATGAAGAACCCAAAGTGTTTTACAAATGGAAGGAAGGTTGATAGGTTGTTAGAGGAAAGATGAGTCACGACTTTTGGAATAAGCTAAAGGAGGGAGGCTTCTAGCATATAGGAAGCTTAGACCAGGTTTCACAAAGAATACCTATGTGTAACATTTCAGAACATAGAGGCTACCTCTCGTTGTTGGTTTGGGAAGAAAAGGAAAGTGGTTCTCACTGATAGTGTATTAATATGGCTTCTTCTGAGGTTATCAGAGTGAATTCGTGAACGTCTTTTTTCTGTTTGGCATGTTTCTGTGAAAGAAACATGTGGATGCGTATGATCAGTTGGATACCTTTTAATGTGTTTTCCTAACAAATAGTAGTACATCTTACAGCTACCTTTTATCTTCCTGGCAGTATTCTAATTCATTACCTATGTTAACTAATTCTCATAACACCCATTGGACTTAGGTTAGTTCCTCTCCCTGTTTGATAGATGAGATATCATGGGGAAATCAGTTCCCCAAACTTTCAGCTGTGGAGGGTCACACTCAGGCTGGCCCCTGAGACATGCATTGCATCCATTTGCATAAAGTGTCCTCTCTAGCTACTGTTCCCTGAGTGTCCTTGTGATCACCCCTTCCTTCTCACAGACAGCCAAATGTTTCAGGGCTAAGTCTTCATCAGCACATAAGCCTACGTTCATTAGACGGAGTGGTTAAGCTGGTCCACAGCTAATCCAAAAATCACTAGAAGACCCAGAACTTAAAAACCATGCCTCTTCCTTTTTTTTGGTTGACTCCACTCTGATATTTAAATAATCGAGTTTATGTGATGTTCATATTAGTAAAGTGTTTAAACATGAGCTATTCTATAAATGCATGCTGACTTCTTAAATATCTTTATTCTGCCTATTATAGGCTTGGATTTCTCTACTAGTCTGTCAGTCAAAGCATATGCAACTAGATGATTCTGAGGGAAAACTTCTCCAGTTATCTGTATGCTCAGGAGGTCTGGGAGAGCAGCCTAAAGAAGGAAGCACACATTCAATGCCTTCTCCTTGACTGAGATGTTCTTCTTCCGTGGCACATGGTCCCTTTGTGCTTGTGGGAACACTCTCTTCAACAGTAACACAAAGTGGTACCATTATGATTCCATGGTACATTTACAATTTTTTACACATTTTATAAGCCTGAGATGGCTTTTAACAAATCATTTTCCTCCCCCCCCTTGGGGGTAAAGGAGGAAAGAATTGAAAGTCTCCTGTTTATAGAATAAAGGACTCAAAACTCAAACTTACCCTCCATGATCATGCTAAATGCTAACTCGATCCTGTGGCTCTGCATCCATTTATTGGATCAGCCCATCATATGGAGCAGTGTGGCAAATAGACTGTCCCTGGGGGTCCCTGGAATCCCATCTCCTCGTGTTCATGCCCTTGTGTCCTGCGTTCCCCTTGAGTGTGGGCAGGGCCTGTGACTTGCTTCCAAATAAGTGAGTGGTGCAAAGGATATCCATGATGACGTATAAGTGGTTGTATAACATCATACCACAGCATTGCATCTTGCTGGTGTCTTCCTCTTTCCTTGCTGGCTTTGAGGGATGGGTTCTCTGTGTTGGGAGCCCACCTGACAAGGGGCTGAAGGTGGCCTCTTAGAACTAAGGGAGCCTCTAGCCAGCAGCTAGTAAGAAACCAGAACTTGCAGTATCATAGGTGTAAGGAACTGAATTCTGCCAACAAAATCATATATGATACTTCTCTACTCAAGCCTTAGATAAGACCTCAGCTGACACAGTTATTATAGCCTTTGTGCAATCCTAGCAGAGTACCCAGCAACCCATGTCTGAACTTCTGACCTATGGAAACTGGAAGACGCTAAATGTTGCTTCAAGTCATTAAGTTTGTGGCAATTTGTTGCATAGAAAGGGGAAGCACCTACAGTGTTCCAGACATGGTTTTAGATGTTGGAAATGGAGCAGTGGACAAAACAAAGTGCTTTCCCGGAGTAGCTTGTGCTCGAATAAACCTAGAACATGCACATGCTAGAAGCTTCAATTCATCTAAATTACCATTTCTAAGTACCAAGCTCACTCACCTTAGCTAAATGGAAAAGAACATCTGAATTTCCTCAAAAATCTTTGTTTCCAGTGTAGATACTTATTATACATTTGAGGATTTGAGTTTGGGTCCAAAGGAGGAAACACAAAAATTATTCCGAACAAATGCTAGTACAGGTGATTCTATTCAAGGAAAGAACATCGTCAGCCACAGAGAACACGTTCTGTGTGGACTTCAGCTTTGGAATCAGAACTTTGCTGCGCCCTGAGAATGCACTCACACAGTACATGTAATCATTTCAAAAACAAGATACTTTAAAGCTTAAACACAAAACTGCCAAATGTTGCCAGAATAAAAAAGCAATTTCAAAATCAGCCCAGGGATTCTATATCTATAGAAAGACTACCATCTAAAAGAAAACCTAGAATTCATTCAGGAGCTTGGAGTCACATTTATTAACATGGCACACACATTAGTTCGGGTGTCCGGGCCGGAGAGCTAAGGAGGGCGAGGGCTTGGCGAGAATATCTGCACGAGACCCCTGGCTTTGTGCGCAGCCCCAGAATGCCCGTGCACACAGGCCACAGCCCACCCTAGGTCGCCTGTCCAGCACTTTTGTGCTACTAGTTTCTTGGGTCCCCAGGACCCTGTGCTTATTCAGAAAATCACAAAGCCAGGGCCACATTTTATAGAATAAGCTTAAGTGTCTTTTGAAATTGATGGGTAATCCATCACATCCCGAGCACAGCTGGGCGGCTTATGTGTAGGTGTGTCGCACACAGTGAAATGACTGACGTTCGTATCGTGTACAGAGGGTGCCTGGAGAGCTAGGTCTCATTGAAGTCCTGTTATTGTTATTAATAACACATATTGAGCACTAGCTCTGTTTAGACCATGTGCTGAGCACTCTGATATGTATTTAATTGTGTTTTCTTAAAAGGATCACTGTCCCCATTGTATGGATGGAGAAATGGAACATTGGGAGCATAAGAGACACACCCAAGTGCCAACAAAGAGGGAGCGGTGGGATCAAGACCTGTCTAGCCGTTCTGATTGCAGAGCTGGGGCCCTGGGCGTTTGCGCATGCAGCCTCCTGAGGGTGCGGCAAGCACGATGCCAGAAACTATGTTCTTCCTTGCGTTCCTCATAAAAACCCTGTGAAAAATATTTGCTGGTGATGGAACGGGCCCTTCCACAACTAGTATAAGGAGGAACCAGGATAGAGACATACATCTTCTGATGCTGCAGCCACTTCTTAAACCACCAGGATAAATGAGGTGCTGAAGGCCGTCGTTCTGGGTAGATGAGCACTATGTGCTATTTGTGAAGTATTTATGAGACCTCGGGTTTTGTCTCCAGTACTAGTGCTCCCACCCATTTGATAATACCTGACATCCGAAAATACGTGCTAAACTCCTTTACCCTGAAGTTTTGATGGCTGTAAAAATTGTTCCTTCTCCTTTAACCTTATCAGTCACATACACTTCAATAAGAATAAGTTTATCACACTTTTTCATGATGTGGAAGAGAATGCAAAAATATGAGGATCCCAAGTGCTAAGTCTAGACGTCGCTAAGGAGTGAAAAGAAAGGGCAGGAGGGATTTCGCCTAATGACTAACAGATCCCAACAACACCTTCTGGAGGTATTAAATTTGGATTTTTCTGTACATCTAATTATATTATATTGTATATCATAGACAACCTTGTCTCTAACCTTGATTAAGTAGAAAATATAGTCAAAAAGCAGGGCACAGTTAATTCTGCTATTTATTTATTTATTTTATATTTTTTTAAAGATTTTATTTATTTACTTGACAGAGAGAGAGAAAGAGCACAAGCTGGGGGAGTGGGAGAGGGAGAAGCAGACTTCCTTCTGAGCAGGGAGCCCGATGCAGGACTCGATCCCAAGACCCTGGAACCATGACCCAAGCCAAAGGCAGAAACTTAACCAGCTGAGCCACAGAGGTGCCCCTGCTGCCTACTTATTTGGAAAATGCAGTTAATATGTTAGGGAATGGTGTGAGCATAACAGAATGTTCTGTTTTCTTCTGTGTGATTTTGTCCACGATAAACACCATTGAATGCATAGCACTGCACCCAGCTGAGAGGGACTGAGCAGGAATGCACAAACCATGCAGTACACGCATCTCTCACATTTGCCTTTTTTTTTTTTTAACAGCTACTTCAGTTCCCCATGTCTTGGGAGCCACATACACCCATATCTGGGGTTCCAGCTTTCCTTCTGCGTTCAGATCACCTTCCTCCCACCCCTTCCCAGTCACTCACAAGGTGCAGTCCTTCCAAAGCCCACTTCACAAGCAAACTCCAGGTCTTTTCAAGATAGTGTTATATTTATTGCACTATTTATGTATTTCTGAATGATTTAACATGTGTAAAACTCTGCTCCCATTTTTAGTGGGTGACTTTTTCCTTGATGTTTCACTGACACAGTTTGCGAGCATCCATCTTTCTCATGAGTCCTGGAGTTTTTATTGCATAATTTTGCATAGTGTGGTGATCTTAAGAAACTGCGTGTCATGTTATAGCAGAACTAACTGTTGTCTTCGATTATGAGGGCTGTGTCCCTGTTGGGGCGTGTGTGTGCTGTGCCCTGAAGGAGCGGCTGACATTATCTGAAGCCCTTCTTTTCACGGTGGTTTAGCAGGTGAGCAGGTTTCTCCCAGGAAGGAAGTGCTAACCAGGTATCAAAATCACACGTTTTAGGAGAGTTTCTGGAGCATCTATTCTTGAGATTGGTATCTCAGGAGAACTCATTGTATAAATGGGTGTCTCTGCGGTGCCTGGAGAGGCAACTTTCAAAGTAGGGAAATTCTCACCTTTGCATTTACCCCTTTATCCTTACATATAGCTGATCTCAGGCATGGATAGATTTCTCTTAGGGTCAAGGTTTGCGAACAGGCCCTACTCCCTGCACACAGACACTACCGAAGGGGCTTTCCGAGCCCTGTGCAACTCCAGAAGGTATTGTAATGGAGGAGAGTCAAAGCCATGGTTACCAAGGACAAAAACATGAAGACATTTGAAGAATTATGCCACCTAACAGTTCTGACATAAAAAAAAGTCAGATATGGTTAATCTAGGTAGGGTAAATTCAGGACTTCTGAAGAATAAATCGTGACTTGTACCCAAAAAAACACTATAGAGAAGGTTCAGGTGTTAACAATGGGAAGAATCCCCCTGATAGGAGGAGTGGATTCCTGGTGGTTAGTAACTTATTTAGGGACACTGATGTTACCAGAGTTAATCTCAAATCCTGTGTTCATCAGTCTTAGGCAGGCTCTCCCTTCGTTGGAGTTCTGTGGCATCCAGAAACCACAGGCTTACAAAAAATCCTCTCAGCAATCCCAGTGGAAAACAAATTCCTCTTTCTCAGAATCCCAAAATAATAGTGATGATAATGATAATAATACAATATGGAGCTGTATTGGTTCTGTTTGAGTCACATGCCAGTCCTTAGGCTAAGCAAAGTAGCTGGTAAGGCAAGGGAAGTGTGATGCTCTGATTGTCCAGGCCTGATTCACATGCTCAATTTTGAGGCAGAAAAGGAATACATTTCGCTTCGATCACATGAATTGAAAGTAGAAAATAAGAAGTTCCTCAAAGAAAATGAGAGTTCTATCACCAGAAGAGAAGGTCTCTGGACATGCGAGAATATCAAATAGACACTGTCAGAGCCTCCTAAGCCAGGCGCTGTACTAGACACTGGGACTAACTGTGAGCAAGAGATGGAGCATTCAGCCTCTCTCAGCCTACAGTGGTTTAGAGAATGGGAGCATTAGTTGAATAAATACACAGATGAGGAAACTGAGGGCCTACAGACATAAGTCCCTTTCTTAAGGGACAGCTGGTTAGAGGCTGAGCAGCGTCTAGAAACTCTGTAATCACTTCCAATACCAAGGTGCTAACTTACCCTAACCCTGATAGCAAGCTAACCCATTTGAAGCATGAGTATCTGTCAAATGTATAATTTTGTAAGTTAATAATTGTTATAACCAGTTGTATTCTGGACCTGACTGGCACCAACTGATGAGAAGTGATCCTACTAAGTGTTTGGTGAAATAACGCTAGTAATTCAAAATCACCTATGGAGGAGAGTTATGCCACAGAAACTGGCAAATATGAGAAACGAGACCTCTTCTCCCCAAGAGCTGGTGATTAAACATTTATCCCCACACTACTAGTTATTATAACAGTTGTAAGAATTTAATCTTCAAGTAAGCTCTTCTGCACAGTATTTAATAAAATTCACATGATTATTGACATAGATGGAGAGATATAACAGGGTGGGAAGTTAATAAACCATCAAATTTTTGTTTCTTTTTTCTTTCATTCTACTCCAAATCCAGAGGTCTTCAGTTTTACACATTTGGTGTAACTGGTATTTCATTTCTCCATTTAGTACATGTTGATCAAACTGCCACTCTCTATTAGCAGGGCCCCAATAGGTAGCGTGTGTGAGTTTCCAGCTACTGACTTGACCTCATTAATGTTGATTTGCTTTTAACACAATAAGTAAAAGGGCCAGACTTTAGAAATGTTCTTTTTAACAGTGCAGACTGGTAGCCCGTCCCCTGTTCTACCAGATTTGTTAGCACTGCCCCTTTCTGCCAACAGGCAGTTATTTTGGCACATGAGGGGAAAGAAGATATGTAGAGACCATCCCTCTGAAGGGAAGAAAGACGTTTATCCTTGGGCTGTTATTAACAAGGTATTACAGACAGAATGGCTTAAACAACAGAAATTGATTGTCTCACAGTTCTGGAGGCTAGAAGCCCTAAATCAAGATGTCAGCAGTGTTGGCTCCTTCGGAGGTTGTGAAGGTAGAAATCTGTTCCATGTCTCTCCTAGCTTCTGGTGGTTTGCTGGCAATCCTTGTGTTCTTTGCCTTCTGCAACGCCTCGATTTCTGCCTTCATCTTCACGTGGCTTACTCCCTGTGTGCAGGTCTGTGTCCAAATTTCTCCTTTTCATAAGGACACTAGTCATATTGAATTAGGGGCTACCTAACTCAATGACTAATGACCTCATCTTAACTTGATTACATCTGTAAACACCCTATTCCCAAATAAGGTCATATTCTGAGATGCTGGGGATTAGGACTTCAACATATCTTTTTTTTTTTTTTTCTGTTGGCAGGGGAGAGGGCCAGGGGAGGGGTTACATATTTCAACCCATAATAGCATTGTCATTGAATTGTTAAATAGGCATGAATATCAATACATGAACAAATGTTCTTTGTCAAGGTACAATTCTAATGAATGAATATTTCATTCTTTCAAAAAACAGATATTCCTACTGAGTTGACTTCCAGATTATTCAGAATGTCCTGAAGGAGTTGTCTGTCCATCCCCGTCTTCAGCTTTGTGCTGGTACCTCCTTTGTCCAAGAACAGCAGGGGTCAGCTAACTCCATCCCACTGCCTGTTACTGTATGGTCTCCAGTCCTGGAATAGTTTTCACATTTTTGAAGCGCCGAGAAAAGAAATTAAAAGAAGAATATTTCATAACCTAGGAAAATTCTACGAAATTCAAGTTTCGGTGTCAATAAAGTTTTATCGGCTCACAGCCTCAGTCATTTACATATTGTCTGTGACTTCTTTCATATCACACTGGCAGAGTTGAGGAATTGCAAAAGAGACCATTAGGTCCATGAAGGTTAATATACATGTACTATGTGGCCATTTATGGAAGAGTTTGCTGATGTTTTAGGATGCTAGTTCTGTGAACTACAATTCATTCACAACTAATTGCTGCCACTCCTGAATTACACAGCCTGGTCACCATAGCAAATAAGTATGATGGTGCCAGCCTTCCTGCTGTGAGGGGATGTTTTCATTCATCGGTGATAACATCATCATAATTTGGCCTAATCTGTTACTATGAGAAGAATTACACAGTTAATTGGTAAGCATTTAATTAGGAAACGAAATCAACACTGTTAATGGGCACACTTCATATTCCATTGACAAAATTACCTCCTGGAGGTCAAAAAAGTATGTTTATTATCGCCTCCGGCCTTCCCTCCAATATGGCAGAATTTTGTTAAACATAACCTCTATCTGTAACTCCTATCTTAAAATAATTCAGTTCAGCTACATTCATTGGGTTTGTATTTAATCCTTTTTGTATTAGCTTTTTATTGAGGCCAAAACAAGTTACTACTAGTGTCTTTTAAAACGTGAATTTATTATCTCAGTGACCTGTGGGTCAGAAGTCTGGTGGGTTTGGCTGATTTCTCTGTTCCTGGATTCCTCATCTGAGTGTCCATGATCTAACTATCAATGGCATCTCAAATCCTTCTCAAGCTCCAAATCTCTCTGACTTTTCCTTCTGCCTCATCTCACCCACCCCCCAAACAAAGCCTGTAAGGGCTCATGTGATTAGGCTGGTCCCTTCAGACAATCCAGGATAATCTCTCTATTTTAAGGTCTGTAACCTTAATTACATCTGCAAAATCTGTTCGCCATGTAATTTCACATACGTAGGTTACAGGAATTAGAGCATGGGTGTCTTTGGGGAGCCATTCTGCTAGCACATCTTCTGTGGTTCTGTCTTTCTGACTTGCATATTCTGCATCTCTTTGTTCCCCTTGGAGACTGGGAGATCAGCACTTGGCCCTGGTGACTGCTTTCTCTTACCTCTCTGAATCTGGTTGTCCATGTTTGGAAGAGTTCTTAGACTTAATGCAAATGTGGGAAAACTTGATGCATTCTGAAAGTTTGGGCTCAATTACAATTTCTTTCAGGAAATGCTGGATAACTAACGGAAAGGGATTCCCAGCAAGATGAAAGGGGAAATAGTAATGGCTTACTTATCTTTCTATGCAGTGACTGTGATCACACTACAGAGAACTCAGAGAGAACATAGAACAGGGCTTCTGAACTCTGAAGTGTTCATGAATCACCTGGGGATCTTGTGAAGATGCACATTCCGATTATCTGGCTCTGGAATGGGACCTCAGCTTCCACATTTCTGCCCACCTCCCAGGTGACACGGCCTCTGTTAAGTTCTTAGGGCTGCACTTTGCATGGTAAGGGTTAGACTATGAATTTTTTCCCAAAAGGTTGTTTTCTTTCCCATACCAATTGTGATTTCTACATTAAATATATCCATATTACTGGGAAAGTTAAATGGCTCAGTTTCATTTTTCTGCCTGGCATTGGGATTTAAGTATAATTTCAGTGATGCTATATTCTCTTAGCAGGGATGGAACAACTATGAAGAATGCTATTAGCTCTAATCAACTCAAATCTAATTAAAAAGAATAATAAGTTTACAAGAGAATACATCAAGTTAAAATTTAGATCCAAATAGGGTCTTTCTTGACAGGGTTAGCATCAAGAAGATAATATCTTTAAAAATTTTAATATAATTGGAGAATGGAGACAATATGGTCTAATAATTTGTGTTGATGGGGAGACATTTAGGGCTGGACTAAAATATTACCTTCATTCTCTCCCTCCTCTAAATCTCTTTTAAGCTACCTAGAATTCTTCGGGAAGCCCAGAAACAAGCTAGCTTCTGTTGTCTTGGGAGCTAGTCTAAGCAAGGTGAATCATGAATCGGAAATCTTAGGATCCATGTTGCCCCAGGTCATTACCGGCTCCACTTCCAAACCGATGGGGAAACCTAATCCCTTTATAAGGCTTTGTGATGCCTTAAGCTGACGGTGAGGCCAGGGCATTCCAGTCTCTGCTTTTTGCTGATTCAGAATCATCAAGATTAGGTTCAGTTACCATCAAAATGAAGGAATTATCATCCCAGTGACTTTTTATCCTGTCACTCAGCTGAGTTTGCCTGACTGACAAAAAAGACCCCCAGAGGAACTCCATGTGATCCTTGGGAGGAACATGGAGCCCAGAACTGAATGAAGAGTGCCCTCACCACCACCTCTGAGATCTCACCCTGTGGAGTGAAAACTGGTCCTTGTCTTCACTTTTCCTTCCTCACCTCTAGTATTACTGGGTTTGCCTCTTGCTGTTTTTGTAGAAGAGAAGTTTACTACAAAGGCTGGTAAATACACTGCCCTGTTAACTCTGAAGAAAGGTGCTAAAGCTTCATTTGGGCATGAAAGGTAAAGGAGAATAGATAAGAGTCTATGTCAAAGAAACTTTTAAAATAACCCCCAGCAGCCTTCCTTCTGACCAAAGGGACCTTATAATTCATGACTAATCTGTGGCAT